>NC_080745.1:12235035-12540035 GCF_020826845.1 Diceros bicornis minor | reverse complement strand
TAGAGTGAGGTAGAAAAAGTCTTCCCTACCCCTATGGGTCAATTGATCCTTTCCCGGTTACAGAAAAAGAAAATGCATGACTTATGGTGGTTAGATCAATGGTTACTCACCACAGCTTGGGGACAACTGTGGGGAAATTAAATTGTCATTTCATGCTTTGAAAGAAACCCAGCATCAGGCCATCCACTAACAGAGATCAAATCAGAGTCGTGGGATAGACTTCAGGGAAATGGGCTTTCCAGACTGCCAGAAAGATGGAGACAAATATGACATATTAAGGACTGGGGAGGACAACTGCTTTCTCCTCCTGGGTGAGGATATGGCCTACTCCTGAATTTGGCTCAAAACCCAGGAAAGTTTGACATTTGCAGACAGGTTCTTAAAGGGAAGCATGTAGACGGTCACAGCAGGTTGTCTAGAATGGTGATGCTCAGTGAATGAGAAAGCTCACGACGTAGCAACCCTGAGCCTTCTTGACTGTGCAAGGCCTTTCCGTGTGTAGACAGCGTCACCGCACCTGCCTGTCCCTACCCCTCCCCCCGCCGGGACTCCGGGGCCACCAGAGGCTACAGGTGCACAGACTATGTCTGTGCCTGCCTTGTGTGTGTGAGCAACTCCTTCCTGACAGAATATTCTCTCTTTGACCAAGTTGGAAACGCACTCCAGCCTTGCAGTATGTGCGGTGGTGGTAGTCTCTTCCTGCCGACTGATCATCCACAGGAAAGGCTGAACACTTGTGCATGGTACAGCATGCCTTGCATTGTCTCAACCTGACTTATGCCTTGTCACGTGACTCGTGCCATGAAAAATAGATAAATCACCCAGACATCAGGAAATCTTAAGCTCTAGGACGTTAAACCGTTTAAATTTATGTGAGTTCTTTCCATGGCTTCTAAAACCACTAGAAGGTTGTTTAAGGCAGACTGAATAAATGAAGCTCTTCTGTTTATCACATGACACGTGACAAAACAAATACCAAAAAGGGAGAATGATTAAAAAATAAAACTAATCAGATTATAGGCAATCATCCAATTGAGCACTGGATGACCACTAAAATCTCTCTTCTCTCAAGAAACCACCTTCCAACTGTCCAGTTTGACAGCTGATATTGCTCAAAAGGACTCCATCATTCCAAGAGTGTTGAGAGGAGATATTTTAAAGAGAGAAGCAACCCAATAATAGTCCTCGTTAAGATCTGTGCCTCTCAGAGTGTCTGTCCCCTGTAATTCCTAGATGGCTCTTTTCTCCTCCTATGGGGAGGGGGGAGGAGGAAAGAAAGGCTGTGCTTAATTGTTGCTTTGTTTGATTTATTAAATTCAAAGTCATTATCTAAAATGGGGGTAATCTCATTAGAACTTAGACTGCTCTATTATTTCTTGGGATGGGGTTAATTTCAT
Source organism: Diceros bicornis minor (assembly GCF_020826845.1). NCBI lineage: Eukaryota > Metazoa > Chordata > Mammalia > Perissodactyla > Rhinocerotidae > Diceros > Diceros bicornis. The sequence goes on along the minus strand of NC_080745.1, from coordinate 12,538,638 downwards.
ATTTGCAGAGTCATAAAGTAAAGAGTCCAAAATCCAATTACAAAGGCTTAATTTCATAGCAACTAAAGAGAAACATTTCTATCATAAAGGAAAATAAATACTGTGCTACTTTGGGAAACGATTTGTCAGGAACTGGGGGCCTAGGAGGAGGGTCTCCATTACTGTCATTCAAGTTTGCCTGATAATGCATCACCGGGGCTGGCGAGTCTTCGGATGGGAGTAAATTTAATCAGCTGAAGTCAAAGTAATCAGACTAGGGGTGACACATTTCAAGAAAGGTCAGCGTTAAGCACATTTTCTCCTCCTTAACTCAGTTACCATGTCATCGTCTCTGAGTTAGTATTCCTCCAGCTTGAATCTATAAAATGGATGTCTGCTGCAAAGCGCTAACTATGTTAGGACTAACAGGATTTATTTCACATTCTATTATTTGTTATTCCTCATAATTTTCCATGTGTCATGCTGGAAGACCGGTGAGGTAATGAGATTAAGCTCAGAGTTGAACAGCTAAATGTATATTAGCAAATCAATCTGAATTTGTGCATAACCCAATCACAGTCCTCCTGGCCGTGGAGGGGAAATTCATTTGCTTACATTATTCTTTGACTTGGTTACCATTTGCTAGAATTAGGTGGTGAAGGCGCATGTGCTTCTCTATTGGTACGGAAGCACCAGTGAATTCTGGAAACAACTGCCCTAAATTGGGTGTTTCTGGAGGAATTTTCTCCTCTAGAGCAGCTGGACGATTCTGCCTCAGGGCCGCCGGGATGTAAACCCAAGTCAGAGACGGCAAACTTTCGTTGGGGGGAGCAGGAGGCCCTGCCTTCGAGGTCCCCCCACTCCAGCTCTTCCCCCTCATCTTACATCGTCCTCCTCACCCTACATCTTTGCAGACACGGTGCTTTGGGCAGAGTCTGCTCTCAAACTCTAAGTGAAATCCAGTCAGAAAGAGCTCATTTTACATCTTTGCTTCTAAAGTTCTAAGAGGTTCCCAAGCTGTTTTAGAACAAATGTAGATCGCACATCAGATTCCAGGAAACGTTCACTAGCTGCCGACATGACTCAGAGGTGAGTGAGTCTGGAACAGGCTCTTGGGCCCATCCCTCCCCACTGCCCACTGGAGCAGCAACATGCTAACAGCCCTGGTCCTGAGAGACCAATGGCGGCTCGGGCGCCCTCCTGACTGCCCAGCAGTGACTTGGCACCCAGGGAGAAGACAGCACATTGAATGCCGGGTGTGACTTTGTTAAATAAGCTCACACAGTGTTAATCCCTGACGTGCTCTCTTGATAGTGTGATTCTGAAATGATATTGAATCTGTAAAACATCATAATGGCTTTACATCGCTAATTCTAGAAATCCAGTCCTATTACCCAAGGGCTGACACTCCAATAAGGTGTCTCTGGGCTATAGAGAAAACAAGATGAACTTTCCATGAGCAAAGCAGAGCACGCTTTTCTATATTGGACACAGAAACACTTGTGCTCTCCAAGCAAAGCAAAACCAAAGCTTTCCTTTCTGTGGATCTGTTTGATTTTCAATATGAAAATGTCAGGGCCGGCCCGGTGGCTTAGCGGTTAAATGCGCGCGCTCTGCTACTGGCAACCGGGGTTCGGATCCCAGGCGCGCACTGAGGCACGGCTTCTCTGGCCATGCTGAGGCCGCGTCCCACATACAGCAACTAGAAGGATGTGCAACTATGACATACAACTATCTACTGGGGCTTTGGGGGAAAAAAAAAGGAGGAGGATTGGCAATGGACGTTAGCTCAGAGCCGGTCTTCCTCAGCCAAAAGAGGAGGATTAGCATGAATGTTAGCTCAGGCCTGATCTTCCTCACAAAAAAAAAAAAAAAAATGACGTGTAAAAAAAAAAGAAAGAAAAGAAAATGTCAGAAACAGATGGGGATTCTGATTATTCACCCAACAGAAAACCGAAGTCCTGACTTCTAGGTCATGCCTTCTCTGTTCCTATCAGAATAAGGCTCATGTGACTCAAGCCAAACACAGACATATGAGAAAAAATGCAACAAACAGTACGGTGAAGAGCAAAGATCTCTAGATTTTAAGTCACAAGTCTCAGATTCAAACTCAACTCCATCATTTCAAACATTAGACGCTCTCTGGACAGGGCCCTACTGGAACATTAAGACCTGACCACATGAAGCTAAGGCCCTTCCCAGCTATAAATTGTCACTAATTCTTGATCTCTCTCCCCCTTACTTTCTCCTTCACATGCCCCCTCAATCCCTTTACCTCACATAATCATGGGACTCTAGTGTCTTTCAAAGACATGGAACTTGCCTTTTTTGTTTCATGTAAATCACCTTCACTGGTCTTTTTGGCCCTGTAATTAAGTCACAGTTTCGTTTCTTGTCATCTGTCACACACGTGATAACCATGGCCATGACATCACTTTTGTGTGGGCTTCTCACGATGCTGTGGCCATGTGATGATAGGAGGACAGTGACATCAGTATCTGACACTGGCTCCGTAGAGAGACGAGGTAGGTAAGACAAACAAAATCCCATTCTCTAAATGTTTTAAAATGGTTTTGTACAGAGATAGTCATGGCTGAGTAAAGTGAATGGTTTAATTTTGGAAATCAGAGCAACTTTGTATTTTTTAAAAATTCACCAATGACCAAGTATGGAATGGTAATGAAGGATGAGTGTGTTTTATATGCGGTTTGCTGCACATGTACCTGAGAAGTCCCCAAGTCACCTCCCAGGGGGGTATTTGCATTTCCCTCTGCTCTTCTCTTAAACAGCAAATAACAAAAGAAAGGTGATTTTTTAAAAGGCATAAGCCCACAAAGACAAAAGGAATGGAAAACAGGAACAGCAACAAAATTGTGAAAGCTGTAAGGCAGAAGGGATAGTGGTAATGATATTGATCATCATCTTTAACTGTTTTAAGATAATTTGATGATTATTAACAATATTACAAAAACAAAAATATATACTCCTCTTTGTTGCCCAAAGGTGACACCCCAGTTTTACTTCTTCCTTTGTACCCACTGTTCTCGTGCCTTTGACTGCCTTTTGCTTCCTTTTCCCAGCTCGAACATTCTCTCCTCTGCCCGCCTTCCTCAACACATATGGCGGCGTTGGGCTCGCCTATGTCTCTGTTCCTGAGGCAGCCTGCACTCAGTGTCCACCAGGGCATCCCCAAAAAGCTGCACTGCACTTATCACTTACTTATTATGAGCCCTGGTCTAGAGCTCCCAGATGGCAAGGGCTGTATCTCACTCGACTGTGTGTCCCAGGCACCCTGCATCAGGCCTGGTAACTGCTAGATGCTCACTAAATGCTGGTCAAGTAAAGGAGGCAGCTGCTTGGCCACCAGGGATTCAGGCTCCACTTCCACAGTTTATAGTGCCGCTGGGAAGTAGCTGCCCAGCCAGGGAGCACATTTCCTGGTACTCCTTGCATCCAAATGAATCCTGCCCAAAGTTCTGCCCAAAGAAAATAGGACAGAAGTTAACGTGTGCCAGCTCTGGGCCTGGACGAGAATGCCTTGTGCAACTCTCCATGCCCTCCCTTCCTTTACCTGCTGGCTGGATTAGATGCCCAGGTGACAGCTGTCCCTGAATGACACCTGCCTGCAATCAGTGATTGGACTGTACATAAGAAAGAAACTTCCAATGTGTCAGGCTACTGAGGCTGTGGGATTTATCTGTTGTAGCAGCTAGTCCTACCCGAGCTGTATAATACGGTGACCAACTGAGAGAATGAATGCGTGCATGGGCAAACGTCGACCACCTGCCTCATGTCCCTGGGAAAGCCTGGCACAAAGGAGGACTTGACATCACCTTCAGGAGATCCAGCTTCAGCTTCAGTTCTCCTTGAGTGGATGAGCACAGGGCGCCCACGATGATGCTCATGTACTCCTCAGCGTTGATGACTGACAGCTGCTCCAAGATGCTGAGGGAGGCTCCCCGGTACCACTCGTCGTCCAGGAAGATCTTGATGAAGGGCACCATGCCGTGGTCTTTCAGGACAACTGGGGGCCAGACAGACAGTGTGGGGCTAGAACAGTGGGAGCCTTAGCACCTTAGTTTCAATTTCAAGGAAAGCTTTTCTTTACAATTTCTAAGTTTGTTTTGCTTCATTTGTATGTGTCTCATCTGCCCATTAGAAACTTTTTTCAAAATCCACACTGTTAAAATGAGAAGAAGAAAAGAGAAACTGTGGAGCTGAGAATTAAGAAGAAAAACTACTTTCTTCTCCAGGGAGAATTCTGTTTTATAAAAAAAAATTTCCTATTTTTTAGAAACCTAAGTAATACAAACTTTAGCTAGATAAACCTCTGCCCTGGATTTCCACATAATTCCCTAATCCAGGGCCAATAGCAATTCTCTCTGCCAAAATTCTTACTGAAAGCAAACCAGAATTTAAGTTAAGAACATATTTAATTCCTAGGTAGTTTCTTGGAGCAGGGAGGGGAGGATTAAAGAAATTTGGCTGGTGGTATATTTTTGTTGAAAAGTAATCCTAAGAATTTCTTCCCCAGGATTGCTGTTTGGAATAATCAGGTGTGGAATAAGAGCTAGGAGGTAACTGTGTCGTTTAAATAGCGTGATGTGGATTTGAGCTGGTCAGCTCCACAAGGCGGGATTTCTCCAATCATGGACCAGGTACCCTCTACATGGAAATCGCCTTGGAGGCCTGCTTAAAAGTAGATTCCTGAGCTCTACCTTGACTTGATACTAATTAACCTCTGGAAGTGATCCTGGGAATATGCACCTCCATAAACCAGCACCTCCAGGGAACTTTTATGGTCGAACATCAGAGACCCTCTGCCATAACGAAATAATCATGCACATTTGCTATAGTTGATCTGTGAGGGCCTCAAATAAAGATGCCCCAAATCACCAAACCCACTGATGTCACTCTGTTGATGCATCTGCTTCATAGTATAATATACATGCATATATATTTTATACACATATTTTTTTAAATGTGGAAGCCACATGATCTTAGGAACCTAAAAATTTTTTGAATGGATGGAGGTACTAAATCCATCACGGGCTGGAAGCACATCGAATTATGTCTCTTAAAAATGGCTACATTTTTTTGCCTGTATTTTAGAAATTAGATCTTTAAAGAAAGCATCTAGAGTTTGTACAGCAGGATATAAATAGATTTTACTTGTAGGAGGGCTCTGTGGTCTCACCAATTTAGGATATCTCTTTGATTCTCATTTTTATTTAGCAACCTTAAAAGTAAAACATGTCAACTGAGGTGTCTACTAATTTACTGATGGTCACTGGACATCAACCAGCAAATGGACATTAGCTGCAGTGTTGGTGCTGGTTATTCCTTGGATACAATCTTTGAACACTGATACAAATCATCAGGAAACAGTTAACGTTTTACCAAGCAGTGACAAGGTGAATTTGATACCGTCCTTACCTGCATTCCTCACTGAGCCTTTCAGAAGGGTGACCACGGTTCTCAGCATCACACAGGTCAGTTCTCTTTCCGGATCCTGAACTCCAGGATTGGACTCCTTATTTCCTGCCATATTTAAAGAGCAATGAAAAAAATTTTTAAGTACACTTGGTATGACCCAAAATCTCTGATTCTCTTAGTTTTCTATCCTCTTAAGTAAATGTGAATATAATGCTTCCATTATAAGGGAGTATGCATCCCAATTCATAAGAGGCAACCCTACCAGCCCTTACAGCAGTGGTTCTCCAAATCGAGGGCATGAAAATCCCCTGGAAGGCTTGTTGTAAACATCCAGAAGCCGGGCCCCATCCCTAGGGACTTAGGGGGTCTTGGGTGGGGTGCTATCATTTGCACTTCTAACACCACTTCCAGGTGGTGCTGGGGGGCTGATCTGAAGACCACTCTTTAGAACAGCTACTCTACATGCAAAGTCCAGAGCCTCGCCTTCTTGACTTTCCTTTGGACACTATAGTTTTCCATTCATGTCTGGGAGGGAGAACTGCCAGCTCCTGCCCGAGGCATGGAGATGCTTGAGAGATTCTAGTGTAGATAGACGTCTCCATCAGATCCACAAGGGCAAACCAGGTCTGTGTGTTCACCAATGAATCCCCAGTGCCGGAAAAGTGTCTGACACAGACGGGAAGCTCAATATATATTTGGAGAATGAATGAATGACTAAAAGTAGAGTTTATTCACCAGGAGACATTTAACAATAGAAAGCACAAAGTAAGACTGGATACGTCAGCTCACAAAACAGGTCAAATTCTCCTAGGAATAATCATAGGTCTAGGATTGGGTTTAAAAGCAAATTCAATGTCAGGCTGCTGAAAAGCTATACACAGCTAAGATAATACAGAAACATTAAACGAAGAACTGTTCAAAGGGTGATAGGAGGAAGCACAAAACAAGATCCTCCCCAAAGCCTGGGCCAGAGGCCCAGACACGCAAAGATGGGAGCTCCTCATCCTCAGTCCTCAGCCTGTTTGCAAACACTCCCAGGGAGGCATGGGTCCTTCCTGGCCTCCTGAAGACACATGGGCTCCTCCATGAGTGTCATCTCTGTCTTCCATGCAGTAGTACAGAGCCCATAGGGATAAGATGACTAACATTTCCTGAGTACCTACTATGTACCAGGTGTAGCCATGGGTCCTGTTCAGATATGCCCACATTTAATCCTCACAGCATCCCTATGATGTAGATATTATTACACCCATTTAACAGAGGAGGAAAGAGGCTCATAAAGGTTAAGTAACTTGCTCAGGACCACTCAGCTCATAAGTATCAGAGCCGGGATTCCTGCTCCCTGGAGCCCCAGGCCTCTCTGAGCACCCTTTCCCTTCTGCATGACTGAGGACCTGTGCTTCCCCCTGCTGTCTCCCCATCTACATACTCAGACAATATCTAGTGCAGGAGATATCTGACAGCTGAGGATTCATTGGGCCTGAGTTAGCCCCATGAGTCTGTTTAAAGTTACACCCACCCCCTCACCTCTTCATGGGGAAGATCAGGCCAGTGACAGAAAATAGGGAGGCTGCCTGCTCTGTGATGCCATGTGCCCCTGGGGGCACCCTCTCTGACTTTCATGGCACCGGCAACATGGGCACGCTCACTTTCTCTGATATGTTGATGGGTGATGGGCAGGCATGCAGACTAGGCCCAGTTAACACTGACCCCCAGCCTGGTCCCTTCCCCACTCCCGGCACTCCTGGACAGCACCTGACTTCCTCAGGATCTTGGCCCTCTTCCGCAGCTGGGCCAGCAGCAGGCCCAGGAGCCCCGAGTCCCGGAAGATGTCGGTGAAGAGTGGGTCCACGCCGGCAATTCTGAGGACACTCTGCAGAGCCACAAGTGTACACGGTGGCTCGGGGCTCTCCTTGATCAGGCACTGCACCTTTCGTAGGATCTCATGGGGCACGTAATGCAGCTCGAACACCAGGGCCTCCAGCAGCTGGAAGAAGTGCCTCTGCACCGGGGCTGGCTTCAGTGGCACAATCTCCACAAACTGCGAGATGGGCTGCAGCGTCCACTCCAGCAGGAAGAAGTTGCGAGCATTCCAGGTCCACATGGTTCTGATGGCCGACAGGACTTTCATGCAAAGGACAGCATCACTGGCTTTGTGGAAAACATTCTGCAGGACTTGGAAGGCCTGAAGATTCTTCACAGTCACCCCTGAAGATGTAAAAAGGAATAATCCTGCAAGTCATTTCTCCTGTATGCCTAGAAATACATGCTGGCATTATCGTTAGGAAATATCATTGGAAGTTTCTATTTTCTTTTTTTTGTGTGTGTGAGGAAGATCGGCCCTGAACTAACATCTGCCAATCCTCCTCTTTTTGCTGAGGAAGACTGGCCCTGGGCTAACATCCATGTCCATCTTCCTCCACTCTATATGGGACGCCGCCACAGCACGGCTTGCCAAGCGGTGCCTCCGTGCGTGCCCGGGATCCGAACCAGCGAACCCTGGGCCGCCACAGCAGAGCTCGCGCACTTAACCACTTGTGCCACCAGGCTGGCCCCAAAAGTTTCTATTTTCTACCTCTGGTGGGTAAATGTCTATCAGAAGTCCAGAAGGGCCAGCTGCCCACGGTGTGAGTAAGCTAGAGCTGCATTGTCCAAGACATGGTGGCTAATGGAGCATTCGAAATGTGACTACTCTGACATGAGATGTTCCATGAATGTAAAAATACACACCAGATTTCCAAGATGTAACACAAAGCAAGAACGCAAAAAAATGTCACTAACAGTTTTTTGTAGGACCACATGTTGAGATGGTAATATTTTGGATATATTGGGTTAATAAAATATATTACTAAAAATAATTTAATCTGCCTCTTCTTAATTTTTTAAATACGCTTACTAGAGCATTTAAAATTATGTAGTGTGGCTCGGATTATATTTCCAGTGGGCAGCGCTAGGCTGGAGGATTTGTTTCAATCAATTAAAATCAAATGATGTTCAAGATTACTAAGCAAAGTCAGTTGCATTTCTAGACAAGCTGTTAAATACAGACACCTTCCGAAGCCACGCCATCCTATCTCTCCGGCTGGAAGGTTAAGCCTTACTCACTTCATCAGAGAACTCCCTGTCTCTAGCCCTCTCTACCTTGGACAGCAGAGACAGTCATGAAGCTCCTCTCTCATCCAGACGCTCCCCTGTGTCTGCTGGAGTCACGTCCAATGGCTCTTCCTAAACTGGCCCCGCAGCTCTGCAGCCTCTGCCCTCTGGTCTGCACAGGTCTCAGTGCCCTTTTTCCCAGACGCACCCAGATGTGCCTGGTCACCATTTCTTTCCCCAGGTTGCACTTTCTGGCTTTAAATTTCTTCCTCTTCCTTTCTACCTGGACAACCCACACTTAGCCTTGAAACCTCACCTCAATGGGGCCCTCTGTGTAGGGTTTCCTGACAGAGCTCATCCTCTCGCCTGGTGTCACCGCTGTGCCTGTTTATCAGCCAGTTATTGAGAAGTTTATGGTTCAGTGTATGTGTGATGGTCTCTACAGAGAATTTTTAGGGAGCAGACACCTGGCCTTTTCAAGTTGGTGCCCAGCACGGGGCAGAGTGGCTACTACTGCACAGAAAGCATCAGTGCGTGTTGATTGAGTGGATCAATCAATCAATCAATTAATATCTCAAAGAACTAAGGAGGCATTGACTCTGAATCTGGGTGGCTGTTTCAGGGCCATCAGTCCCTGTTATATAAGCAAATGTTACAAAGTCAGTCACACCAGACGTGGGGGGTGGAGATAAGAGGCTCCATCTTTAGCAAGAAAATATTTCCTCTAAGTCCCACCCAAGATATCTGGAAAAATCTGTAAAGGAGACATTTTAGATCCCATAGGTAATCTCCCCAAAGGCATGACAGAATCAGACCCTACTGTGTCACTGACAGGTGCCAAGTGTTTGTTTCTGCACAAAGAATCAGGGAAGGGCCTGCACAGTGCCGACAGCTGCCTGGCACCAGGAGACACAGATGACCCACCAGAAGACTCGTGATGGAACTTGAAGCCTTCCAGCTGAGGGTAAGTGACGCTATCAAACACCTTCAGCTCTGACCTCCCACAGCTTGTCAGCCACACCACCAGCCCGATGAGCTCCTCCAGGTGGGGGTCCACTTCGTTCTGGGTCAGCCCGTCATACCTGTGGGGACAGATGAGGCCAGCTCCCTGGACTTCTTGGACGGAACAGCCACATTTGCTCATGGTGCTCCTTACAGGGATGCAGAGGTAATGCAGATCACAGTGCTGAGGAAGACCCGGGAGGCCTCCACCAACCCAGCACCAAAAGGCAAGGGGAGTGTCCTGGATAAAAGTCACTCTGTTTGCCACTGTCAGCCTTAGATGTAAGGATGTGCAATCAGAATACAGGGCAACCTGTGCAGAGCTACAGCATCCGCTCACAGGAAGGCCAGCTTCCACAGCTGGACCCCCCCAAAAGACATGTGCTTTGGGCACCAGCAGACCAGAGGCACCTCCAAAATGAGAGATTTAATATTTCAAAAGAGCAACAAGATAAACATTGTGGGAAATAATCGGTCTTTATTAGACTTCCTTATGCTTATCTCAAGGTTGAGTATTGCTTTTCGTTTTAGCTCCTTATATGTAGGTGTGTTCCTTGCTCTTCTCATGGAGGAGGGTCTCTCAAGTCTTACCCCAGCTCTGCCATGTCAAAAGTAAAAGTGCCAGCATAAAGACCTCAGTTCAGGCAAAAAGGAAAACCAAAAAGCTGAGATGGGTCCTTCCTGACACTTCCTGGAACAGTCTCATCTCCTCCTCCTGCCTTCCACAGGAATTCTGGGGAAAACCAACTAGTCGCTTAACCAAAGGAATGTTCAGGAACTACTATGACACAGACCTCTGGGGTAGCAGTAGCCAGTTGGTCATGGTCCAGACTAATGTAAAAGGTGGCATCCCCATAGGGACATATATTCTTAGTGTCCCATTGGAGGAAGGCCCTTGGAGTGTTGTCATTTAATCACATCCTTTTGGAGACTCTGGACTGAGAGACTTCAGCCCCCTCATCCAAGTCACCCCCTCTAGACTGGAAGCCTTATCCGTAGTGAAGTCCACGAAGCACAGTGGTAAGCTACACCCCATAGAGGAGAAGTGCTTCTCATATTCACAGAGCAAAGCCCGAAGAAATAGATGGCCTTGCCCTTAAGCAGCTTCCCTAAGATCAGTGGAAGAGTTTTGACCATCAGGGAATTTCTTTGATTTCCGTCACTTGGCTTATCCAATCCGTAGGCCCAACTTGAAGATGACATGGCATCAGAGTGGAGAAAATTAGTCCAGAGCCAGCTGCACGGTATCTTTGTTTGGGTTTCCCATGGGACAGGGATTTGAGAGAGAGTAGTTTATTCGGGAGTTGATCCCAAAAATACCAGTGGGGGAGAGGCCCCCTGAGAGGGAAGGGAAGGAAACCAGTACGGGAGCATTGTCGAGCAAGTGTCTCATGGGGCGACTGGAGTTCAATCCTTCCGGGGACTCTGGGAGGTAGGGGAGAGCTATCCCGCCCAAGGGGCAACTTTGCTGGGTATTTATCCATCAGCTCCTGCCAGTCATTGGCCAAGGGCTGCTCCTGGGGGTTGTTGATTCTTCAGCACTATCAGCTCCCAAGCAACAGGCAGGGCCGCTTACAGCAGTCGCAGAGAGCCCTCCAACACAGAGGTGCGGGTTCTGACAGGTGGCTGTCAGGCCGGTAGGCGTGCATGGGGTACGTACCACCCAATGGACTTGGGAAAACTATTATCGCCCAGTGGTTCTCAAAGGAAGTGGTTCCCAAACCCAGCTGCACGTTGAATTACTTTTGCAGTAAAGGTCTCTCTGGTCATGGTCTATGGAGATTTGTGTTTCAGAAGACATTCTGAGAAGACTCAATATCCATCCCAAAGCACCCCAAGTGATTCAGAGGACCTAGGCTTTGACATTTTCTCCCCGACCATGCACAGCCACTTACCGAAGTAACACTTTGAGTAGCAGAGGGTAGCCCTCCCCATTCTCAAACTCCAGGAGCAGAGCCGAGGAGAGCGGGTAGGAGTCCTTCACAAAGCCCAAGACCAGGCTCACAGCCTCGCTCACCTCGGGGGCGGGGAGGGTGTCTGCAAGCCTGGAGAGGTTCTGGAGGGAGATCTTGACACAGTCCATGGCTGCAGGAGGAAAACACGCCCCTGTTGAGTTCAGAGGTGATAGCTTTTCTGCCACGGTCATTACCTCCCCACCCACTTTTAAACTGTGTATCAAGACATGAATGAGAACTGGTCCAGCACATTTTTCTGCTGCCTCTTGGTTCAAGAAGAAGGCTCCCCCATGGGAAGTGCCACCCTAGTTGCCATGCCCTGCAGGCCCAGATGGAGAGCAAGCAAAATGGGAAGAAGCCAGTTAGCCCTTCACTCCTGATTCCCAGCAGGCGGGAGGGTCCAGGTCCATAGGTAACAAGACGCAAGACACAAGACCCGAGGCCTCCATAAGGAAGCAGTGCTGGAGCCGAACAGAAATTAGCCTGATGAAAAAATGCAGGGAAGGGAATACGAGTGTGTGAGAAGGTGAGGGGCAAAAACGTGGTGAGTTTCAGCTACCAAAGAATCGGGGGTTTGGAGCACAGAAGCGTGGGCCACGAGGAAGGGGGAGGGAGGCAGTGCCGGCTCGTGCAGGGCCCGGCTGTGGAGCTTGCTGGTGACTCCAGAGCCGTGAGATGCCAGGGAAGATGGGAGTCAGGAGAGAGATGTTATTGGATTTGCATTTTGAGGGATCTCTGTTTTTAGGGCTCTTTCATTGGGAGAAGCCTCTTCTGAGTGCCAGGAAAGCCAGATCAGTGGACCAGGAAAAGTGCCTACCAGAACTTGAAATAACGCACGCTCAGTACTCCGCTGCGAGGCTTTGAAAGCGCCCCAAAGTCTGCATGTTGGGCAGGGCGGCCCCAAGAGCTGTGGCTTGGCAGGTAACCACCAGGCCAGCCCTAACTTCCTGACCTTCTCCTCCCCTTACACACCATGGAAACTACCCATTCCTCTAAGGGGGTCCTGGGCACAGTGCCCCAGGCAGCAGCCTCCACAGTGAGGTAGAATTTTTCTTTCCCAGTTGTCGTCCTGGGCAGCTGAGAATAACGACCACAGTGAGAGACCCCCACCACTAAGGCATGCAGCCTTCTCTCAGGGGTCTCTGACTCTAGCCTGTTGGGGTGGGGGGTGCCCGGGTTGCTGAGCACTTCAGGCCCAGCTCAGCCGTGGACCATTACTGCCCACCAGGACCTGGCCTCATCGGGAGTTTGAATCCCTAAACTGGAGCTGTTTCCTCCCAGGGCTCAGTTACAGTAAGAGGGTGGGTTTGCGGACCTTCCCCAGCTCTCACCAGCTGATGTCCTATTATAGGAGGCCCCAGAAAGAAGACAGGTCACAGGACAGGTGTTTGTGGACAAGCAGGTCACACTGGCAGCTCAGACCCCCACCTCTCCCCAAAACATCTCACACTGTGGAGTTAACCCAAGGGATGGACAGTTGTGCTCCCAAGAGGCACTTCAGCTGGTGGAGCTTCGAAAATGTTGCACTGGTCGGGGGGAGGTCAGCTCAGGCCAACTTTCATCAGAATGTTCCCCTTGGAGTTAGCCTTGGAGAGCTGCCCTCCCTACCTGTGATGGGCCAGCAGCTGAGAGAAAGCCAAGACATTTCCTTGACATTCTGTGAGCCACAGAAATGTCCATGCTTCCCAGCTTTATCTGAGTCCTGGGGAGGCAGACAATGCTCAGCGAGGCCCCCGGTACTGCTAACGGAATTGGTTCCCTCAGTGTCTCACCTTTGACCACACCCAAGTAATGATGCTGTGACGCTGACACCTATGGGGCATCCCCTGTGTGCCAGGTGCTATCTGAGCACTTCAAATACATCAACTCATTGAAGCGTCACAGCAATCCAATGAGATCAGTGGGATTATAATCCCCATTTTACAGACAAAAGAACTGAGGCACCCAGGCTGTTAATTGTCTGGGCTCACTCAGCTACGAGGGCAGAGCTGGAGTCCACAGCCTGGCTATCTGGTTCCAGAGTCTGTGGCCTTAACCCCCACACATGATGCCCAGAGCAGAACCTAAGGCACTAGAATCGGGCATCTCCAGGTTTGAAACTTGATTCTCTTCTTCGCTACTTGGGGGCCTTGGCAAATTCTTCCACCACTCAGGTTCTCTTTTCTCTGTTGCAAACTGGCATTAATATCCATCTCAAAGAAACACAGAGATAACACACAAATGGACCCAGCACAGTGTCTGTTTGACAGTGTGTGTGCAGTAAATGAGTTCCCCTTTCCCTCCCTCCTCCAAAGAAACATCAAAATGAACAATAAAAGCATTCTCATGAATGGACCCAAGCAATGTAGGGCCATCTGGGCGTAGCTGGGCATCAGTGAAAATCCCATTTGTTGATCTCTTTTTTGGTCCCAGAAATTTATGCTGATGCTACAAGAGCCTCCCAGGGTCCCGTTGTAGAAAGGGGGCCCACAGCCCACTCCTGGTCCTGGGGTCATACCCTGCAGGTACTGGATGATGCTGAGGTTCTGGGCCCTGGAGATTGCCCTCAGCACGCAGAAGGTGGGCTCCTTCCAAATGCGGCAGGTGTGCTCCCGAAGACAGGTCGTGGCGATCACGAGAGACTGGAGCTCATTTCCCGAGAGAAGTCCCTCCAGCCCCTGAGACTCGCTGCAAATGTTGAGCAACATCTGGGGGAAAAAAAGCCAGAAGACTCTGGTTGGAAGTGTCCTTCCTGTGATGGCTTTGTTTTCCAGAGCGCTGATGGGCACGTCTCCGTGCGAAGGATGGGGTTGTGTGTGGCTGCCCTCTGCCCCAGACCAGCTCAGTCACCGGTGCCACCTGGAAAAGGGTGACAGGGCTTGGGACTAAAGTGTGAGCTCATAATCCTATGTAAGCAGTTGTTATCCTTTCCACAGTAACAAAGAAGTGATTAAGACAAGTGTCTTTTTACTTAGAAATACAAAAAAATGCCATCAACAATTAAAGTACAGAATTAACAGAACCCAGTACTATCCAAAAAGAGAGATGTGTTCCTGAGTCCCTGGTTGGCACTCAAACTCTACTTCCCCGTAACACCATGAGTGCCATCCTGCTAACTGGGGCCGTTGTCTCTGACAATCCCGTCTCCCTGTGTCTACCAGAGGAACTTCCAATACCTTCTTACCCACTTGGGATGAAAACCAAATGCCCTAGTGTGGCTCACAGAGTTCTGCATGGACTAGCCCTGGCTCGTCTCTCACGTGATCGCATGCGCTCTCTGTTTGGTTCTCGGTAGTATAACTGGACCTTCTTCCAGTTCGGCAAATATGGAAAGCTCCTTCCATCTGGATCCGTTAGCCCCTTCTAGCACAGTGATCAAGTCTACGTGGGGCAGCCATGGAGCTGGGCCACAGATCCCATTTCCTGGCCTCCCCTGCAGGTGGGTGTGGCCATGTGACGCTCAGTTTGGACCACCATTTCTGCTCCTCGCCCATCTTTCTCCCTTTGCACCTCCACCCCCAACTTCAGCTCCTGGTGCAATGCCATTTCCTCAGAACAGCCTCCCTTTATTCTCTACTGTAAATCAGGTCCCCTTGTCCTCACTTCCCAGCACACTTTTGACTTTTCGTTCATAGCACTTAAAGAATTGGGCACTGCTCATTTATTCATGTGATTGTTTCCCTCGTTTGGCTTCCCCACATCTGTCACCTTCACAAGTGAGGGTACTATGTGGGAACCTTCAGTCTGGCATAGAGCCGCACACAGAAGGAGCTCCATACATTTTTGTAGAATGAAATAAGGAAAACCCTTGAGGGACGTAGACATGGTCTATCACCATGGCTCACATTCTGTCCATACGTGGAAAGGACCGTGAAGACGCGGCTGCACTAGTTTCCTGCAGGGCATGTAAAAGTCACACGGTAAAGATTTGCTAAGGTGCCCAGTCCTGTGTCCTGGCCACCACTTAGAATATGATTTCTATATGGGCAAATGATGCGTAAGTTTGCAACAAATGCAGCTTAGGGGATAACCCACCATAAGCGGAATCCACCAGAACTCGTGAGATACCCTCTGGTAATAATGCTTCTGGCTTGAGAATTAGTCTAAAATGGATGTTAATGTGAACGCCCACATTCATGGACAGCCGCGTTTGGAAACTCCCAAGTGGTCCTAAGTACCTGCTCTGTGTGAGATGCTGCCCGAGGCACTGGACACGCAAAGATGAGTAAGACACTCAGTCCTCCTCACCCTCCCCCTGCCCGCCAAGGTTAGAGAGAGGCAGGAGAAGTTTTCTGGAGAATGCAGCATCCCAGAAGCTGAGAAAGCAGAAACTGTCAAGAAGGGGACAGGGGAGGAGGTGAGATGTTACGTGAAAAGCCTCTGCTGGGAGTTAGAGAGGACGAGAAAGATGGGGAATGACAAAAGGAAATGGCATTTGATGGCTTCTGAGCAGAGGGAAGGAGGTGACATCACAGAGTGGTTAAAAGCCTGACTGTGAGTGGACTTGGGAACCAGATTCCCAGGGTTCCAACCCCAGCCCCTCACGCACTGCCTCTGTGACCCTGGCCTCATGGTTACTCACCGTACCTTAGTCTGTATAGAATCAGGATGACAATACTCTACACACATCTGGGAATGGAGGGAAGGGCTCATGGAGTTGACAGATGGGAGGCCATGGCACGAGGGTGGGTACACAGCAAGAACTCAGACACCGCTGGCTACAGTTATGCAAGTGAGTTAGCATGCTTGTTCTCAGAGAGGAAGGGGCCAGAGACAGGAGGTTCTAGATGCTGGGGAGGGCCAGCAGGACCCAGGAACACAGACTGGAGGAGAAGGAGCTGGCGGGGCCCAGCGGAGGAGGGGGAGCACACCTTTCTGGGAGAGAACAAGGGAATACTGATACAGGATACACTGAGTAGAGAGAGAAGAAGAAACTCCATTTTCCAAATGCACAGGATTCCCAGCATTTGTGGAGCGTGGGGCAGACCGGTGAGGTGGGCCCTCTAGGAGAATAGATGAGCTTTGGAACTAGGCTGAGAAAAACGAAAGCCTCTCCCAGAAGCCAAGGGTGGTCTCGCCCAAGGAGGTCCAGCCCCTCCTCTCACTCACCTGCACAAACATCCTCTGAACTTGAACATCACTGTCAAAAAGCTCCTCCTCTTCCAGAGGAAAGACAAAGAAGAGGTAGAGGCACTGTAGGAGCAGGGCTGGGAGCCCAGATTCAGCAACTCTGCCCAGCGTCTCCTGCAAGGAAGAGCAGAAGTGACCAGCGCAGCTCCAGACCCAGAGGGCGCGGTCGGCCCGTGTGGCCATTTTAGCCCCAAACGTAGGTTAGTCACTTCCCGTCTCTGGGCAACACTGTCTCAAGTAAGAACAGAGACGATCATAGGAACCACCTAGAGTGGCTGGGAAGGTGAAGTTTATATAAAGTGTAGACTATGTGCTTGATAAATGTATCTTTTATAAGATAGATAGATGATACGAAGGAGAGGAAGAAAGAAGAGAGGGTCTGGTGCAGAGCAGAAAACAAGGTCTTTCCTAGGCAATCACCCGCTGGTTTGGTAGGTTTAGGAAGCTGGAAACTCAGTCAGGAGAGGATGGTTGACAACAAATGCAAACAACTGAATTAAGGACCTGATCAGGCCTTTCATTCCCCCTCGTCCTGATCTGAGACCTTACCAAGACCAAAATGGCCCTCTAGGCGAAGACCAATAACCAGGGCTGCCAGACAGAAGGGAGAAGACAGAAAGTCAGCAGAGAGGGGACCAGCCTGAGCGTGAGGCTTCCGGGGGCCTTTCTTCCAGGGGCTCTGCCTGCAGCTCCCCCGGCTACTGTGGCTGCAGCCCCTGCACATGTGTGTGCACACTTGAGCGCATGTGGGGTTAATCTACAGTACGTTGTCCATGCAATTTCCCACCCAACTGACTAATCTGCCAGGCACGGTGGATAAATTAGAGAAAGAGAAAAGAAGAATGTAGAGTCTGGGCCAGAATCAGGAGTGTAACGCAGGCCATCGGTCCTACTCTTCCCCCAAAAGCTTCCGATGCCGGTAACGCCCACCCCTTTCCCTAACATTTGGTCTGCTGTGAGCCGCTCCGGGCTGCGCACCCTGTCCTCCGTGCTGCACTGGCTCTGCTGAAGGTCAACCGCTTGTTTCTCTCCCTGCTTTGGGGCTGGCTGCTCGCAGCAGAAAACAAGGCTTTAGGTTAATTTTTTTACCACCCAGACTGAAAACAGCCCTGCTCTAGGGGCAGAATTTTCGCTGCTGTGCTTCAGGTCACTGTGATGATGGGGTCCAGGCAGTTCTCGCAGAGGAAAAGTCAGGTGGTCCTCCCCCCAGTTAACAAGTGCACACTGGTGCTCCTCTCACACCTCCACACTCGTTCTCCAAATGCCCGGGTGATGTCTCTGTTCACGGTGCGACTGAGGGTGGCTGACGCCTGCTCTGGTCCCCTGCTGTTCCCAGTGCTGAGCGCCAGGCCCGGCATACAGTGGGCCCTCTCGCTAGACAAGTGAGTCTCTGGGCCTGCCCTGCACAGGGCCTCTGGCCGTTTCTGCTAACGGCCACAGCTGCTGGGGACTGTTTCTGCCTGAGGGGACACCAGCCATCAGCAAACCACTCGAGGAGGAAGCACCAGGCCCCCAGCTTCACGCTGGGAGGACATGACCACAGCCAGGATGGGGCACAGCTGGGAAGGGCAGAAAGAGCAGCCAGCTTCATTCGAGCATCGTCTCCGGATAGACACGGGACAGGTGCCTGCAGACGTGGCTCCTTCACACTGAGTTTAACAGGAGGCAATAGAGAGCAATGGCTCAGACCTCGGGCTCTGGGGTCAGACAGACTGCAGTTACACAATGTGGCTGAACTTGATTTCTCATCACTAACACCGCATCACCATAATCTGACTCATAGGGTTTGGGGAGGATTAATTATGAATTGACCCAATGCATGGGACACAGCTAGCCTTGCCCTGACACTCAGGAAGTAGTCCATACACATCAGCAGGTGTTAATCCCCACACTAATGCTAGAACTAAAGCATTATATCCCCAATTCTAAAATTAGCAACACAACAGAGTCACAGAGAGGTGAAACAATTTGCCCAAGGTTACGTACGGCCTATCAACTGAATAGGTAGGATTTGAACCTGAATTTCAGACTCTAAAGTCCATGTTCTATTTCACAAGGGGACTAGGGGAGGAAAAATGAGAAATCAGTTTCATGGAAAGAAAGACACTCTTGAGATGTGCCACCACCCTGTGCTGGGACATCCCTGTGCGCACAGATGAGGAGCACCAAGCTGAGGCGATTGGGCCTGGAACTTACCGAATCTGTCCCCGTAAGCACATACACCGACTTCAGGAGCAGGTAGCCATCCTGGTCCGCATCTCCCTTCCACCGTAGCAGCTGCCCGGCTGCCGCCCGTGCTTGCTCTAGCAACAGCGCAGTAATGGGAGAAAGTGTCACCAGAGGGCGGTGCAGTGGCCTGCTCACTCACCTCCCCCTCCACTAGGCTCCTCTCTCTGTGAGATGCACCTTAGCATCTTTAGGGGACTTCTGCCTCCTGCCTCCATCCCCCAGTGCCACCTGAATCTATATCAAACATTTCACACTCTGCCCGGCTAATCTCCTTGAAGGATAGCCTTTATTATGCCACTATCTCTGTTCAACAACCATCAGTGGCTCCCTATTACCAACAATAAGAACAAGCTCCTTAGCTATTGGACTTCCCACAATCCAGTCTTCACCCCACTTCCTGTACAGCCCCTCATATTGCAGGGATTCCTGCAACCTACACCAAGAGCTCAAGCTCTTCCTTCCCCCAGGAATTCCCTCCTGCCCTTCAGCCCCATAGCCACCATGAAATTCTGCCCGGCCTCCAGCGTCCAGCTCCAGGAGTGGAAGAAAGCAGTCGGGAAACCTCGCAGCAGAACACACACTTCGCCTTGGCCTCTCCCTTCCTCTGTCTTTTCCGGATCAAGCTCTCCATTGAACACTCAAGCGCACCTTTTATGTTACCACTCCTCCTAGAGACGTGTGTGTGTGTGTGTGTGTGTGTGTGGTGTGTCTGTGTGTATGTGTGTGTGTGTGTGTGTGTTTGGGTGTGGGGTATGTGTGTCTGTGTCTAAGTAGATATACATGTGTGGGTCTGTGTGTGTGTGTGTGTCCCTCCCAGAAGCAGCAGAGTTCCCCAGCTCCCCCTTCCCTCCTCTGCCAGCCTGTCCCTTTGTTCCCAAGGGAAGAGTGGCAGAACTGGGCCTGCCAGGCTCTTTCGAAGCATTACTCTAAGTCCACCAGAAAGCAGAGAGGGGCTTAGTTGAGTCCTGGGAGGGGTCTGCAGAGCTGCTTTGCTCTCCATAAACTGTGCTCCATGACGCCTCTTCTCTTACCTGCAGGCTTTCCCAGAAGCGCCTTCTGTATTTCTTCAGCAAACTGATTGGAAACATCTTCTGCCAGCCTTTGGAGACTGGGAAAGCAGATGATCCCCACGGAATGCTCCCATGCCTGACGTGCAACAAACAGGATTCCATCAAGAGATGTCAAAGCTACAGAGAAAGGCGTGAGAGTCTCCTTCCACTGTGCTTTCCAGCCCGAACCAATGGCTCCACTCGCTTTCCCAGGTGCATCCCATCTACCCTCACAGCCTCCATCGCATCCCCACCGCAATGCCTCTGAATTCTTCAACTTCCTGCTGAGGTCCAGACCCACATGTCTAACTGGCCCCCAACATCTCCCCTGAGCCCGTGCTCCTGAAATGGCAAACGTGCAGACCCGAATCCATTGCCTTCTCTACACCTGCTGCACCTGTCTCTGTGAATGGCCCCTCTAAGTGCCAGTTGCCCTTGTGGGAAATCCCAAGAGTGATTATCTAGACCTCCATCTCTCTCACCTTCCTAGCCATCAATTGCTGTGTGTCATTGATTCTACTCTTACACACCTCTCAATTCTTCTGCAGAGATCCTAGTTTTGTCATGCGATTATTTCATTCAGATTAATTCTAAAAAATGGGATTGCAAGTTAAAAGGGTGTGCTTTTTTTTTTCAGTACTTTGGTACAGATTACTAATGCACTCTCCAGAAAAGTTTACCTCATTAGCCTCCAGGGGCTCTGTGGGGAGGGCCGGTTTCTCTACACCCACGCCAACACTGAGCATTGCCATGCTTTTTCATCTTAAATGAAAAACTTTATAGAAGAAAAAATATCTCATCTTGATTGCAGTCTCTAGACTATGAGAGTGGATGATTACTTTTCATGCTTCTCGAATTGCCTGTTTTTATTCTTAGCCTATTATTCTATTAGGGTTTTCACTATTTTCTTATTTATTTTAAAAAAACTCTTTATTTATTAAAAAAATGTTAACCCTTGGTCTGTAATACTATTGCAATTTTTTTGAATTTGTTATTTATCTTTTAATTTGATATTGTTTGGTTTTGCTATACAGAAATCTGAAATTCATATGAAATGAAACTTCTCAATCTATTCCTTTGTTTTCTGGCTTTAGTTCCAGGCTTAGGAAATTCTTCCGCAGTCCACTTGTTGTTGTTTTTAATCTCCTATTTCTTTTTTCTTTTTTCTTTTTGAGGAAGATCAGCCCTGAGCTAACATCTGTTGCCAATCCTCCTCTTTTTGCTGAGGAAGATTGGCCCTGGGCTAACATCCCTGCCCATTTTCCTCTACTGTATATGGGATGCCGCCACAGCGTGGCTTGACAAGCAGTGCGTCGGTCCCCCCCGAGATCCAAACCTGCGAACCCCAGGCTGCTGAAGCGGAGCGTGCAAACTTACCTGGTACGCCACCGGGCCGGCTCTCTTTTTTAATTTCCTTAAAATTTTTTGTTTCCTGTCCCTTCTCTATTTTATCCTATCTGGTCATCTTTTACTTCATATTTTTTTTCCTTATTGTTTAGGATACTATTTCATAGAAGTCACAACTAAAAATTCTGCTTGGGATGCCAGGTCCTTTCCAGAATCTCTTCCTGGTTTCTGTAGTAACTCTGTTCATAGGTCTGCTTTTCACTGGAGTCTTTCGCTTTGTTCTACTGTGCTGTCACAGGCAGAGTTGACTAGTCCTAGGAGGAGGAGAGCTCTTTCCAGACCAACAGCCAGAGTGGAGTGATTACCCTTCGCCCAGGACTTGAGTTCTCGGCAATTCTGCACCCCAGGTTCCCATCAGGGAGGTAGGCTGCTGTGCACATTCCTGGCAAGTAGTGGCCTCTATGAAATGCAGTTTTGCTGGACAGCCACCCGCTGGCCCCCACTTACCATCCATATGCAATTATATTTCTGACCAAAGGCCTGACAGAGTGTTTTTTAAGCTGACATCCTCCTTCTAGAAAAGGTGAGAAAGGCATCTAAATTCCAAGGGGAAATCATTCCTATTTGTTTCCTGGCTACACATACTATATTTTTTAAAAAGCAGAACTCTTTTCTATATTAAAAGATGTTATAACAAAATGAGGAGACAAGGCACAGATTGGGAGAAAATATTGACAATGCATATAATGACAAAAGAAGAGTACCCAGACTCCTACAAATTAATAAGAAAAATACAACCTGATTTTAGAAACAGACACAAATGAAATAGCAAGTAATTTACAAAAGATAAAATAATAACAAATTACGAATAATCAGGAAAAGGCAAATTAAAACCACAGTGAGGTATTTTATGCTTTTCGGGTGGTAAAATGGGAAGCCTGACCACAGGCTCTGTGGGTGAACGTGGGGGAGTGTGAAACTCTCACGCCTGCCTGATGGAGGATAACTTGGAAGAACCTCTTTGAAGAAGTATTTAACCCAAACCGGTAAGTTAAAGGGGCACAGATCCTACAACCCCGCTATTCCACTCCTAGGTACATTCCCTGGAGAAATGCTGGACGCGTGCACAGGGAGATGTGAACAGGAAATACTATTCATGCAGCAGTATTTGTAGTTGTGAGAAGTGGGAAAAACTTCCTGTTCATCAATAGGACAATGAATGAATAGTTTGTGGCATATTTATAGGATACTGTATAGAACTGAAAAAGAGAGTGACATGTCTCAACGTGGATAAACCCCAGAAATAGAATGTTGAACAGAAAAAGTAAGTTGCAAAAGTATATTACAGTATGATTCTACAAAAACTCGTGAGACCATATACAAATTATACAGTAATATTGCTGATGGGTATACTCTCTATATATGTAAAAAATATATCCATGGGTACTATATACATCTATATAAGTATACAGATATTCCCACACTGGGAAAGATAATTCAGGACAGGGGTTACCATTGGAGAAGGGCAGAAGGAGAATGAGTGCTTGAATGTGTACACAGGTGGCTTTAGTTTATCTGACATGTTTTATTTCTTTTATATGGGTGGTGAGTACTCAGGTGTTTATTTTATTTTGAGAAAAACTTTGTATGTATCTGAAATATTTTTTTTATTTTCCACCCTATAGAGGGACAGAGTTGCCCTTTTCCTTTGTGAATAAAAAAGCAGTACATCAGAACTTTATTAAACTACAAAAATGCTAGATGAATGTTAAACACGATTGCTCATAGTAAACCTTCGACAAATATTTGATAAGTGAACACATGATTAGGAAACCCACAATATGCAGAATGATGGCCAAATGTATTGTGTGCTGGTCTCCTGCCAAATGCTGGTCCACGCGCTTACACGTGTTTTTTCCCCTAACCCTCACAACACCTTCTGAGATAGGTATTGCTATTATTATTACCACTTTACAGAAACTGGGGCTGAGGCAGAGGGTAAGCCCAGAGAGCCAGTTAAGCAACTGTTGAAGAGCTGAATTATTTCATGCATACGTAAACATACCCAAGTAGCATCTGTACGTCTAAGAAATTTATGGCTACCACCTGGAAACCAGCTATCACCTGGAAACTTTAATCCCTGGAAAGAAAAAGTCAGTCCTCTTGGCTGGGAATTTCTGCAGTAAGATTATTTCCCTTCCCAGGACTGAGAACTCTGCTGTGATGTCTTCCTAACAAATTCCTGTGCCTCCTCCCTGCACTGGCAAACCCCTAAAAGACCAATTTGCAGGCAGTTGACTCAGAAGCATCTAGAACGTCTTCCAGCAGTGGGACTCCAGGAGGCACTCTACAATAAAGCAAATTGGGCCACTGTGATTTGAACAGTAATTGTACACTCAGCTAGATTCTCCCAAGGCTCAGACTCCTTCCTGGGACCACAGTGGGCAGTTCTGGAGCTGCATTAACTCTTTCAGGCCACTGGGGTGCTGTTTGATGCAGAGGCAATCATTTACTTAATGGTACCATGGAGACACCAAAGAGTTAAGGCAGCTTCCAAAAGGACCTAATTTTTTTCCCCAAACTGGGACTTGCATGCTGGGAGAATATTGCTCAATATTTTTAAAAACTTTTGTTTACTCACATTATCTAAGTTGTACCCTCATGCCTTGTGGTTGCCCCTCACACGAAAGAAAGAGAAAGAAAATGATGCTCTGGTCTCCAAAGGAAAATAAGAAATGACGAAAGCTCTTGAAAAGATGAGAGAAAACCCCAGCTTTTGAATGACAAAGAGAACCTGGCTGGTTTTTAAGTATGACTGCAATATTCCTATTTCTCCATTACTGTAGAGTTTGGTGGTTTGGTCTTTCAGTAAGCTCAAAACATTTCAGAGACTTTATATGAGTTTCCTCGGCTGGTGTGACACTGTTGACTCTTCTTGGTAAATTAAAAAAAAAAAAAAACAGTGATGCATCAAAACTTTACTAACACAACAAAAATCTTATTTCTCCAAGATGGGAAGAAACCGTGTTGCAGGTCCCATTCTGAAGTGGGATAGAGTCACGAACAGGCAGGTAGGGGTGTTTATCCTCACCATCCCCTCTGGACACCACAGTTGGAAATAATTGTTGGTCATCCTTGTTATTATATTTCAAGTTACATCTCTCCCTTCTATTGTCAGTTGAGTCCATGCTTTGTTTTCATGAGAAAGATTGACCACACTCAATAGCATAAACTCTGAGCCACTGGCAGGGCAGTTAGCCTACGAGTATCTGTACACACCTACGTACATGCACATGCGCATGCACATGCACATGCACACACACACACGAAAATACACTCACCTCCAAGTACAACCAATAAGCGTTCGTTACAATCCCTCCACACTAGGGAATGAATGGATTCCTCACCATGTTACCCACTGTTCTGGTTATCTATTGCTGTATAACGAACCACCCCAAAATTGAGTGGCTTAAAATAACAGCAATCATTTATTTTACTCACAGAGCTGCAGTTTGGGCAGGGCTCAGCAGTGACAGCTTTTCTCTGCTTCTCCCAGCTGGGGTAGCTAACAGGGGCTACAAGATTCACTTGCAAGATGGTGCACTCACATGCTGGCAGGTTGGTGCAGCTGCAAAGCCAGGGGCTTTGTTTCCGTTCCACTTAGGCTTTTACTCAGGGCTGCTTGGCCTTCCTCACAACACGGCAGAAAGGTTCTAAGAGTGAGTACACCAAGTGACAGGAAGAAGAAGCTGCAAGTTTCTTGAGGCCTGGACCTAGAAATGTCACTTCTGCCCTATTCCATTAGCCAAGCCATCACAAACCCATCCAGATTTGGGCCAGGGGAGGGGGGACATAGATGACACCTCTCAAAGAGAGCAGTGTGAACCCATTCACAGCATCTCTAATCTATCACATCCACAGATCTTCCTTTTTTTTCCATGTTGCCTGCCCCACCAGGGTTGTCTGTTCCAGACAGTGAGGAATTTTACACTAATCTCTGGGGATTCCCTATCTCATTGCCTGTTTCCTCTCAAAGTACATATTCTAAGAACAATCTTCAACAACTACATCAATAGCTCTAGCTTTCCCATGTCTGTTATTACCAAATATCTCTATGCAATGTGAGGACCTGAAGTGGTTCCCTTTCTCCCAAAGCAAACTCAACCAGAGGCCAGCAGGATCTACACATGCCTGCTAGGGGAATGCCTCCTGCTCTTGGTGTGAGATCCTATGATAGGAGGGGTCCTAGAAAGACCAAAGCCCAAGGCTCTTGACAGGAAAAGAAGAACAGTCAATTGAATCCTTCCTGAAAACACTGCTCTGCGCACTGAGAAGTCATTGGCTCTGTGCTGCTTCCTGTTGATGCAATAAAACCTCAACCTTGTCTGTGACATCCTGGAGTCAGCTACCTAAACGTCACATGTGTGGGGGGTGGCATGCTTTTTGTACCCAAGGGCAAGGTAGGTGCCAGCCAGGCAAAGCCACTGTCCAGTGAGTCATGGGATAGGGAAAGAAACCCCAGCACTCCCTGAGGGAGCCCAGTGGTTAACAACACACGCCTGGGGTCAACCGCCAGGGTTAAGTTCCACGCGGCACTAACAACTGGGTGACCTTGACCAAGTTATGCAACATCTCTAAACCTCTTTCCTCATTTATAAAGCTGGAATAAAAATAGCACCCACTTCACAAGGTTATTATGAGGACTGGTAAACACTAAACAAAATGCCTGGTTTAGTTAGTTAGAGCTTGGTGAATATTACTAGCTATCAGTAGTGAAAGTGGCCACTCGCTCCGGCTAAGAACTGCTTTTTGACTTGTGAAGAGGACTGATGGCCTCTGGTGGAAGAGGAGAGCCTGCAGTTCTGGGTGAGAACTTCGCTCCTGCCCCCTCCCCGCAGGGCAGCTCCTTGTTGGGATTCCAATGCCCTGAGACTCCATTACGCTCTTCCTTGTTACCAAGACGGAAGCCAAAATGTTGAGTGGGTTCACTCCTTTTTTTAAATTGTTTTATTGAGATCATATTGGCTTATTACACTGCGTAAATTTCAGGTGTATATTATTATATATCAGTTTCTGTATAGACGGCATCGTGTTCACCAGCAATAGTCTACTTTTTATCTGTCACCATACACATGTGCCCCTTGACCCCTTTTGCCATCCTCCCACCCCTCTCCCCTCTGGTAACCACTAATCTGTTCTCCTTATCCATGTGTTTGTTTCAGTTGTTCTTCAACTCCGGAGGCAATGGGGCTGGAATTTACTACAGAACCAACCTAGCCCATCTTTGCACCTGCCTAACAGTTAACACAGATTTACATATAAGCAATGACAGGGATCAGGGGAAAGTTCGTCCTCTGCTGTGGGTGTGGAGGACCAGATGTGAGAAAAAGCCGAAGAGGCTGGAGTGAAGTTCTCCGGGAAGAGGACGCCAAAGAAGCAGCTCTGAGGGAGTCTGCTCCACAGGACCCCACCTGTTGTCAAATCCGAAGTCTCACTAGGTGGAAGCACGTGAAGGGCACTGAGGCAGGGCACGCACTGCTGTCAGCCTTCACCCAAGCCCTAACTGTGCATGGACCACCCCTCCCACGCTGGCTCTGACTGATAAGGAGTCTGGGCCAGGTGCCGGCCCGGTGGTGCAGCAGTTAAGTTCGCGAGTTCCGCTCTGGCAGCCCCGGGTTCGCAGGTTGGGATCCTGGGCATAGACCTACTCACGGCTCATCAAGCCACGCTGAGGTGGCGCCCAACACAGAAGAACTAGAAGGACCTACAACTAGGATATACAACTACGTACTGGCGTCTTTGGGGAGAAAAAAGAAGAAAAGAGGAAGATTGGCAACAGATGTTAGCTCAGGGCCAATCTTTGCCTCCCCCCCCCAAAAAAAAAAAAGTCTGGGCCAGTTAGGCAAGATCCCACAACTCAGGGACATAGCCCTTTCCAAGGAAGGGTGACAATTCAAAATCTCTTATGTGCATTGTCTTAAAACAAAGAATATTCCAAATCATCTTAATTTTCCTTGGGTCCAAAGTGAAAAGAGCCAGGTATAGAGAGTTGAGCTCCACCAAACAAAGTCGTCCAGGACTCAGATGCATGGGGGTGTCTCAGAGCCCAGTGGGGGAGTGGTTTCCATGACAACCAGTGCATGCACACAGCTTTGATAACAGCCATATTCCACAGGAGATGGCACAACTTTCTAAGTCCGGATATTTCCAAGGGGATTCTTTATAAATGACCTTGAAGAACACTGTTTTATGGTTATAAAATTCAGAACAGAGTGGTTACAAGCTTGATTTCTTTCACAAGGACCTGTATGCCAATGGATGCCCCCAGTCTTCATTTACAGCTCAGATTTTATCTGCACTACATTCGAAAAAAAAATCCTCCCACCTTCCCATGTTCCTTTCCATACCAACTCTTAATTAAGAGGCCTGGGGGCTCTGACTCCAGCAGGGTTTTATTAGTCAAAACCTAATAGAAACAACAGGTTTGTAGACATGTCGGACTTAGTAAAAGAATATAGATTTTAAGAAAATGATAAAAAGCCTATAATATTCTGCCTCTAAAAGCTGCACCAGAGGCTGGCTCCAGGGATCCAAAACATAGCAGATTGTGTCAGCAGTTTGGGGAATCGTGGCAACAGGACCTCAAACTGTGCAAGCGCAGTGAGTATGGTGAAGGCTGGCAGAAGGGAATGGGAACCATGTCTGCTTCCCATGTGCTGTGGACTTAACAATCATCATCTCATCTCACCCTAACTCCCAGCAAAGTGTTACTGATTCCACTTTATAGATGAGGAAACTGAGGTTCAGCAATGTTTAGTAACTTGCTCAAAGACGCACAGCTAATAAGCAAGGGAGCCAGGACTTGAGCTCTGCTCTGTCTGACTCGAAAGCCCATGTGCTCAACTATAGGCCATTATGCCTCCAATCACCAGGACAGGGTTTGGGAAACATGGACCAACATGGAGGTTCAGTTATAATAGGACCTGCTTGCTCTCCATGGGATCACAAGTTCCAATGCATATAGGGTCAGATAAAATAAATGAGTTAGATGGGGTGGGTGAAAGGTATCAGGGAGTAGGGACTGGGGTAAACTGAGGGACCAAGACCAGCTTCTGTCTAAAAGGAGTGCCCCTAACAATCTCCATCCAGTTGTCAGTATTACATCTACCAAAATTTTCAAGAGAAACTGGAAATCTGATTTTCACATGAAAACTTTCCACTTTGGAAAAACAGCCACTAATTCATTTTTAACCCCTGCAAGCCAAACAAGTCACATGCTGAGTGCTATTCAGTATCCTCTGCTCGGGACTGTACTCTCCATGAGGGTAAAGCCTCTATCTGTCTTCTTGGCTCTCATAGCCCAAGGCCCTAGAACAGAATGTAGGAGCTTAATAAACACCTGTACAACAAATGCATGACCCCTCAAATCAACAATCTGGAGAGAGGCGAAGAAGTATCTAGCCCTCCTTTCATCAGAGCCGGGGCTGCCCAGGCGGGTAGGAAAGAAACAGTCCAGGAGCAGAAGCTCAGCAATGCCTGAACTCGGACACATTCCCAGTGAATTTCAGTGGGGGTCAGGGGGCTACTCATATGTTTCCTTCCATAACGCAAAGCTGATCTGGGAACTGGGAGAAACTAAGCTTCCTCTCAGAAGCTGGGATCATCAGGGCAAGGAGACTGGGAGGAGAAACCTGAACCATCTCTCCAAAACTAGTTCCTCTTTTCCACTATGTTCCCTATGCCCCAGTCATCCAATCTGTGAAATGGGATGGATGGGTATACAAGTCCAAACAATGTAAGAAAATAATGAATTAATGGACAGTAAGTTACGTGGCAATTTTTTACAGAAAGACATGCCTGAGTATTCAGTGCATCCTATAAATCTGATCCCAAGAAGATTCTGAGTCATCTTTGGAAATCTTTAAATATTTCTGGTTAATAAGTTAGATGAAATGAATTAACAAAGGGGTTTCCCTATAAAAACCTGCCAAAGCCCCCATCTGTCCTAGCCTACTTTCAAATGTGAAAAGTATCTCATATTCTCTGTGCTTTTTTTTTTTAATAATAACCCAAAATCAATAGTCAAGCATAAACTAAGTCCTTATAAAAACATGCATTTCCGGGGACTGGCCTGGTGGCACAGCAGTTAAGTGCACCTGCTCCGTTTTGGCGGCCCTGGGTTCTCAGGTTCGGATCCCGGGCACACACCAATGCACTACTTGTCAAGCCATGCTGTGGTGGCGTTCCATATAAAGTAGATGAAGATGGGCATGGATGTTAGCCCAGGGCCAATCTTCCTCAGCAAAAAGAGAGGAGAATTGGCATCGGACCTCACCAAAAAAAAAAAAAAAAAAAAAGGTGCATTTCCAACTGTACAACTAGACTTCAATACATCCAACTATAACGCAGACCTCACTGGCAGGAGCTTTGTTCCAAGACAACAAAGGAAATCCCTTGTACCCAACTGTCACCAGCTGCCACTAGCCAGAGTGTCAGCCCACTGGACAGGTTGGGCTTCTCTCGTGCGCCTGTGACTGGGGAAAGAGCACTGCTCTGGTGCTACCTAGTGACTGTACCTCGATTTACATCACTGGCACAGTTTGATGTTCTGGCTCCCCCAGGCCCCAGTGCTGCCTTTACTGGTGTTTGCGGTTACCAGCCATCCTGCACTCATGTCTCAGGACACATTCCTTTCCTAGCTCCCTAAGGAGCTGGTCTCTTCTCTGGCTTACAAGTTGGGATTGTGGTTCAACAATATAATTTTTTTAACTAAAGAGGCAATATTACTCCAGAGTCAACTGTCCATCCTTTCCAAGCCCTTCCTCAAGTTGGGAATGAGCCTTGCTTGCCATCTCTATTAAACAGTACAACACTCCTCTAAGCAATGAATAGAGACCACTCGTGATAATATTAAAACCACCAACTCCAGCTGCCAATCATCCCAGAAGTGTCCCAAGAACACTGAGTCATTGTCTTACAGTTTCAAAAATAAAAATACTGACCTTTAGGAAGAGTGGGAGAAGACTCAACAGGCTCTTCTGACGTTCAGCCGGGCTCCTGTGAGCCAACTGCTGGTATTCCAGAAACTTCCTTTCTAGCGTCTCCCAGAGAGCAGTGGGGCCAGGGGGCTGCCCTCCATGTGGGAAGTCACGCTGAGCAACATCGGGCTGGCCTTCATTTTTGGAACCTTGATCCTCAGCTCTGTCTTCAGCCTTTGAAACATACTCCGCCTCCATGCCTTAGCAAAGCAGATCTGAATTCAGAACAAAAAGCAAAAACGAAAAGTCCTGTCACAGCACTTCCTGATGAAGCTGGTTGTGGGATAAGGTACGGCACTCATTCAGTCCAGTTCCTATTGTAGATGGTTCCTCTAAGAATATGAAACCTACTAAAAGAAGGAAAACTTTTTGGAAAAGAGATTCTGATTTAGATGTGACTCATGTTGACAATCTAACTTGTGCCAGTCACTGTGCTGGGCTCTTTACGCAGATTCTCTTACAAAAGAGATGGGTATTCCTATTTTCTCTACATAAGTGAGGAAACTGTCTGGGCCAAAGGCACACAGGCAGCTGGACGTTCAGTTGAAATGCAAACCTATAACGCCAAAACTTATTTTTTTTATTACCTGATGCTGCTTCTCTTTTACAAAGCTGAGTAAATAGAAGTGACGTGTAAATGTCTCGCCAATATTTGCAGAGGCATGTAATTCTATATCTTCAATTGTGACTTCCTTCTACCACATGAGTCTAAAAGGATATAGATTCTTCATTCTCAGCGTTATTTGGTTCACACTCACTATTTTTAGAGGATGTTGCTTGGCTTAAAATGACTCTTTAAACCCCCATGCTAACTTGAAAGAGCTCTTCTATCAGTGCACACAGGAGCAATTTGTGCAACCCAGGGTTCTTGGGTCAGTAGGCATAAGGACAAGAACTTAATGTGATGAAAATAGCCAAAGACCTATTTGCCAGATAGGTAACCTCAAGAAGGTCCTTTTATTTATATCCTTGACTTTTCAATTGTCATACTCTTTAAGCAACTCATGACTAGCTCAGAGCACAACAAAGGTTTGTTTATTGTTGGTTTGTCAGGAGTGCAGGAAACTCCAAGTAGGGACCAGAATGTCCAGGCTGCCTGCAAGAAGCCCTCCGCAACCGCAACGTCACCACGTAGAAGTCCACTCGGAATCTGGCCAGCGACCAACAATCACCAATCAGGAAGTGACAACCAGACAGATGGACACACAGACATAGATCCATCAGAGTTTTGCTCTGTGCTACAGCAGCCGAGGGATATGTCATGCTTTATTTTTAGCCAAAACACATAGCCCTTGCAGGCTAGAATGGATAAAGATCAGCATGGCAGACTCACCCTCCCTCTTTGAAACCTTCTCATTCTTTGTATACTTAACTCCAGGAGTCCCTGCCTCTTCTTCTAACACACATGTTATTAGTCTCAAATTTCATTTTCAGAAATCATTTCCTGATTACAAAAGTTATATAAAGTTCAGGGTTGAAAACTGGGAAGGAACAAAATATCAGAAAGAATATCAAGCTTGCCCATACCCAGAAAAATGATTCAGTACTCCAGCTTTTATCTATGAATATATTGTGTAATAAAAATACACTCAAATATTGTTGAGGCAAAAGCTGAGGCAAGCTTTTTATTTATACTTTTGTTTTTGTTGGTTGGTTGGCTGGGGCATGGTGGGGTTTGGCTTCCTTTTTTGGGTTGGGGGGTGGGTGCCTCACGTCACTCAGTCCCTGCACAGTCTCTTCCCTGGCCTTCCCTCTCCAGCTTTGATGGTCTATTCGTTTATTCCTTGGTCCTCCATTCCCCACTCCCACTCCCTTCTTCGCCACCCTGCCCAGCCCTCCGCTGGTGCTTTTAAAACCCAGCGCAGGTGCCTAGCTCCTGAATGCACACCCTTTAAGTTTTCTGAATGACCTTTTGCATCTTTTCTGCAGCTTACTTTCTCGCTCAGGATCATGCCTTCAGACCTAACCACGTGGCTCTGTGTTTGTCAACTTCATTTCCTCTAACTGCTGCCCCGGGTTACAAAGTGGGCATCACGTGCCTATTTGACTTGTTTGCTCTGCAGTGACGGACGGCTAGATTGCCCACGACTTCCTGTATGGCACTCAGTCCTGTCCTGGACATTCCCATGCGGTCCACTCATGCGCTGCATGTGGCTGGCTCTGGGTATGAATGCAGGAGCAGAGTGCTGAGTCAAGGGTATATGCTTGCCCAATTCAACTAAGTACCACCAGCTAAGATGCCTCCAGAAAGCTAGCGCCAGACCACACTCCTCCCGCAGGCTCCCCTACATCTCATTGCCACCCCCACTGGGCATCCCCCAGCTTTCTAATGTTTGCCAGTGTGATTGAAGAAAAGTGAGGCCTCGCTGTGACTTCAGTTTGCCTTTCTCTAGCTGACTGACAAGTCTGAGCATCTCTGTACACTTGCCAGCCTTTTTGGATTTCCTCTTCTGCCTATTCATAACCTTTGCTTATTTTTCCTTGCCTGTCTTTTTCCTGTTGCTTTGCAAGAGTTTATTCTAGAAACTGGTCCCTTGTTGGTTTTAAATTTTTTTTTCCCCCAAAGCCCCAGTAGATAGTTGTATGTCATAGTTGCACATCCTTCTAGTTGCTGTATGTGGGACATGGCCTCAGCATGGCCAGAGAAGCGGTGCCTCGTTGCGCGCCCGGGATCCGAACCCCGGGCCGCCAGCAGCGGAGCGCGCGCACTCAACCGCTAAGCCACGGGGCCGGCCCATTGTTGGTTTTAAAAATAGCAACTATCTTCTCTCAATCCATTTTTCTTATAAATTAGTTCATAACTTTCTTTTTTGTCACAAAAACGTATCATGAATATTTTCCATGTTGTTAAAGATCCCTATATCTTCCTTGTTA
Organism: Diceros bicornis minor; assembly: GCF_020826845.1. Classification (NCBI taxonomy): domain Eukaryota; kingdom Metazoa; phylum Chordata; class Mammalia; order Perissodactyla; family Rhinocerotidae; genus Diceros; species Diceros bicornis. The sequence continues at coordinate 12,505,527 of NC_080745.1, read as the reverse complement.
ATGGCCTGTGGCGGCTGTAGAGATACGGTGGTCGTTCATTTAACTGATCCTCTACACTTAGTCATTTCAGTGGTTTCCAATGATTCACTATGATAAACAATGCTGTAACGACAGGCCTGTGTCTAAGCCTTTCCACATATTCAGGATTAAATAACATGCTGTAATACATTCCTAAATTCACAAAAGAAAATAGCTGGATCTAGGGTCGGCCCGTGGCTTAGTGGTTAAGCGCGCACTCCGCTGCTGGCGGCCCGGGGTTCGGATCCCGGGCGCGCACCGAGGCATCACTTCTCCAGCCATGCCGAGGCCGCGTCCCACATACAGCAACTAGAAGGATATGCAACTATGATGTACAACTACCTACTGGGGCTTTGGGGAAAAAAAAGGAGGAGGAGTGGCAACAGATGTTAGCTCAGAGCCGGTCTTCCTCAGCAGAAAAAAAAAAAAAAAGCTGGACCTAAAGGCAGGTAAATTTTTCTGGCTCTTGACACATATTTCCAAATAGCCTCTCCCAAAACACCTTATCAATGCACGGTCCTCCTACCAAAAGTGTAGAAGAGTTTACACTTGCTTAGTGTTTTTTTTTAATTCTTGCTGATTCGATAGGTAAAAGACAAACACATCTCGTTGGGAAAACTGGACAGCCACATGCAAAAGAATGGAAGTGGACCATCTGCTATCGCCATTCACAAAAATTAACTCAAAATGGATCAAGGACCTGAAGGTGAGATCTGAAACTATAAAACTCACAGAAGAAAATACAGACAACACACTATTTGACATTGGTCATAAAGGAATCTTTTTGGATGACATGCCTACCCAGACGAGGGAAACTAAAGAAAAAATAAGCAAGTGAGACTTTATCAGATTAAAGAGCTTCTACAAGACAAACGAAACCAGAATCAAGATGAACAGACAACCCACCAGCTGGGAGAGAATATTTGCAAAACATACGTCTGACAAGAGGTTGATCTCCATAATATATAAAGAACTCACACAACTGAACAACAAAAAAACAAACAACCCGATCAAAAAATGGGCAGAGGAAGTGAACAGACACTTCTCCAAAGAAGATATACAGATGTCCAACAGGCACATGAAAAGATGTTCAACATCATTAATCATCAGGGAAATGCAAATCAAAACAACACTAAGATACCACCTCACACCTGTTAGAATGGCTATAATCACCAAGACAAAAAACAACAAATGTTGGAGAGGATGTGGAGAAACAGGAACCCTCATACACAGCTGGTGGGAATGCAAACTGGTGCAGCCTCTATGGAAAACGGTATGGAGATTCCACAAAAAATTAAAAATAGAAATACCCTATGATCCAGCTATCCCACTTCTGGGAATCTATCCAACGAACCTGAAATCAACAATCCAAAGAGGCTTATGCACCCCTATGTTCATTGCAGCATTATTCACTATAGCCAAGAAGTGGAAGCAACCCAAGTGTCCCTTGACTGATGACTGGATCAAGAAGATGTGGCATATATATACAATGGAATACTACTTAGCCATAAAAAAAGACAAAATCGTCCCATTTGCAACAATATGGATGGACCTGGAGGGTATTATGTTAAGTGAAATAAGCCAGAAAGAGAAAGACAAACACCATATGATCTCACTCATATGTGGAATATAAACCAACACATGGACAGAGAAAACTCTATTGTGGTTACTAGGGGCAACGGGGGTAGAGGGTGGGCACAAGGGGTGAAGGGAGACATATATTTGGTGACGGACAAACAAAAATGTACAACCCCAAATTTCACATTGTTATAAACTATTAAAACATCAATAAAAAATATATATATACCTCCAAATATAAAAAATTAATTTTTTTGGATGTAATAATGGTATTGTGGTTATGTTTTTTTAAAAAGAAGTTCTTGTCTTTTAGAGCTACATTTTGAAATATTTACCATGAAATATGATATCTGAGATCTGCTTCAAAATAATCAAGCACAAGGAGTGGAGGAGAGGTTTAAACGAAACAAAGTTGGTATGAGAAGCTGCGTGACAGGCACATGGGGGTTCATTTTACTACTCTATTTTCTCTTGTATACATTTGAAAATAAACAAAACGTTAAACAATTTTTGTTTTTAAAATAAATGTTAAAAAAGTTTCTATTAAAAAAAAAAACACATCTCTGCTGTTTGTCACCGAGTATCTCCTTGTGACGTGGTGAGCGGAGCATGCCTCCGTGTGTCTGTTGCTCAGTCTCCTTCAGGGCTCCGTGCAGTGGCTTTCTGGAACAGACGTGCCTGACTCCTGGGGTTCCCTGTAGGAGATCTCAGCTCCTCCCCATGGCTTTAATGACCCCTGAGAGCCACATATCCACTGCACGTTAGCTCAGTGAAGGAAGGCCACTGCGCCTGGATCAGGGATTGGCGCAGAGTAGGTGCTCGATAAAATGTTACTGAATAAATGACTGAATTAACCTATTTGCTGATGGCACCCAAATCTCTCTCTCTAGCCCAGACTCTCTTCTAAACGAGTTCTTTTTCCTCCCTCCAAGATTTCTACTTGGATTTCCCCCAGAATCTGAAAGTCGCTACATCCAATCAACAGCCATCCCTATCACCAACAGAGCCAGCTCCAAGGCCAGCATGGACATCCCAACCCATGGGGCCACTGTCAGAGCCAAGCTAAGTGTTGTCTCTATCATATACAAGTCATCTTGTGGCCACATCTGCATGCGCTACTAACCAATTCATGCAATAAAACGTGTCTGAGGCCTTGCTGATACACCACGTTGTCAAGATAAGCAGGTGAGGAGACGATGTGAGAATGCGGAAGCGTGGTGCCCGGAAAAGCTGTTGGCCATTCAGGGGAGGTGTCAGAAACCATCTCAGAGCACCTCTGAAGCTAGGAACCCTTGTTTCCTGAAGTGAAACGCTCAACTCGCCTTCGCTTGAATAGACCAAGATTTTTGAGAAATGAGAACTTTTAACGAATGAGGATACGTGAAGTTCGGTGGAGAAGTCGTCTGACTCAAATGTCACGCTGTGGCCATCCCCGCCCCTGTCCTTCTGCCCCTCACCTAGGCCTGCTTTGGTTCTATTTGTAAAAGGAAGGGAACAGGAAGTAGCCTCTCAGGGCTGCGAGAAGAAATCATTCTAATCCACTTCACGGTCAAAAGTGCCCTCTGTAGGTGCCAGCACCTTGGGATCCAGAGTGAAAAGGGACAAGCTGAGAGTGAGGGTCACTGGGGATCCAGGGCAGGGTCAGGATTAGGGTGAGGCGAGTGAGGCACTCACCTCGGGCACAAGATTTAAGGGGGCACCACAAATCTCAGTAGCCAAGACAAATAACGTTTTAATGCAATATTTTTAAAAATCAAAATTAATGCCCCAAAAATCCATGGTAAACAAAATATCAAAATTTTAAATAAAGACAGGATCTGACTCTGCATTGCCCAGCCCCCCTCACTGGTTTCCCACTATGAGAACTTGAGCTGAGAGCACTTTTCACAAGAAGAATCAACAAGTTAAACAAATACCACCTCCAGGCCCAAACTTCTGTGGATTCAACTCTAATACACGTGGTGCTGTGGCCCGATCACAGGGTCTGGAGGCAGTCTGCTGCGGTTTGAATCTAACAACGAAACTCGCCTCTGCCTCAGTGTCCTCATTCGCAAAATGGGACAGTAACAGGACCCTCACCAGTGCCATTGGGATGAAGTCAGTGCTCGATGCCTGTCATCGTTAGCACTGGGGGGCAGGCACTACCGTGCCCCACTTCACTTCCTCTTTCTGTCACCCAGCAATGTCAAAGCTGTCGGCCTGCACCCACAGGTGGCACTGAGGCTCGGGACAGAGACGTGACCTGCCCAGGGTCCCACTGTCAGCCAGTGGCCAGAGCAGAGCCCACCCTGGGTCTGCCAATAGCGATGCCCCCCCGGAGGCTGAGCTCGGACAAGGGCTCGCTTGGGGCCCAGGGTGGAGAGAGGGGCTTGGTGACTTGCTTTGCCAGGTGACACTGGGAAGGCTTGCCACCCTAGAAAGATTTCTTGGAGAGTTGGAAGTTTTTTTGCAGGGGAGGGTGGAGGGAAATGTGGCCTTGGCGGGACCGAAGATTAGAGGCTGCAGGAGGTCCCGGGGTCTCCAAGAAATGACAGGGCTCCTCTCTGCCAGCGAGCTGTTTCCCAGTTTGGGTTAGGCTTAGGGCACGTGACACACAGCCCAGTTTCGTCATAGCTCCTCCACATGCCCAGGCAGACGAGAAGCCCTGCTTTCCTGCAGCCTGTATGAGGCCAGTGAGAGGCAGCTATGCAGGGACCTGCCCACTCCTTCAGCCCCGAGGCAGAGGGGAGCAGTGGACAGGGATGGGAGTCACAGGGCAGGGGTCAAGTCCCAACTTGGCCTCTGTGGTGCCTTAACCAAGTTAATTCCCCTCTCTGAGACTAGGTTTCTCCTCGTTGAAATGGCCTGGTGATCTCAGTTCCACCCTCTGGCCTTTGTGTATTGACCATAGAAGAGAGACAGGACAGTGAGTCAGTGCAGAACAGCTGGGGAGGCTCCTGGGTGGGCTGAGAGCCTCTGGGTTGTGTGTGGTGAGGGTGTGCAGGGGAGGTGCTCCCCATCTGTGCATTGTGTGCAGGGAACCAGGTAGCAAGTCTGCAGTGACCCGAGAGGGAGGGATTCCCTGCGACCTCAGTGGCACCAGGGTTGAGAGTGGCCACGCAGGCCTCCAGCCCACTGGTGTCACTGCCCATCCTCGCTCCCTCCACACCACCCCACACAGGTCTATAGCATCGTGGGAGCTCTGCCTTGTAACATTTCAGAAGCAGAGCCCCCGGGGCCCCCAGCTTACAGCTGCTGCACTGGAGGGTGACATCTGGAGCCTGAAGACTCGGCTGGGCTGCTGATGTTTGGGCTGCTAACCAACATTCGATTGACTGTTTCATCCCCGACTCTCTGTGGACTGATTCGCCGACAGGTAAAAGTCTCAGACATCAGAGGTGATTTTGCAGCCCTTGGAGCTAGGAGGCCAGGGCGCTGTTCTGGGGAAAATGTGGCAAGAAGGTGAGTGGGGCCACCCTCCAACGGGGTAGGTGTGAGGGAAGCCTGGGATTCAGGGTGTTCTTCAGAGAAGCTCAGACCCTGTGAGAAAGAGTTGCTAGGATAAAATTCAAGATTAAAGTTCCCACCCTCTTTCTTGTCAGCCTGTGTGACTGTTCCCCTTCCCGGACTGTATGCCCCGGGGTGCAGAGGCACACCTGTTTGCCGTCTACGTCACGGGCAATCACCCCCAGGCCCCGGAGCTGGAGGAGCCTGTAAAACAGAAGACACAGAACAGCACAGCAGCTTCCCATGTGTGGCTGTAAATGATCTGTTTTCCTTTCCATTCAAAAGTCAGCTCCTCGCTGTATGTCAGCAGATCCAAACACTCTTGCTCCTGTGTCAACAAGGATCCGGCCTCTCAGAAAAAATAAACCCATTCTTGTTCCAAAAACATGTGTAGGCGGGGCTAGGCCCTCCTTCCTTCTTCCCCAACATTTCTCATTAACAGGAGAGCTTACAAGTTAAAAGCAAATTGAAAAGGAGGAGTTGGGGGGAAAAGACAGAAGCTGTAGTAATATGGACGCTCTGTTCACATCTCACCCCACCGCCCACTGTAGCTGATCAGAAGTACTGAGGCGGACAATAGCATTCTCGTTAGAGAAATGAAGATAAAAACCACACCCCGATACCAGGACACACCTATTAGAATGTCTGTAAAAACAAATGAACAAAAACCACTCAGTGCTGCTGGATGCACAGCAACCACAACTGTCACCCTTGCTGATGGGAGTGCAAATGGTACAGCCACTTTGGAAGACAGGGTGACGGCGTCTGAGAAGTTAAGCATACAGCCAGCAATTACACTCCTGGGTGTTTACCCTAGAGAAATGAAAACTGACGTTCATGCGAAAACCTGTACACGAATGTTTACAGTAGGTCTATGTATAGCTGCCAAAACGTGGAAACAACCCAAATGCCCCTCAAGGGTGAATGAATAGACAAACTCGGCCACATGATGGGATGCTTCTCCGCAGTGAAAGGGACACACTGCTAACCACGCAGCAGCCTGGACGGATCTCAAAAGCCTTATGCTGAGGAACAGGAGCCAGTCTCAAAAGGCCACACATACTGTCTTATTCCGTTTATACGCTATTCTGGAAAAGGCAAAATTATAGGGACAGAAAATAGATCGGTGGTTGCCAAGGATTGGGGGGAGGAGGGTAGCTCCAATGGGCAGAAGGGAACTTCTGGGGAGATGGAAATGTTCTATATCTTGTCTGTGGTGAGGGTCACACAACTGTCTACGTTTGTCCAAAGGGCACATTAGAAAAGGTAACATGTTTTGTATGTACATTACACCTTAATAAACCTGACTTGTAGAAACCAAACTTTCTGAGGTGGAGAGAGTGCTCACAGCAAAGCTAGAGGCAGAGGTTTTAGCCCCGTCACTGCCTTTCTCCAGGACAACAGGGACACAGTACACGTGTAATTCCAGTAATCACTCCACTGGCTGAGAGCTTCCTTTATCCTGGCTCTGCATTCTTCTCTCTGTGTCATCTCTCTTTATCTTCACAACACCCCACAAGGGAGCAGACAGTAGCAGGACTTCACAGGGGCCGAAAGCAACGCCCAGAGAGGCTCAGTAGCTTCCCCAGGAGGCCTCAATGCAAGTTCTGCGTGTCTGACGCTGAATCCCACCCGCTCCTCCTTAGCCACACCCCTCCTTCCTCGGAGTGTCACAAGACGGGGACAAGATGAAAGTTCCTGTGAACATGAGACACATTCAGAAAGGGGCTCGCTTGGGAGCCCTTCCAGGCCTTGGTCTCCACGTTGGCCAAGCGTGGAGACTGCACCCAAAGTTCTCATCCCATTACAAAAAACTTTTTCCACCCAATTAAAAAAAACTATATTTGGGGCAGGCCTGGTGGCATAGTGGTTAAGTTCGCATGCTCTGCTTTGGCGGCCTGGGGTTCACAGGTTCAGATCCCGGGCACAGACCTACGCACCACTCATCAAGCCATGCTGTGGCGGCATCCCATATATAAAATAGAGGAAGATGGGTACAGATGTTAGCTCAGGGCCAATCTTCCTCAGCAAAAAAAAAAAAAAAAAGAAAGGGAATTCTGACACATGCTACAACATGGATAAACCTTGAGGACACTAGGCCAAGTGAAGAAAGCCAGACACATAAGCACAAATACTGTGTGATTCCACTCATATGAGGCAGCTAAGTTGTCAAATTCATCCAGACAGAAAGTAGAACTGTGGTTTCCAGGGGCTGAGGGGAGGGAGAATGGGAGTTAATGTTTAATAGGTACAGAGATTCAGTTTTGCAAGATAAAAAGAGTTCTGGAGATGGATGGCGGTGATGGTTGCACAACAATGTGAGTGTACTTAATGTCACTGAACAGTGCACTTAAAAATAGTTAAAATGGTAAATTTTGTTACATATATTTTACCTAAATAAATAAATTTTAAAGGAAGAGAGTATAATTCGTCCAGTTTGATGACTATAATAACAATAACAGCATCTACTGAGTGCTTACTCCACACTGGGCCCTGTGCCAAGGGCTTTGCATGCATGAACTGATTTAATTCTCCCCAAGCCCCATGGCACAAGGACCGCATGGACTATTCTGACCCTCCCTTAGAGATGAGGAATGGAGCCCCCACGAGTGTCAGCAGCACCCCCAGGGTAACACAGCTGGTGTTTTCAAGGGTGGACATAAATTCCCCTCTAACCCCAGACTTCAGTATGCGTTTGCTATACACACAGCATTGTGTTGGAAGGACCGAGGTGAAATCAATTGTGGAGGCTCCGTGTCCACCCCAGGGTTAGCTCCGGGTGAAGAGGACAGACAAGGTATAGAAGAGGAGATACAAATGAGACTCAGCCACAAGACCAGAAGAAACAGGAGATAGAAGTGGCTTGGACAACATAAGGCCCCAAGAATTTGCAGAAAATGGGCAAGAGCATTGGAATTCCTATAGGATGTGCTATAGGGCCTGAGGCACAATCCATGTAATGCACAAAGGAAAGGAGTAAAGGGTAGAGGCGGAGACTGACGTGAAGGGAATGGCAATCTCAAGGTTTCCGTGAGAGTCCGTGCTGAAAGAGCTGGCAGGAGGTAAAAATACTCTGAGACTTCCCTTAGACGTGCCCTGCTTAGCTCAGCAGCCAGCCTTTGGGTGGTGCTGAGAGGCCAGTAGTCAAGACCTTCAGCCTAAAATCCGCCCTCTAGGAGAAGGCGTTCCTGAAGGCAGTGGCCCTAAAACTTTGACATGCATCAGCGTTGCATGAAGAAATGATTAAAACCCAGATTTCGGGACCCCACCCCCAGAATTTCTGATTCAGTAGGTTTGGAGTGAGGCCTAAGAATTTGTATCTCTACCAAGTTTCCATGTTGTGCCAAGGCCGCTGGTGCAGGGCCCACACCTTGAGCACCACCAGGGGCCACACCTTGAGCACCACCAGGGCCCACACCTTGAGCACCACCAGGGGCCACACCTTGAGCACCACCAGGGGCCACACCTTGAGCACCACCAGGGGCCACACCTTGAGCACCACCAGGGGCCACACCTTCAGCACCACCAGGGGCCACACCTTGAGGACCACCAAGGACCACACCTTGAGCACCACCAGGGACCACACCTTGAGGACCACGAGGGGCCATACTTTAAACACCACCAGGGGCCACACCTTGAGTACCACCAGGGGCCACACTTTGAGGACCACCAAGGACCACACCTTGAGGACCACCAGGGGCCACATCTTGAGGACCACCAAGGACCACACTTTGAGCACCACCAGGGACCACACCTTGAGCACCACCAGGGGCCACACCTTGAGGACCACCAGGGGCCACATCTTGAGGACCACCAAGGACCACACTTTGAGCACCACCAGGGACCACACCTTGAGCACCACCAGGGGCCATACCTTGAGCACCACCAGGGGCCACACCTTGAGCACCACCAGGGGCCACACCTTGAGGACCACCTCCCAAAGAGATGCCTTGGAGAGGGCCTTGGGAAGCAGAAATGTCTTGTCATATAGATTTTATGTAGCACTGCTGCAAGCTCTGACCAGCCCTCCTCCCCATCCCTAGACAACAGACGGAGAGATGGAACCTGATAAGTGCTGAGTGAGAGAGCGAAGCCACTGAGGGGCAGCCTGGCCAGGTTGCCACAGGTCGAGAGGAGAGGACAGAGGAAGAGGGTGGAGCTCAGCATTCCTGAGGACCTACTGTGTTCCAGGCACTATGCATACATTCTTTGGTCCAAATCATGATCCCTTAAGGTAGACATAAGGGATGTCTTTTTCAGATGAGGAAACTGAGGCTTGGAAGCAGGAGCGTGCCGCACACTGAGGCCCAACTCTGTCTGCCCTCAAAACCTCTCCACCACTCTCCCGACCCTGGGAGGTCCAGCCCCTCAAAGACTGTCCTCTCTCCACCCCATCCTGTAAGGAAAGTCCCGGCCTATATAAGCAACGTATTTACCTGAGGCCCTGAGCTACCACGTGTGCACGTGTGTGATGTGAAGGGGGCGGGAGGGACACCGAGATGTTGGAATAGGTCCCTTTGCTTCTGCTTCTGCTGGCTTTGAGGGTCCCCACACGGCAGGCCCCCAAACCAGAGATCTCTGAAAATGGAACAGGTGACCTCCTTCCTTGTCTGCCCTGCCCAGAGGCCGCACAGCCTGTTCTAAGGATGGCGTGACCACACCCCACCCTGCCTTCCGCTTGGTCGCTAGCGAGCCCTGTCCATGGACGCTCGCCCACCACCACTGCCTTGTGCTCACGCCGCCCCCTCACAGTGCACATGGCCACCCGGGTGAGTACTAGCTGTCCGTGGAAGGGCAAGTGGAGAAACACAGAGCTTTGTCCAAACTTCAGCAGGAGCTCTCCGGGGCCCGAGCATGGCCACTGGGTCTGCACCGAGCTCCTGAAGAGCTGACGTTCATGAGGGACCTCTGGTCTCACTCGGAGCTCAGCAATGCTGGACAAAGCCCAGCAGAACCCTCCACCAGCCAGAACTTTCCCCATACTTTGAATCTCATCAGCATTTGTTGAGCAGGATCCGTGTAGCAGGCACAGCGTTAGATTGTGACTTCCTAAGAGCACGCGGCCAAGAAGGAGCCCTACTTGGGTTGTGGGTAGAAGATGGGCCTCCTACCCGTCTCTGCAGCTGAGAACAAATTGATGAAAGACTGGACATGAAACTGTGGACAATGGGCCGCCGGGAGAAAGAGGTCACCAGGAACGTGCCGAAAATGAAATGTCCTCCTGCCTGGAGCTCCTTGCTCCTCCTACTGAGGCAGCTGCTCCAAGGGGATTCACTAACCAGGCACTGGCACAGGACCATGTTCCCTCCACAGCCAAGAGCCTCCCCTGGCAGCACTCCTGGGTGCCCAAGAATGAAATCAGAGCATCTCAAAATTGCAGGAGGTTTGTGCTGTCTCAGGGCTAGAAGAGAGACAAGATGTGGGATTTGGCATCAGACAGCCCTGGGTTCTGGTCCCTGCTGCTCGTGCTGTGAACGGTGGAATCTCAGAAGTCATTCTCCAAAATGCCAGTCATCATCTGGAAATGTGTGACTGGAAACACCGTGAGATGGCGTGAGATGGCAGAGTCGGGGCTCAGGGAAGGGCACGCGTCCCCTCCTGGGAGGTCCTCTCAGACCGGGACACAGGATTGAAGGAGAAGGAACCTGAGCAGAGCAGTGGAGGACGCAGAGTGCCCCATGGGAGGTGAGAGGGTTTCTCAGAGGCCAGGGCAGGAAACAAGCTCAGTGAGAGCAGACAGATTCCAGGTGGCCGTAGGGTGGCCACGGGCATTACAGAGAATATTGCCACAGCCGAGTCATGAAGGACCTGGAAAGTCAGGCTGACACAGTTAGACGTGGTGCTCTAGACAACGGAGAGATCTTGAAGGTTCTGAACAGGAAAACAGCACAACAAACACGGTTCTAGAAAGGTTATTCCTGGCTGGCAATAAGGCAGGCCTGGAACAGAGAGAGACAAGAAGAGCCAGGAGGCTGAGGCAACCCGTGATGTAGGTGATGAACACACCAGTTAGAAGGACGGCCTTCGAAACGGAGGCAAAGGGACCTCTGAGATCATCCAGAGGGATGAAGAACCCACTGGCTAAGCTTAGAAATAGAGCAATCATCACCAGCACAGGCTGCAACCAGAACCACAGGCGGCCTGTGGGGATTACCACCTAATTGATCGGGAGGCCCCCAGGCACAAGTGTTTTCTACAAGGTCTCAGGTGACTCTGCTGTGTCCCCAGGAGAGGCGAGGGCCTGGGAAGATGTCAGAAGCCACCAGAGGTGTGCCCTGCCAAAGTATCCCAGAGCTGTGCCATGTCTAGGGAACTGAGGCCCACAGAGACAAGAGGCTCGGCCAACACCCAAAAGCTGCCCAGGGAGAGAGCTAGGAGCTACCTCTAGGTCTCTCCTGCTTCCCAGCAGGCCCTGCTGTCCAGAGGCCAGACAGCAGCTCCTGGGTTAAGTGCCAGGCCACCAGCACGCCAGCTCCATGCATCTGGAAATGGGCTCTGTGAGTCTGGGCTGTGCCACGGCCTCTGGCCTTGATTCCCTGGTAAAACAACACCACCACCCTGAGCCTAGACTTTTTGGCTGGACCTGTCTCACCCACTCCCCACCCAGCTCCAAGGGCAGGCTGACCCAGAGCAGCATCAGACAGATCTGATTCAAATCCTGGCTCTAATTCTTTCTGACTTGTGGCCTTAGTGACTTAGGCTCTCTGAGCCTCAGTGTCTACAGCTATAAAATGGGAACAATATCTTCCTCGCAATGTTATGGAAAGAATTAATCAAGTGAATGTATGTGAGAGCATGTCCAGCACAGGCTAGGTGTCCACAAAGTGCCTGTTCCTCTTGCTGCCCAGCCCACAGGCCCCACAGCGGTACCTTCAGCCACCATGCATGCCCCACGCCACTCTCATTGTGCACCTCGCTGCCTCAAGGCTCCTGAAATCTGCCTGCACTTCCCAAGGGAGCCTAAGCCCACATGGTCCTCTGTGGGTGTGCTCTGGGGCCTCAGTCACTCTTTGGGGTCCAGCCTGGAGGCCGGGGTAAGCTGACCTGGTCCCACCCTAGACCTAGCCTCTCTTGTATGTCACTTCCCCACTGACGTGGCCACTGAGTCTGTCCAATCTCAGGTTTTCTCACAACAAGGAGTTGGTTTGAATGGACATCAGGACACTGAGTGGACCAAATCGAGACCTTAGAGGTGTGGGCCTGGGAGTGCATGGAGACAGGGCTGGAGGTGAGGATTTGGCCATCTCGAAGATAAAGGGTAGAAACAGGATCTGGAGGGCTGTCCCTAAAAGCGAGGCCACAGGGCGAGAACAAGAGCACATGCAGGGGGACACGGTGGGAGGGGCAGGTGGGGAAATGGCAGCCCCGCAGACAAGGGCTGTGTGGACAGTGCCAGAGGTATCCAGAGGCCCAACGCCCAGCTCCAGGACAAGGACCAGGGCACAGCCAGCAATCACCTTGGTGTGCCCCAAAGCCCCTCCTGCTGTGCAGCGTCCCTCCTTCATCAGCCGAGGATGAGGAGTGCCCGCAGGCAGAGAACAGCAGAGCCCAGGACCCTACATCCTGCCTCAAATGACTCAAGAGGAGAGGGACACAGCCCAGGTTTTTTCCAGAAATTCAGGAATTCCCCTGAAGACTAAGATGGGGACTCTACCTGGCAGGAACCGGGTTGGGCGACACTTCCCATGGCCCCCCACACTTCCTTTTTCTGCTTCCAGTCCGTGCACTCCCGGCCAGCACACACCTCTGCGGTTTCTGCCACAGCAACAAAATATAGGAACTCCTGCGCCCTGCAGAAGGGGCCTAGTTTTGTATTCGGTATATGTACCAACTTCCACATTGCCAAAAATGGCCAGGGAGAAGTTCCCCTGGCCAGACCCCCAGAGCTTAGCTGCAACTGAGCTATCAGTGTCGGCACAAGACCTAGGCTGGCGACAGCACAGGGAACAAGAAGCCCAACCCCCATAATCGGGGGCCTCCCCAGTGCCGGAGTTCATCCGTGGCTCGGTCTCCCCTGGAACATAAGGAAACGCTGTTTAAGTGAGAATGGCCCTCATGAGCATCTACTAACAGAGCCACCAGTGTTCTGGACTCTTAGAAAACTTGTAAGTTAGGTATTATCATTCCCATTATACAGATGGGGAAAGCAAGACTCAGAGAAATTGAGATTCGGAGAAAATAGGTAACTTATTTGAAATCAAACTGCTAATAAGCATCAGAATTTAAGGTCAAACCCAGACTTTTCTGATTTCAAAGCCCCATCCCCTTCCACCACTCCAGGCTGGCTTGACACAGTGGTCAGCAGTGTAAGGATATACCTCGGGGGTACCGCAGGGGTTCCCCAGCTGGACTTGCAAAGTTGCTGCTGCCCCGTGGCCAGGGGCAGTCCAGCTCACACTGCAAGCAAGCAGGCCCAGAGCCAGACCCCGTGGTCTCGCCATCCCCTGGGAAAAGCTCATCTCGGGGTGCCACGAGGCCAAAGCATTAGCCCAGCATGAGGTGGGCACCAGCTGGCCAGTTGCTCCCAGGCTGACACCAGCAGCACACCCAGCATTAGTCACTCACCTTCCAGGCTAAGCCCCCAGAACTGCCGCTCTACTCAGCCTTCTCCTTGTGGAAGGTCTTGTGATTACTAAACGTGCAAGGAGCAGAATCGCCCCTGGTCCACACCCTGGACCTGAAAGCTCACAGTCGGGGAGCAGGGGGAGCAGCGAGGAAGCAGACACAGTGGGGTAGGTGCTGGGAGGGAGATGCCTGTCTGTGGGGCACAGAGGAGGCTCATGGCCCAGCCTGGGAGGGGCATGGGTCTGGAAAGGCACCTCAGACAAGATGGTGCCCATGATGGGCACTGAGGGCTGAGGAGGACGTGCTCTCAAATCTGCATGGACAGACACTCTAGGCGGTATGCATGTTCAGGGACGTGGACGGGGTTCAAAGAGGCCAGAGCACAGGGAGCAGGGATGGGGTGCAGGGGTGTACAGTGAAAGGACCATGAACGCCAGTAATGGGCATGGCCCTCATCCCACGCAGTGGTCCTGGGAGTCACTGTGGGGCTCTTAGCAGGGAGTGACATGGATGGTGTCCAGTGACCCCCTGCTAGGTGCTGGGCCTGCCCCGAGAGCCCAGCCCCAGCCCCGAGGTGCTCACAGCCTGCCAAGGAGAGGAGGCAGGAAAAGGGATGCTACAATACGTTGCCTGAGATGCACCCCTTGGAGCAGGGATCCAGCACAGATGGAGCAGTGGGAAGGAGCAGGCTGATGGGGAGGAGAGGGGTGGGGTGAGGGTGGGAGATGGTAGGAGGGGTTTCACTGAAACAGCGGCTTTGGAGAGGGAGCCTGAGGGGAGGAGAAATAAGCCTGTGGACAGGTTCCAGAATTGCTTCTGGCAGAAGAACATGCAAAGAGACGGCAAAGGTGAGGCTGAACTGCAGGTGATTTTGTGCTGCTGGGAGGCACGCAGGGTGGGAGTAGGGTGCAGAGCACGGGAGGGGCTAGGGCAAGAAGGTCTCCAGAGGCTGAGCTGCCCCCATCCCATTCCTCGCCCTCCAAACCCCCAGGAGGAGTGAAACGACTGGGCAGCATCCTTTATGCTTCTCAGGCCACTTATTAGGGTGCAAGAGATGGAAAGATTTCCAGGATCGCTTAGCACACACCGTCGTCCTGTTTAGCTTATTAAATTTCAAGTATAATTTGGTCAGAAAATAAGCACAAAAACCACTAGCTAAACTTTCAAACGTCTCTGGAAGTATCCATTCCTGACTTGTAAGGATTTAAGCATCTCTTAATTCTCACAGAATTAATTACTAAATTAAAGAATTAAAGAATTCTTAATTCTCGTGGATCATAAAAATCTCAATAAAGCGAGCGCGCAAACCGCCTACATCACACAAAAAGAGAGTCGGCAGTTTTCGTGGACTCCCTGTCCTCCACTATGCCAGGCAAATCCGGATCTAGAAAACTCTGCTTTTCGGTTAACGAGAAAAAGAGATGCTTTTGGATGCAACTTTGCCCTACGATGCTTTTTCACCGAAATGCAGAGGAAGGAAACACAGTGCTGGCAGCTGGGAGGCAGGGGCGTGAGCCCTGGGCTGAGTCTCTTTGCCCCTCCCTGACTCAGTTCCCCACCTGAAACATGAGGCATCTGGATTAGATGCTCAAAGGTCTATCCACCAGTGAAGGCCTACTTTTTAAATTAGCTTCATGTTCAGAGCCTTCCAATTTTTCCTTTGAAACCTGGATATGTGCTTAACCAGAATGAGTCTCCTGCAAGCTGGCAAACTTATTGGTGTGTCAGGAATATTTTCTTACCCAGTCCTAATTCTTCTACATGCCCAGGAAATGGGAGAATGGCACCCAAGGAGAATCGAAGGAGCCAAGGAACCTCAGAATGCTACATGAGCGGCTGAGGTGGGTTCTCCAGGTGCCTGCCGTCTGTGGGTTTTCTCCCAGCAGCCCAGGTGGACCCGCTGCTTCTCCATCTCTCTCCCAGCCTTGCCACAGCAGGCCTCTCTGCCTCCAGTCTCTCCACTGCCCCCCACCCCACCCCACAGTGCCAGACTTGAGAGCACAGCTCTCTTTTGCTCAAACATCTTCAATGGTTCCCCATGTTCTCTAGGAACATTTCCAGGCTTTTGGCCCTGAATGACATGGCCCAACCCCCTTCCTTGCCTAATTTCCCACTGCATGCCCAGTGGGGTCTGGCCTAGTGAACCATCCACTCATACTCTGACTGTCTGCCTTTACTCAGGAGTCTCCTCTCCCTGGGGTGCCCCTCCTTCGGCTCCATGCATCCCAGTCCTGCCGCCTTCCAAACATAGTTCCTGGCTGCTTCTGGGCCACAGGCTTCCCTGATGCCCCAACCAAGAAATCACCATCCTCTCTCCAACTTCCCGACTCCTGCCACCATGGGGCCTTCCTGTGGGTAGAAAGCAGCCACTACCAGCAAGTGACGGCCCTTGGCAGATTTCAACACTGCCGCCACACTTGATCCCACTCGGTAATGACACCAGGGTGTGCAGGGTTACGATCACCCCACTGCACGTGAGGGGAAGCCTGCGGGTGGCAGTCACTCGTGTGCAGACATGGTGTGTGGAGTCAAGCGGAATAAAAGTGCGCATTTTGTAATTCCCAAATGCATCGATTTTGCTCAGTACCGACCACCTGTAATAACTGTGGCACACATCTCTTTCGTCCTTGTGTTATCGCTACTCACGAATACACTTTATCATTCTCATTCCTGTATTTCCTCAATTCTAAGTTTCTATCAATTATAAAATGACTCAATTATCTAATTACTGTTGGGGGGGATATCATCACATAAAATACACACATCAAAAATAAGACGGTTCAAGGGCTGGCCCGGTGACGCAAGCTGTTGGGTGCGCACACTCCGCTGCAGTGGCCCGGGGTTCGCTGGTTTGGATCCCGGGTGCGCACCGACGCACCGCTTGTCAAGCCGTGCCATGGCGGCGTCCCATATAAAGTAGAGGAAGATGGGCACAGATGCTAGCCCAGGGCCAATCTTCCTCAGCAAAAAAAGAAGAGGATTGGCATCGGATGTTAGCTCAGGGCTGATCCTCCTCAAAAAAAAAAAAAAAAAAAAGATACCATTCAGACACTCTAAATTGTGTGAGGAAAGAAGCATTTCCGGGAAGGAAGGTAATATTTTAGCAGGTGACTGTGAGAGGATCCCTTCCCCAAGAGGAAAACAGTAGGATCACTCTGAAGGGTAGCTGCCCCGCCCTCCCCCTTCCCAAGAGGGAGCCAATACTGTAAATGTGTCATGTACAGAATGAAATGTTTCCTGGAGACGGGCGAGTGAAAGGAAAAATTAAAATAAAATAAGACTCTGTGTTCTGACCACAGGGTAGTGCCTCTGATTTGTTTGGGTTTCTTCCTTTGACTATCTGGACGTCTGTCCATCCTGATTCTCCCTCCTTTTCTCACCCTTTGCTCTCCTCGAAGAAGGTGGCAACCTCCCCGGCAACTGCCGCACATGTGCCATATGAGCCGCACAGGCACCCTACTGTGAGCCTCAGAAGCTTGCGGAGGCGCGGCGCGCCCTGCTGCTCAGTCCCCCTACCCTGGACTGCAGCCCCACTTCGTTGCTTCCCCCCTCCCGCTCCTAAAGGACACGCATTCTCAGGGCAGAGACACGGGGGAAAGAGCTGCAGGGTCGTTGGGCCCCGTTTGTTATGGCATCTCCCAGCCCGCTGCCTTCTGCACATGGGACCCCTCTTCTTGAACTGGTAGGCTCTCAGGAGAGGAGGGGAAAACACTCTGGGCTCACTGTAGCATGTTTCAACACTGTTAACTCATGATATGCTCCCACCAACCTCCATGATACAATTTCTTCATGTGTACATCTCTCTATTCGTCTTTGACTGTATATCTCTTTATATTTTGTGCATATCCTTTAAAAAGCTGATATTGGAGTGCTACTTGGGGAATTTTATTATATTGAAAACATAAAAATCAACAAGCATTTCCCTTCTTTTGCATACCGCTTTTCACATCAAAGCATATTTTACCTGTAATTGATGTATAAATAGTTTTATTGCCTTAATCATCCATCATCATATCATAAACATATTTTATGCTGCCCTTTTCCTTAAATTATCAGATTTAATGACCACAAAGCATCCCCTTGGTCTATCGCTCATAACTGACTCTCTCATTCCCTGATAACAGGATGTTCAGGGTATCTCCATTGCTGTTATGGGCAATTCTGGGAGAAAGGATCCCTATGCAATCTTTTTGTTTGCTGTGAATCATCTGTGAAGACGAATTCTCAAAAGAAGGATTTGCCAAAAGGGAAGAACAGTTTTCACACTTCTCTCAGGAAGTGTTGCTTCCTCAACACTTCAGTGGTAGTGTTGCCTAATGCAAAGTGCTCAGGCTTTAACATCAAGTGGAACTAGGTTCAGATCCCAGCTGAGTCACTCACTGTCTGAGGGTGAAGGACCTTACATCTCTGAGCCTCCATTTTCTCATCTGTAAAATGGGAGTAATGATACTGATCTCATTGTGGGAATTAAATGAGACTGCAAATACCAGTGCCCTACCCAGTGTTTGGTTTATTGTACGTACTAAATCCATTCTTCTTACAATCCGTATTTTCTTTTTCCTTGGAATTATTTGGGACAAGGAGCTTTTCACTTCTCGAACTTCCCATCCTTCTTGAACTGTGTTCCCCACAAAAGCCTCTGGCCATAGAACAAGAAGTATTGTCCCTCTGAAGGGTGGCTGCCGAACAGAAATACAAAGCCAGCCACAAATTCAAGCCACCTGTGTAATTTTCAATTTTGGGGAAGCCACATTTAAAAGGTAAAAATAAATAGGCTAAATTAATTAAAACTATTTCTTTAAATAAATTTTTAAAATATATTTTATTTAACCCAATATATCCAAAGTATTATCATTTCAATATTTAATCAATATTTTTAGGTACTAATGAGATATTTTGCATTTCTTTTTTGGTGTTTGTAATATCTTTGAAATCTAATGTGCATTTGACGCTTACAGCACATCTCAATTTAGACTGGCCACGTTTCAAAAATGGCTACGGGCTGCTCTGTTGGATAGCACAGGTCTAGACTTTGAGACTTAAGCTTTTACCAGGTGTGCAGATGCTTCAAATGGGACCATCAGCCAAGGACTTGGGATTGTTGCCTGGAGACATCATTTCACATGCAAGTGCATTTTGACGATTAGCAGCATTTGGAGGGAGATAACAAATGCAGGGCCCCCATTGTAAATGAATGGTGTGACTCAAGGAACTCTGAGGAGCTCATCGTCCCCCTCTCTCCACTGCACAAGTCATCTCCCCTCTCTCCCCCCAGTGGCCAAGCTGTCCTGCTTTTCTACCACGAAAGTCACATGAGGGGAAGGGATGTCAAGACCTCGTTTCTCCACCTTTATATGCTAAACCTATATTCTGGAATAAGCACCACCTTGCAAAATGTTCCTTCTACCCTTGACCCAGCTCAGAAAATGTGAACTGCATTCTCCCTGTTGCTCTGGAGTCATCTTTGACTTCTCTCTCCCACACCCTACACTTAAAACATCATACATATGCCGCATTCAAAAAAGTGTCTAGCCTCTCACCACTCTGACCCCCTCTCGTTATCTCTACGACTATCACATTGGGGCAACCACCATGTGGTTGACCTCCAGCCCAGATTGTTAGAACAGCCTCTTAACTGATAGTCCTGCTTCTCCCTTTGCTACCCATAGAAGAGCTAGAATGATTCTTCTTTAAAATGCAAGCATACATCAGCAAGAGTAAAAAAAAAAAATCATATTTTAATGACAATTGAAATGATATAAAAATATAAACCACCTAGGAACAAATCTCAGCAAAATATGCATTACTTTTATGAAGAAAAGTACAAAATTTTATTTAAATACTTTAAAGAAGACCTAATAAATGAGGAGACAAACCATGGTCATGATTTGGAGGAGTCATTTTCATAAAGATATCACTTTTCTCCAAATTATATTTGGAATCAGATCTGAACATAGCTTTTTTGTTGAACCTGAAAAGCTGATTCCAACATTCATATGAAGGAAGAAAGTACCAAGAATGTCAGGACAGAGCGGAAGAAGAAGAAAAAAATGAGAAGACTCTTTCCAGATATCAACATTTACTACAAGCCTGTGGTTGATAATATTATATAGTATTGACAAAGGGATAAACAAGTTGGCAGAACAGAGAGCCCAGAAACAGACCACTCATACATGACAACTTGATTTACAGCAGAGCTGTTGTACATCAGTGGCTAACAAATGGCCTTTTTAATTAGTGGAGCTAAGACTCCTGGTTATCCATATGGGAAAAACAAAATAAAATAAAATATTAGCACCTATCTCACATCACACAGAAAAACCATTTCTAGGTGGGAATAAAGACTTAAATGTAAAGGCAAAATTATTTTTAAAATTTTTAATAATGTAAGAGAATCATTTTATGACTTTATAGTGGAGGAGAATTTCTTAGATAACACATGACGAGTGTATGTCATAAAGGAACTTATGGATAAATCAAGCTCGTTTGAAATTTAGAAATTCAGTCATTAGTAGAAATCACAAAGGATGTAAGGAGACAAGGCACAAACAAGAGAAAAACATTTATAACATATGCAAATGACAAAGGATTAATATCCAAATATGTATTATATTACAGAAAACCAATAGGACAAAAAACAGATGACCTCAAAGAAAAATGGACAAAAGATCTGAATAGGAAAAGGAATCCAGAATGGCCAATAAGCATATAAAAAGATGGCCAATAATAATTCAGGAAATGCAAATTAAAAACATAGATAGCTTTTCATTTTCACTGGATTGGCAAAAATTAAAACTCCAACAGTATCAAATGTTGGTGAAGATGTGGAGCAACGGAAACTGTTACGTATTGCTGATGGGTGGGTAAAATGGTACAACTGGTTTGGAAAACAATTTGGTGTCATCAAGGCTGAAGATATGTGTACCCTGTGACTCACCAATTCTACTTCTCGAATGTACCCTATGGAATTCTTGCACACACGTGCGTGCACACGCACACACACACACACCAGGATATATGTCCAGGGAGAGTCCTGGCAGCATGAGCAAGTGCTAGAGCACCTAGCAGCTTGTAACAGAAAAACACACAAAACCTAGAAATATCACAAGTGCCCATCAGCAGTAAGTTGGAGAAGTATATTGAAATATGTTCATATATAACAGAATACTATACAGCGGTCACCATGAATGACTTAGAGCCACATGCAACAAGATGAAGGAATTTCAGAAACATAATTTAGAGCAAATTAAGCAAGTCTTAAAAGAATATTCAATTCCTATTTACAAAGTTCAAAAGCATGCAAAACTAAATAGCACATATTTAGCAATTTAACTATAAGAGGTAAAACTATAAAGAAAAGCAAGGGAACAATAAGCCTCAAATTCAGGATGAGAGTTTTCTCTGATGAGAGGGAGAAGGGTAAGCACACGGAGGAATTCGAAGATGCTGACGATCTTTAAAAAAACACTAAGGTGGTAGCACACAGAGTTTATTTCATTTTTTCTCCTTATACCCTATACACTTTTTCTAAAGTTTCTTTTCTATCTACTCAACATTTAAAAGCTTCCCAAGTCTGGGGGTATACAGCCCAGGTCCTCACACTGGACAGGAAGGCCCTCCTGACCTAGCCCCAGCCCATCCCTCTCTGGCCTGGTCACCTGGCATGCCCCTCACCCCTCTCTGTCACGCTGGCCTCCATCAGGCCACCTCCTCTGTACCTTGGCCTTCTCCATTCCCCTGCCAAGAACGCTTCTCAGAAACCCACATGGCTCAGGCCCTCCCTTCCTTTAGGTCTCCACCCAGAAGGCACATACATTCTCCAGCCTCCTGACCCCAGTCCCTACACCCTGCTCTCCATTCTACTTCAGCCCACAGCACCAAGCCCCACCGACCCCTGTTCACTGACCCTGTCACCTTTAACGAGGCCTGCAGCAAGTGGCACTTGATAAATATTTGTGGAATAATTAAATGGATGACAATGCAGAAAATCATGTTAAAATTGAAGCATTCCATGGAAAGGGTAATACATAAAATCCTTAATTACTGAATTAACTTCTCATGCTTCACAGAGAGGTTGGGACAAAGGATTGGTTCCATGTTCTGTAATCTGCGATTTTAAGGGGGAAAAGAGCAAATTCTCCACGAGCCAGGAGGTTCCTGCTTATGCAGAAAATGTTGGGGTTTCTAAGGTTTGATGTGGTAATTCACCTGAAAGAGAGGCCCGAAGAGGCATCTACTTACCAGAACCCCAGGAGTGACCACAGGGCCAGGATAGACCAGCTCTCTTGGTGGCGAGTCTAAAGTGGCCCCCACTGCCCAGCACCCTCCAGAGGCCTATGCGAGGGCTGGGTGGGGGAGCTCACAGTCAGCCCCTCTCTCCATCCCTGGAAATCGGCACAGACAGGCTCATGTCCAGCCTCTCCCAGGTGTGGCAGGTCACCTTCCTTGGCAGAATCGTGAGACAGGGCTTGACCTGAGGTAGGAGGAAGAGGAACGGTGGCTCGGCAAACTCCAACAGTGACGGACACCCAGCAGACCCTGGCCCTGACCACACACGCCGCTCGCCCTGCACACACTTCCTGCTCCTCAGCTCACCTCCTCTCCCACATCCACAAACCCAGATCAGGCGCTGGTGGTCACGTGTGCTCCCACGCTCAGCTTTCCAGGAGGCGGCCAATAGGCCCCGCCCGGACAGACAGGACTCCCATGTCCACCTCTGGCCTGGCCTGGCGTGGCCAAGAGAAAGATGACCTACCCAGAGGTGTGACAGTCAGGGCCTGCAGCCGTCAGATGGCGTGGGCACCCCCATAGCCAGCCGCGCCCCCTCAGGCTTGGGGGAGGAGAACTCAGCCCAGCATCGTTGGTCTTCAAGGGCGTTTCACTATGAATCACTGGAGCTGGGTCTCTGCTCGTTTCCTGGAGAAAGCAGAAGTAGAGAGCTGGCAGATGCCTGATTCTGCCCACTCCACAGACATCAGCAGAACTGCCTGAGCTCTGGTGGGTGACTCGGGCCCGCAGAATGGCCCCTTGGGGCAGCAGGCTCAGTGGTCAAGCAGTGCTGGAGGGGCCAAGAGCAAAGAAGAAAAGCTGGTGAACAGTGGACACAGAGTTTAGGCCTGTGCTATCAGGCTGAACTTTTCTTTTTTTCCATGGCCCCACCTATCCTCTCTGAGCCTCTGCAAAATGAGGATAATAATGGTGTTTACGTGAATTTAATTAGACATGTGTCTAAAGTGCCATTGTGGACATTGCATGGGCTCATCAGCCCCAGAGACAGCCTCTCATGTGGATTCCTTCCTCTTCCATCCTCAGACCACAGATCAGGGGAGTCCTCTAAGGTCAGATGGTCAAGTCTGGGGAACAGTGAAGTAATGATGAAAGGAAAGTTCCAGTAATGGAATGAAGTTCTCCAAAATTCAGTATCAAAGTTTTCTTTCCTTTGATATATTAGGTTGAATTATTTCATATCGTCTCTCTATAACATCATCCATATAGGACCAGCCAGGATATCCATTCAGACACAATACCTCCCTGTGCCACATGGGCAAGGGCAGTGGTTAGCACGAGTGCCTGATCCTTAAAACTAGCTCACCTGTTCCTAGCTCACAGCCAACTGACCATTTATGAGTAACTGTAAGTGAGAGGCAACATCGTCTGTTATGGGAGGCAAAAAGGCTCTGAGACTGGTTCAAAGACGAAAACAACATTTGTAATGAAACCTCAACTCTCACCAGTGCAAACCTGCCAGTAGACAGTAGCCAAAAAAGGAGACCCGCGCAGCTTAAGACCTGGGCGACATGCCCGTGCTGAGCCCACGCCCATTCCCCAACAGCAGGCAGAGGGACCAACATTGTGGCTTGAGTTTTCATTTCTTACCCACTGTCCATGGGCTGAAAGGAAGGGTGCAGCACAGGGGGGCACTTCGAGTCACCCCAAGACATGCAACGGTATATGCAGCAGCACAAGAATCACCTTGTCAAGCCAGAATGGGCTCCAATTTCTTTAAAAGCAACAATTTAAAATCCATAGTTGTACTATTTACAAGATCCATTGTGCTATATCGTATGACCATTATGGGAAAAAAAATGTTAATTTTCTTGGCAGCTGGTACAAGACTCTTCTTCCCTAGGGAGAGACCTGCTTTTGTTGACTAAAGATGATAGGTTAGTTGCAGCTGGGATCCTGGGTTGAAAATCTGGGTTGAAATTCTCACTACTATACTAAGACAATTAACATCTTTAAACTTAAGAAAACTTGTTTCTTCTTTGTAGAATAGAACTAATGTGACATTGCAAGGAACAAATCAAGTAATATTTGCAAGAGGGCTGTTAAACTCTAAAAGGAGGTGTACAATGTGGGTTGTTATTACTGAGAGAGTTGCCCATGCTAAGACATTGAAGCAGCCAGGGCAACTATGAACTGCTCACATAAATTTTTGTTGAGGGGAAATGTAAGATTCTGTGATTTGTTTTTTTAGATGTCCAAAAATAGCAATTATACCTCTGCTTCCAGTTATGACAGTGTAACTAGCACAGGACATACCTTTCCATTGAAGGTAACTCTAAAATAGGAGGAAAATATAAGACAACTGTTTCCAGGCATTGAATAGCAGGCAGCACGAGACTGCGATCCTTCGGACAAGAAAAGCACACAAGGTGAGCCCCACAAGTGCCCTGGCTTTCTTCCGGCAGGTACTTGCCTGCCATGGTGCAGGGAAGTGGAGCCCCAAAGGCAGTACTCTCCCTGAACTGAAAAGGTGTAGGTCAGAGAGTTCCAGGCTTCTGAAGGGGCTGGAATTTCCAGAGTAGGGTCCTGAAATGAGTGTGTGTTGTGGGAACTTGTTGTGTGTGTCCTTGGCCAAGGGTGGCCAGTGCATCACAGGGTGAGGCTCCAAGAGACCTCGCAGAAATCACCTGTTCCACGGCTGAGAACGGAGTGGAGGGAACAGAGATTGCGCAGTGCTGGGAATGTTGGAGTTCCATCCCGTCCAGAATGGAGAGACCTTACTGAGCATCCCGGGATTTCATCTTACACCTCAGAAAGGCTCCCCCTGAGAAATAAGAACCACACCCTAGCGTAGGAGCCGTGAACTAGGAACAGTCAAAATGGAAATCGAAGAGTCCTCACAAAGAATAAAAGCAAGCCTGGCAGAACCAAAAGGCTGTTCCAGTAATTTAACTGTGAACCAGAACAAAACATCATCCTTTAAAGGAAGAAAACATAATGCAGCATCCTTTCAGTGTAACATCCACCCTGTCCAGCATACAACTAAAATGAGTAGAAATCTGAAGAAACAGAAAAATGAGATCCATAACGAGAAAAATAACTGTCAATAGAAACAGACACTGATATGAACCAAATATTGAAATTATCACAGAAGGACTTTGAAGCAGCTATTAGAACATATTCAAGGACTTCAAAGAAAAGATAGCCATAATAGTTGAAAGGTAGAAAATTTCAGCAAATAAATGGAAAACATAAGATTTAAATGTAAATTCTAGAACAGAAAAGCATATTTGAAATAAAAATTCTACTGATGGGCCAACAGCAGCTTCGTGACTCCAAAAACAAAAATGGTTAATGAATTTGAAGACTGATCAATAGAAATGATCCAATATGAAGGAAAAGAGAAAAAATATTGAAGAAAAATAAACACTCATTCAGTTGCCTATGGGACAATATAAAATGGTATAATATAGGTGTAACTGGAGTCCCAGGGAGAAAGAAGAGAGCAGAAAAAAATACTTGAAGAAATAATCTTTGAAATTTCCAAAGATTGTTGGGAAAACAGCAAATTGCAGATACAATAAGCTTAGTAAACCCCAAGCAGAAAAATATGGAAAGAAAGCCACATTTAGGTATGTCGTAGTCAAACCCTTGAAAATCAAAAATAAAAAGATTGTCTTAAAAGTAGTCAGAGAAAAGAAATATTACATGTAGGGGGACAAAAACACAACCTCGGGCAGATGTTTCATCAGATACAATGGAAGTCCTAAGACAATGGAAAGAAATCTCTAACATGCTAAAAGAAAAAAACAAAAATTGTTAACCTATAACTCTTTCACCAGTGAAAAACTGAGGATGAAATACAGTTACTTTCGGATAATGACAGCTGAAATTCTTCATCTCCAGAAGATTCACACTACAAGAAATTCTAAAGGAAGTTTTTGAAGCTGAAGGGAAAAGACATCAGATGAAAACTCGGATCTACAAAAAGGAAAGAAGAGTAGGATTAATGGCAAATATATGAGTAAATGGAACAAATTATGTACTTTTTCTAGTCTTAATCTCTTTAAAATTATGACTGTTTAAAGCAAAAATTGTAACACTGCACTTTGGAGTTTATACCACACGTCGGTGAATTATATATGACAACAGTTGCACAAAAGATGAGGGGGTAAATGGACACATCCTGTTGCAAGCTTCTTACATTGTACATGAAATAGTATCTTACTAAGTCTAAGTAATAAAAAACTATGATAAATTCAGGATACATATTTTATTTATAGCTTTGTGACAAAGATGTCAGGAAAGTCCAAGTTCATTTCTAATCAACAAATCCACACTAAGCATCTATCCCATGCCAGATGCCCGGTAGACCCTGGAGAAACAGAGATGAATAAGGCAAAGCTTCCATTAAGGTTATTTCCTATGACAGCTGTTCAAGTAGGCAGGTGGTTCTCTATCACATAGTGATTCAGCAACACAAGCTTGTTTGTCCCTCAGAGTCTTGTTGCCATCTGCATCCCGTCAACAAAAGGAGAAAGAGAGTGGACGAGGCACAGGTCCGCTCATAAAGTCCAATCTATAAGTGGCATGCATCACTTTGGCTCACATTCCATTGTAACTGCATGGCCATATCTAATGGCAAGGAAGGCTGGGAAGTGCAGTTCAGCTGTGTGCCAGCCTTAATCCTATTATTAGGAGAGAATACATTTTGGTAGGCTACCAGTCTCTCCCATACTCCATTCAAAGAGCTTACAATCTATACTCAAGACGATATACAAAAAAGTTAATATCTTTCTGACTTTTTAAAATAAATCATGTTAATTTTATACATGAATCAAAAAAGTACAAAGAATAGAGAATAAAATAAAAATAATTAATACTCTAAACACCTTAAACAGGTAAGCAAGAGCCATGTGAGAATAGCATTTTATTTATTTCCATGTTTACCAAAGTATATTTCTTTGGTCTTAATTTTCTTCTTAACAAATTTTAAATCATGCCATAAATTCTGCTTCATAACCTGTTAGGGTTTTTTTTTTTTCGCTCAATTCATCATAAACACTTTCCCATTTCATTATTGCAATGTATTTTTTATACCAAGTTGGAATCAAGAAGAAGGAAGATTGTCCACATAGCAATGGGACATTTTTTTAAAACCTGAAGAGAAAGCGACTTCCTTGAAGCTAGTTGTATTTCCATATTCCCTGTGAGGATCATGGTGAACTACAGAAAAAAAGAGGGAGTCCAACCAGCATATTGTACTTCCTCAGAGGTGGTGGACACGAGTACATACTGATGCAACTGTAAAATAACTCCACAGGATACCTGGAGCCTGTAGGAAAAATGATAAATACTGCTGGTGACATAAGAACACTTAGGGAAGGGAGTAGGGATTGGAAAACTATAAATGGGAAAATACTTTCCTAATTTTCAATAATAGCTGGAAGGTAGAATCTACAGCTCCACATTAGTAGTATTGACGTGAAACTCAAAAGGTGCCCACTGAGAAGATATAGAAGAACCATAAGCTACCATTCAGTTAAATGCAGGCCATTCAACACACTTGAATCAGCATAATGATTTGCCAGGACCAAGTCCTAAGCTGAGTTTTGCAGGCACAAATAATAGATAAGAATTCCTTCCTCAAGGAGCTTTCAAGTAAGAACAAGTCCTGTAAGCTAAGCTCATTTATCTTTGGTGGATGAGACCACACTGGCAACACTATAGGTGTGAGCTTCAGTAAGCAGTTGGATGAGCCCTCTCAGGACTTACACTTCTATTTATTCTGCTGCCGTCTCCTCAGCACCATCATGTGACTGGCACCACACAAGATGCCTAGAGTGGTAAGATCCAGTCTGTCTCTGAGGAGTTCACAGACATCATACACACCATATAGATCTCAGCCACCACACACAGCCACACATCTGTCATGACAAACGGTTTTATTTTGGGGAAGTAGGAATAGACAGCTGAGACTTCAGTTTAACTCTGAGTGCCTTTATGCCCTCACACCAACGATATGGCATTGACAGAAATTAGGTCCTCTCTAAAGAGTCTCAACTTTAGGGGAGATCTCATGGGACCAAACTGAGGATATCAGTGAGGAGCAGGTTTGGAAGGTGAGTGGGGGGCAGCTTAGGGCAATATGGAAGGTGAGGGAATGTTTTGAAAAAAGATTCATAGGAAACAAAAGCCTTTTCAAGAAATGGTGCTGGAACAAAATGTATATCCATGATGAAAATAAAGCAATATTGAGCCCTACCTCACACCATAGGCCAAAA
The DNA here is from genome assembly GCF_020826845.1 of Diceros bicornis minor. Lineage (NCBI taxonomy): Eukaryota > Metazoa > Chordata > Mammalia > Perissodactyla > Rhinocerotidae > Diceros > Diceros bicornis. The sequence continues at coordinate 12,477,370 of NC_080745.1, read as the reverse complement.
AAAAAAAAAAAAAAAAGTCAAGATATTTCTTAGACCAAAATGAAGAAGCTAAAGCTATAATGCTCCTGGGAGAAAACATAGGAGAATATCTGTGCAACCTAAGAAGGTTTCTTGGACACAGAAAGTAATAACCATAAAAGAAAAGATTGAAAAATTAAATTTCATCAAAATAAAAACTTTCTTCTCATCAAAAGACACTGTTAGGAAGTGAAAAGGCAAGCCACAGTCTGGGATAAAATATTCACAAAGCGTATATCTGACCAAGGAAGTATCCAGAACGGATAAACAACTCCAACAAATCAATAATCAAGAGATAAACAACCCAATAAAAAATGGACAAGAGACTTAGACACCAAAAAAATATTTATATATATATACCTATATATATATACAAATGGCCAAAATGTTCATGAAAAGATGTGCAATGTTGTTAATTATGAGGTAAGTGCAAATTAAAACCACATTGAGACACCTCAGCAAACCGACTAGAATGGCTAAAATTAAAGATTATCAACACCAAATACTGGTAAGGATGTGAAGCAACTAGAACACTCCTGCATTGCCGGTAAGAATGTATAATGATACAACTACTTTTGTAAACAGTTTAGCAGTCTCTTATAAAGTTAAATATACACTTATCATGTGACCCAGCAATCCCACTCCCTTGTACTTATCCAGATGAATGAAAACACGTGTTCTCACAAAGACTATGCATGAATATTCAGAACAGCTTTATTTGTGATAGCTAAAAATCAGAAACAACCCAGATCCATCACCTGGATAATGAATGAATAAATCATGGTATATTCATACAATGGAATTCTACTCAGCAATAAAAAGATCCAACTATAGATAGACCCTTCAACACGGACAAATCTCACAGACATTACTAACTGAAAGAAGCTGTACACGGAGTGCATTCTGTGATTCCATTTAGTATATGAAATTCTCGAACAGACCAAATTAATCTATAGTGCAAAAAATCAAAACTTTGGCTGCCTCTGAGAAGGAGGTAATGAGTGGAAAGAGGCCCAAAGGAACTTTCTGAGGTGACGAAGATATTTTATGTCTTGATAGAGGTATGGGTTACACAGGTGGAGCGGTTTCTTAAAATCATGCAGTTAAGATTTGTACATTTAAAGCTACACACAATTTTACATAAAAAACTATAAAAATAATTAAGTGGGAAATGGGTGGAGGTAAAAATGAAACAAAAATGGCAAACTGTTGATCAAGGTTGAAGTTGACCCATGGGTACATGGGTTCATTATATTATTATGTTTTCTTTATATATGTTCAAATTCTTTCCATAACAAAACATTTTTAAAAGAGAAAGAGAGAGAGCAAGAAGAGAAGGCTAGGTTTACCAGAAATTAAAATAGACTCTAAATCTTCTATCATGGAAACAGTGTTCACGTGGACAAACAGAGAGAACAATGGAACAGAATAGGAGATCCAGAAATAGCCTCAGTTGCATATGCAAATTTAGTAGACTCAAAGGTGACATCTCACATCACTGGGGAAAGATGGGCTATCAATGAGTGATGTCAGGATAACCCAGAGACATATATGAAAAATAAAATTATCATTTCTCACAACTCAGTAAAAGCCAAATGAATTCATTGTATACATGTAAAAACAAAATTAAACAGATGCTAAAGAAAAAAATAAAGAGGATTCACATAGCATCCAGCAGGTATTAATGGGGACAGAGTTCTGGGGAGGTGGCCACCAAATAGATCAGTCCCAAGGAGATGCCAGGCTCAAGACTGGGAGCCCAAGGACAGGCCGGTGCCAAGAGCTGGGACCGGGTGGTTCCAGCAGGAGCAGAAGCGGCTGAGCACTGGGGCTTGGGGCCCCAGAGGCTGCTTACCGGCCTGGGGAAACCAAGTAAAACACAAGTTCATCTCACAAGTGCACAGGGCTGTGCGTGGAAAGACTGGGCTGCCTTCCGCTCTGCCCACTGGGTGGTGAGGGGTGAGGAGGAAGGAAGGGGAGTGGGGACAGAAGGAGGAGAGGAGCAGACTGCATCTGTGTAAGGCCCAGACAACCACGGCAAGCCCAACGGAGTCTTGGACAAAGATGGCAGCAAGGACAGCATGGCAAGGCCACAGAGCAGATGGGTCAAGACTTTTGGAGGGTGACCCTTCTAAAATTCTTCCTAATCCAGGAGGAGCTGCTTTTTCACTTCCAAAGGCCATATTCAACACTTCCTAGGTACAGAGAACTCCCCCCCAGGGAGGGCCTGAGAAGAATTTGCCTTTGAGTTGAAGAAAGGAAACACCAGCAGCATCCAGCACCTTGAAGATAGTTGGCAACACCTTCCCCACCACAGAGAGGATGGAGAGTGCTGGGAGATGATGCTGGAGGAGCCACGGGACGCAGATGGGCAGGAAGGCAGAGACATCCTGAGGGAGGTGTGTTGGAGGCCAGCTAGGAATGCACAGGAGGCCTGTGTTCCAAGCCCAGGCAGGGCGTGGGAAGTGCTGGGTGGAGCTGTGTTCAGCTCTCCCAGGTTGTAACCAGGTAAATGAAGCAGGGAGAGTGGCACCCGGGATCTGACACACACCCTCAGAGCCTGGCTGAGACCCAGACCTGATTCCTGGGCAAGGACCTAATGAGGACAGCCACATGCTGGCAGTGGTGTCTGGGCAAGGTGGCTTCAACATCTTGGAGGGAGCTTGGGCAGAGAACAGAGACACAGTTTCTGGAGACACGACTTTCCTCCACTGTCCTTAGTGAAGCCTAAGAAAGAATCTGGATGGGAGTGGTGTTCTCAGCCCTGGCTAGCTAGAGCCTGGGTGCTTCTTCCACATGCCTCGCTGGGTTGGCTTTTGGTCAGAGGTGCAGAGAAGGAGTGACGCTTCGCCAAAGCAAGCAGGAGGTGCTGTTCCCCTTCTCCCTGCTTCCCACTCTGCGCCATTCCACGAGGTGGACTCTTCCTGACTCCTCCCTGACCCACAGCACTCACAGCAGAACACTGCCCGGCACCGCTCTTGAGTGTCCTCTCTCACATGAGGCCCAGCCTTCTAGAGAGATGCTCTCTACTCTCACACCTCCATTTGAATCACCTGGACCAACCAAATGTGGCCTGGATGGGACCTGGGAAGTGGCTGTGATTAGGTCACTGTGAGTCACTATGGGTCAGCCCCTCCAACCATAACAATTGCTGGTGGCAGGGCCTTGGCCCAACTCACATTGAGCAAACATGGCTGTTCTGGCTGCAACCCCATAGGGGGCTGGGGGAGGAGGGGGTGCAGAGAAGGCTGTCTCATCAATGCTCCTTATAGCCTCAGACCCAGCCAGATGCTCATGCTCCAAAGAGGTCGCCTTGCAGCCAGTCTCTGCCAGACAGCTGAGCACATCCTCTCCCTGAGCTGAAGGAGACAGAAACCAACGAGGGTATGGTGAGTGCGATGCCGCCATGTTTGACTCTGGAGGAGGGAGAAGGAACCAAAGACCAGGGAAGCTGGGCTGGGTGGGTTCAGAAGAGTGAAGTGAGGTTAGTAGCGCTCCCCCGGGACCAGCAGAGAGGCAGAGCAGCAGAGCAGAAAGAGCGGAGCGGCCTGGCTTCCGTTCTTGGACGTGTGAGCTTGGTCAAGGTTGGACGCCTCTCTGTGGAGGAGGCTCCCTCCCCCCTCCTACCAAGATGGCCTGAGATGCTGCAAAAGAAGAGAAGCACCTTTCTCCGTGTCGCGGGGCCACTCTTCAGGTCCCGCACCCTTCGTCACAGGGCGCAGGGCCCACTCCTCTGCAGCCGTCCAGCCTCTTTGCTTTTGTGCAACCCCTCTGGCCAGCAGCTTCCATCACGGGGGAAGCAGCGGGGCACTGCAGATGGGGCTGGCTCCACGCTCCAGTAGCCACCCTGCCAGCTGGCCTGTGGGCCTGCGGGCCTCCACTCAGGCGTGGCTCCCGGACACGCCCTGCTGAAGAAGACAGTGCCCCAGGAGATCAGAGTCAGCTCCAAGCTTCAACGGGAGCAGAGCACCGTTACCAGCAGCCGGAGGCTTGACAGAGGGAGGGACAGCCCGCGGACTGGCCACCCTTACTGGGGGCAGGCTGGGGGAAGCAGGAGGGACAGGATGATCTCAGGCACATTACTTAACCGCACTGAGACTCTCTCCTCATCTGAAAATGAAGAAAACTATAGCAATTTCATACAGATCTTGTTTTAATGAGAATTAAATAGAGTTAGGTGCATAAAGCTGGCAAGTCAGGGCGCCCTCCCCTTCTCACCACAGCCCTGCTTGGGGACACATCAGTGACTTTCTGCAGAGCAGTTCCAGGGGCCTCAAGGGACAGACAAGAGGGAAATGCCTTCCGGCTCCCGCCCTGCCCTTGAATTACGAGAAAGAAGCCCCCCCCTCCAGGCTGCAGACTCCCCCGCCGTGGAAGGGGACTCTGAGACGTGGGGATCTCTGGGGTGGGAGCCCTAAGAAGCCCTAGGCAGTGGCTTCTTACTCAGGGGAGCACCACGTCTCCTGGGGGCATGATGCCCCGGCCGACATTGGTTTAACTCTCTCAATCCTTCACCGCAGAGAACAGGCGCCTGCCCGGTTAATCTGCTAAACTGCAAGACTCGGAGCAGGGCAGCCAGCCCTGAACCTGCCTTTCCATGCACACAAATTTAGGGTGATGAGGATTACACAACAAGAATGTGCCACATGGCAAAGTGCAGTGTTTAGCACATTGTGAATATCCGTGGTGTAGACAAGCACAAAATGTGACCCCTCCCCCAGTGTAATTAGAGAATTCCCCTGGCTGGCAGGGGGCAGGTGGAGGGCCACAGGGACTGGAAATAGGGATCAAGTGTGACTTCAGGCTTTTCAGGATGTGTGCACATGTGGTGGAATCAAAATATACTGTAAAAGAGATTACTGCAAAGTGTACAGGGTCCAGGCTGGAGGAAGCACAAGTTGCCGTTTTAATAATAGTTATGTTCTGGGGCCGGCCTGGTGGTGTAGTGGTTAAGTTCGCGCGCTCTGCTTCAGCGGCCCGGGGTTCACAGGTTCGGATTCTGGGCATGGACCTACGCACCACTTGTCAAGCCATGCTGTGTCTGCGTCCTGTATAAAGTAGAGGAAGATGGGCACAGATGTCAGCCCGGGGCCAATCTTCCTCTGCAAAGAAAGAGGAGGATTGGCAACAGATGTTAGCTCAGGGCTAATCTTCCATGCACACACATGCAAAATAAATAATAGTTATGTTCTTTTTTTCACTTATAAAATTATACCTGCACATGGAAACAAAATTCAGTTTATAAGAATATAAAAAGTAGCTTCCGTTTTGCCCATGATCATTTTCCACTTTGCCCAAATAATCACTGGATCTTCTGATGGTTACCATTACAACTTTAGCTAAAACTTCTATTTTAAGGTTAATTTCAGACAGTACCTGTAGACCTTCAGTGACGAGAAATAAGAAAATTTGTGTGCTTACACTATTTTCTTCTTCCTCTCCCATACTCTTTCCTGATTTGTAATTATACTTTTATTCTTTTAAATGTTGCCTTTCCAATTTTGCTCATTATATTTTTATATTTCCTCCTAGTAATTGCCTTCATGACTTTAAATAGCATATTCACTCTTCTATGTACTAAATTAAGACAGTATTTGCTGCCATGAAAGATAAGGACACTATCGTGGTTATTCTTCCTTCCTCTCTCCTCCCTCTATTTTTGTTTCCTATATCATTGTTTTCATATCATCGTGGTTTAAAATATTGTGTGAGCTAACTAAAAGTCTCTTACTTGCTTTGTCGATAGGTTGACTCCAAAAACTAGAAAACTAGTAAACAGTATTGACAATATTGTGGTTCAAACATAATAATCACTGTGGAACCAAGAAACATGATGAAGAAGAGAAGAAAAATACTGGAGACAAAAAAAATACTCCTGTGTCATTAAAACTTTAAGTTAAATTGTATAAATTATAAAAACTGGTCATTAACCAAATTATATTAAAAACAAAGGTAATAAATACTCAAAATCTCCTCATTTTGTTACATTTTACTCTTCTGCTGTTGAGGTCACTAACACCTCTTGTATCTGTGTGGTGAAAATGCTGTAAAACGATGCTCTACCACACGTCTCTCAACTCTGTGTTTAGTGTCTTGATCTTGGTATTTTAAAATTGCCCATGTTGAGAGAATTTAAACCATGGAAACTGGAAAATGCTACAAACAAGGACTTGTTTGTTGATTAGACTTAAGAAAGTGGTGGAGAAAATATTAATAATGTAGATTAAATTTAAATCCTGCTGTGTCCATAGTGATTACATCTTGAACAGCACAAAATATTGAGAAAATATTTTTCCAGTGTTTGAAAACGGTTATCTAATTCGACAGTCACTCTCACCATTGACAACTGAGTCAAGTCCTGACACATATAGTGCTAAAGCTGAAAATGGTTTCAATTTGCTGAATATAATCAGTATAAGGATGAGAAATAGTTTAACAGTAGATTACATAGCAGATTTAATGACTGTAAATTATTGGGTAAAGCATTGTAGACCAGGGTGCAATTCCATTTGTCAAATCATGGTTAAATTGAGACTATTGGTTGGCTACTGATTCAAAAGTGTGGCAAAAAGCAATGAAAGCGTTCTATAAGAATCAATAGGCTATGTGGAATTTGCAATAGAGAATTGTATGTTTTGTTATTATTTGTAAATTATGTGTGATACATACTTTATATCAGTAAAATTTATAATAAACTTGGTAGATAGACACATAGAAAGACAGACGCATTTTTGAGAGCCGGTTGCTAAGCATTTACCAGCACACCACTGTCTCAGAGGCTTACTGATCTTACCATCACATCACGTAAGAAATTAGGAGGAAATGGAGAGAAACGCCTTCTCCTCCCATGCTCCAGGGCCAGCATGGTCTCAGGGGCTACAGGACACATCAGAAGGATAACTAGCACTTGTCATCAAGAACAAGGAAGCAAAAGCTGGAAACAGCAGGCTGACAGGGCAGGTCACTCCTCTGAGCCTTCACCCACCCCTCTCCAAAAAGGGGCTGCCGACCCCTCCCCCGGCCTCTTGGGGTAGTTGTGAGCCTGGAGACCATCTCCTGGCTGTGAGCAGGTGCAGGCCCAGTGTCAATACTTGCTCCTTAAAAGATGTGCCCCCATCCCCCACCGATCACCAACAGAACGTGTGGCACAAACAACTCAGGATCACCCACCGCAGGGGCTTCCCCAGAGCCCCTGGAAAGCTGCCAGCACGGGAGCCGTTGTGGGGCTGGCCTGATTCTGAGTGTGGGGAAGGGGCAGGGGGCCAGGCCACTTCTGCTTTCTGCTCACACCTGCTGAGGTGCTAGCCCAGGGAGCACATCTGAATTCTCAAACCTCAGCCACAGGTTCACTTCAAGTTTTGAGGGAAAATTTACGGGCAGTTTCGTTATAACTCATTACAGCCGGGTCCTCTGCAGAAGTACCTCTCCGTGCTTCCGGAGAGCTTGAAACGTGGGAATAATTGCTCTGCACATGGTGGAGGTGACTGCCACCCACAGAGACTGATTGCCTTTTTCTTCCAGACATTTCTTGCAGAAAACCCCAAACCAAGTATTTTGTTTACCCTCCTGTGAATCTGTTCTAAAGAAATGACCCAATATTCAGAAAAGGCTTGTTGTATATCTGCCTCCAATACTTCTTTGAATGATGTGGGGACATGCATAAATGCAGAAGCAAACCTTTATGCAGAAAGATGCTCTCGGTATGTTGGAAATAATCTAAAGTGTTTAATTTTAGCAGACTTTAAAGTGACATATTATGCAGTTTGTGTATACACCCAAATAAACACAACATACAACTATTAAAGAATACATCAGTGCCCCCATCCCTTGAGATTTTCATTCAGTGCTGGCCCAGTGAGAGCCATGGCCCTGACCCTAAGCCTCTGCTCACTGATGTGGATGAGCTCCACACAGACACGGATGCCGCACGGTCCGGCAGCCACGTCTCCTGCCCTGCATTCTCAAAAGAAAAAGCAACTGAATCCAAACGTCATGGATTCAGTTTGTAGGCACAGGTTTGGGTTTATAGGTTGTGCCACTGCCAACATGGACACTGCTTCAGTGTATAGGGAGGAACTGAGTATGAGAACAATAGAAAAAAATCTAATTGACTTTTCAAATATTTCCTCTCAGATCACTTGAAAGTAGTAGATTCTCCATAACAAAATCGCATTTCCCAATGGTGCCAAGCATCCATGTTCTTGCTTCTCTTAAGAGTTCAAATTCCTAGTCCCATAGGTACTTATACACCAGTGCAAGATTCACAATGGTTCTACACAGCAGCCTGGAAACATTTTACAATATTAAAAATTCACTTACTCCTAAACTCGTATATGTAGTTCTAGACATACCATGCATAAAATCTGACACTGATCCTTCACACTGGCCGCTAGATGGAAAATGAACACCAGAATTGCCAATAGTTTAATTTTTATATTTACTTTATATTTTTAAAATCACAATAATTTCATTTTGTTCAAATAGTTTTATTTAAATTTTTTGTATTCATTAATTATGATATACATTTTGCATTTTGATCTTTTAGAGAAATTTTTTAAAGTGTAATAATAAAATACAATAACAAAGTTTTAACACCCTAAGAAGATCTTTCTATGTGTATACACAATAGGTTAGGAGTGTGTATAGTTGCTATGAGTGAGTATTCCCTATTTTGTATTCTACATTTTAAATTTTTTATTTTGAAATGATTATAGATTCCCAGAAAGTTGCAAAAATGGTACAAAGAGATCCTATGTACCCTTTACCCAGTCTCCCCCAATGGCTACATCTTAAGTAACTATAGTGCAACATCAAAGCCAGGAAACTGACACTGGTACGGTGTGTATCATTCTATGACACTTGATCACAGGTCTGGGTTTCTGTAACCACCTGGATACAGACTTGTTCCATCACCACAAGGATCTCACCTGTGCTACCCCTTTACGATCACACCCACCTGCTGCCTGCTTGATCCCTAACCCCTGGCAACCACTAATCTGCTTTCCACATATACAATCTTATCACTTTGAGAAAGTTATATAAATAGAATCATACAGTTTCTGACCTTTTGAGATTGGCTTTTTTCTCTCAGCGTAATACCCTTGAGATCCAGCTATGCTGTCACATGTATCAATAGTCTGTCCCTTTTTATCGCTGAGTAGGATTCCACAACATGGATGTACCACAGTCTGTTTAACTCTTCACCTGTTTAGCCACTTTGAATGCTTTCTGTTTGAGGCTATTACAAATATAGCTGCTTTAGGGAACCTCCCTTCACCCATTTTCACTCCACAGGGGTTGGTTGGAGTTGATTCCACGTCTTGGCAGCGGGATGGACACATGACCAAGGTCCTTCAGGTAGAATTACTCTCTGCCCTGGCCACAGTGATGTGTGCAGGACTGTGCGTGTGGCCCACAGTGGTCCAGTCAGAGACCGTCTCAAGTGCTTTGCTGGAACCATTAGGTTCATGTTCTTATAATGAAAAATGCCTTGAAAAATACACTCTGTCTCTCTGGGCATCATGGTCATCAGCTATGAAATAAGGATTTAAAAAATCCCTGATGACAGGTTAGTATGTATTTGTTCATTCAACAAACTAAAAGTATTTATTAAGAGAGAATTTAAAAAGAGGGAAAATCAGGTGCAAAGGCCCTGGGGCAGGAAAGGAGTTAAGTGACCAGAATGCCCAGAGCATGGTGCTGGGAGGTGGAGGAGAGTGGGGACAGGATGAACCGGAGAAACAGGCAAGGACCCCTCAGTGAGGACCGTCTAAGATCTGGAGGGCAGTTTGGACTTGAGACTTGCATGATGGGAAGTTATTGAAATGTTTTAAGCAGGGAAATGGCATGCTCCAATTTACCTTTCACTGCTCAGGGAGAATGACGTGAAGAAAATGGAGCATGTGTGGAAGCCAGTGAGGAAGTTCCTGTATAAGGCCAGGCAAGAATCGGTGGCCTGTCTAGGGTGATAATAGTGGGGATGGAGAGAAAAGGATGGATTTGGGATATATCTTGGAAATAAAAGTAATTGTAAGACTTACTCATGGAATGGGTCAGAAGGTAAAATCAAAAGTGACCTTTAGGTTTTTTGCTTAAAGTTAGTGTGGGCAGTAATGTTTACCGACATGGAGAAGAGGAACATGGAGAAGCTTGGGACAGCTTGGGGCACCAGTTTGGGACATGTTATGTTGGAGATGCCAACCAGTGAGGGTAAGGGGCAGTCAGAAAAGGAAGCCTGTAGCTTAGGGGCGAGACCCAGTCTGAAGATACCAATTTGGGACTCATTAGATGACATTTAAAAACTGCAGAAATGGATAAGGTGACCCGGAAGAGCGTGCAAGAGAGAAAGGGCTCAGGCCCAAGCCCTAGAGACCTCCAGCACTTAGAAATCTGAATAGAGCACAGAGAACCCATTTCTCTGAGCCCCTTCAAAGCCGAACCTGGAAGAAAAAAATAACCGTCGTCACAAGCGACCTTTTCCTTAACTTCTTCAGTTGATGCTCAGTTAATGAGTTTTCAACCATTTTTGTTTCCCAGTGTACACATTTAACACCGTAAGTCCTTTGAGGCACCGTGTTAGCTGTCTTTGGGAAGTTTTGAAATGTGTTCTTTGTGTTGCATTCAATTCTAAATATTTTGTCATTTCTATTCCAGTATCTCCTTTGAGACATAAATTAACAACGTTTTTCAGTGTTTAAATGTATGTCCTTTATTTTTAGCTATCTTTTCTGCTATTGATGTCTAATTTTACTGCGTTAAGATTAGAGAACCTTGAACACTATCGATTCTTTACCATTCATTGGTTGAATCCTCCTTTCTGACACTTCGTGCTCACGATATGTGCTCAGTTTCTATGAACATTTCATGGGCAAAGGCTTCTATGTCCATCTATTATACCAAGCTCACTCATTGTGTTGTTTAAAATCTTTGTTTCTCTACTAATTTTTTCTTGTTGTTTTGCTTGTTCTATCAGTTTCTGAGAGTGTTATAAAATTTTCACTAAAATTGTGAATTTATCTTCTCATTATGTCACAGGTTTGTGTTTGCTTGTTTTCTTCTTTTCAAGCTTTGTTATTAGGTGTTTATAGGTTCAAGACTTTTTTCTCTGTGAAGTGTTCCTTTTATCATCTTGTAACAACAATCTTTATCCTCAGTAAAGCTTTTTCCTCAGTCTATCTGATCTCATATTAATATTATGACACTACGCCAGTTTTATTTTAGCTGCTATTTGGCTGGTACATTTTTCCAGTCATTTGTTTTCAATATTTCCATGATGTTATGTTTTACATATATCTCTTGGCAAACAGCTATAATTTGATTTTTTTAAAAACTCAACCTAAGTGACTCTCTATCTGTTAATATGTGAGCTTAATCTGTTTATATTTACTATGATTACGGATATATTTATACCTATTTGTACCTTCTTCTTTTGTGTTTCTGTTTACCATGATTTTTCTTTTATGTTTTTCCCTTCCTTTCTTCCTTCTGTTGAATTTATCAAGTATTTTTTTGGTCTTTATCTTCCCCTACTGGTTTGGAAGTTATGCATTTTACTTCTCTTCTTTACTTGTTACTCTTACATTTTTAACATGTGCGCTTGACTGTAAAAAGTCTGGTGCTGCTCTGTGCCATACAGCAGGGCCACTGGCCAGGCATGAGCATTTGAAATGGGATGAGCTGAACAATTACATTTTTTATTTTAATTAATTTTAATTTAAAAATTGATATGCAATACAGTTATTGAAAAGCTTTTACGTAAGTTTGGAACAATTCAGGTCAGTGAATCTTCTTTTCCAACTCTAAATTTTGTGAAATCTAAATATAGATCAAATATTTCCAATGGAAATTTAGCATACAAGTTGAAAGGTACTATAAATGTAAAATACACACCAGATTTGAAACATAAGAAGAATATGAAATGCTTTGATAATAATATTTATATTGATTGTATGTTGAAATGATAATATTTTGCATACATTGAGTTAAATAAAATATATTATTAAACTAATTTCACTTGCTTCTTTTTTAATGTGGCAACTGGGGACATTTTCACTGCGTGTGTGGCTCACGTCGTGTCTCCACCGGAGCATGCTCACCTAGCGTTGACGCCCCAAACACCGGGAGTCTGAGGCTCTGTTCTCCGCCCTTCTCGTCCCCGTTGCTGTCTTCTTATTAGCTACCCCACCGTCTGCAGCGGCAGGTCCCCCTTGTTCTTCCCGCCCCCACCTTAGCCGTTACTCCATCTCTTTTATACACAGTGACGACTAGATTTACCAAAATGGGTGCCGATGCTCCATCCGCCGCACTCGCCTCCCACACCTTCCTCGCAGTCCGCTCCCCTCCCCCGGCTTCCACCCGCGTCGGCTGCTGGCTGGCTCGGCGTCCCCAGCGTCACCGGGCCCAGGCCGCGGGTGGAGACGCCGGGCCGCCCCCTCCCCGCGGGAGGCCGCCGAGCCCGGGCCGCGGACGGGAGGGGCTCCGGGCGGGCCTCTGCTCGGCTCCCACGCCTGCCGCCTCAGTGCGCCCGGCCCCCACTTCATGCCACCCTCTGGCATTGGGGCGGGGTGGCCGCTGGTCCATTCCTCTGCATCGCCTCCCGGAAGGGACATCGGATTATCCTGGCCGCACCCTCTGGAGCAGACTGAAGGCCTCAGTGCCCCTGCTAGGTGGGCCCTACCTGACCAGGGCCCTGGTCAGAGCATCTTCCTCTCTCCTAAGGCCTCAGGGGCCATTCCCAGTGCCCACGCCGCTCCGCACAGGCACATCCAGCCCAGGAGCCCAGGCCCGGACTAGGGGGAGGCAAGCCAGGCACTCATTGCCTCTTTAAAATTTGCACCCTAGATGCCTCATCCCAGCCCTGAACCCCCCAGAAGTATGCGTTTCCCATGAGTGCCACGCAGGCGATCCCCCTGAGCCTCCTGAGGCCAACAGAGCTCCCTCTTCCCCTGCCCTTCGTCCTCCTCCTCGGAAGGGCCTCCTCAGACTGGAGACAGCGCAGGGCGGGAAAACCCATCGACGCCGCAAGCAGTGTGCTGAGAGCGCCGTCTTGTGGCCATAATTGCCAATTACAGTCAGGACTGCTCTGTACCTGTGTTAATTAGTTCAGCGTTTCTTCTACCCAATGATGGGACGCTCTTTTCAAAATAAGGGGGAACAATCCCTGGCTCCAGCGCCGACCTACGTATTTACACACATAAAACAATATATAGCCTTCCAATACTTGTAACCTATAAGAGCTAGGAAAAACAAAACGACTTTGCTAGGTAAAAACAAAGAGTCCCCTAAGAATGCTTGATTAAGTGTGATCACAGTGTGGTCCCAGCTGAGTTTGTGGGTGCTGGGGTTCAGTGGCTCCTTGAGCAGAGGCCTCCAGAGGATCCTTGTGACCACCCTGACTTCTGGGGGCTTCCAGGCTCCCTGAGCCCTTACACAGGACCCTAATTTCACGGAAGCCAGTCGACCCACTGATGGCCACAGATTCTGGCTAAGGATGTGGGGCCCCACCCAGTCACCTGGGAGGCCCCAGAACAGGCTCCCAACAGGCAGCCATAATCTTGCTGCTGGCTCTCCCGGAGACCCACCTCACCAGGGCCCAACGTCCTAACATTACAGACAGATATGTTCTCTGCCACTTGCTGCCAATTGGATTTTACACACAAACACAAACTCAGGCAGTGAAATCGGCTGGGAGTGATTATAAGGTGGTAATCCCCCCTTATAAAAATGGCCTGATTTTTAATTTATCATGTAAATTAAAACGCGGAATTTATTAAATTGTGCAGGAAACCCAGTCTGAGAACAAAACACTGCCTTAGCTAGCGCTGCTGACGATGGAAAAGGTAGAGGGAAGGGGCACTGATGGGGCCCCTGTGGAGTGCCACAGCATCGTGGCCAAGAACACAAGCACGGGGCACTAAGCTGAGTTCTCTGCATGAGGTACCTCACTCAGTCCCCGCGTCAGACCACGTGCTGGGGTCAGCAGAATTATTATCCTCATTTTACAGGTGGGGAGTGGGGCTCAGAGTGGTGGTGTAACTTACCTAGTGACCCAGCTGAGAAGAGTGCAGAGCAGGAGTCAGACTCGCCTCTGCCTGACCCAACACTCTCCTTCTTCCCACCGCAGCTCCCCCCTCTCCCAGCAGCCCTGCATGCACAGGGGAGGCCTGGTACACTGTTTTCCAGTCGACTCCCCACTAGCAGTGGGGACAGACAGGGTCCAAAAACACGATACTCCGCCTGGCTCCTGGGAAGCCCTGAGCTCTGGCCTTGCAGCAGGCCCTGGGCCTCCTCACCTGTGCCAGCAACTCCCCCCACCACGGCCCGCCCCACCCCATGCCCAGAGGCCTCCGAGGGCTGGAGGGAGGTTACCACCCACCCACAAGTGGGTGACCGCCTGCCTCCCTGTCATCACCTCCCTGAGGCTGGACTGACCGAGCCTCCGTCCCAGCCCAGCTCTGCCCAGGTGCCGTTCAGGCTTTCCAAGGCTACCAGTCCTTCCACGGTCAGGAAGGACAAGAGCGAGGGGCCACCTGAGCCCAGGTGAGGGGAGGCCGGCCCGCCCCTGGAGAAAGGGGTTCTCTGCCCTCCAGAGCCCCACTGGAAGGCCAGGTCAGTGAAGGCCGCCTGCCTGCTTCTCTCCTTGGCCTTGGCTTTCAAGAGGTCTTGAATTAGCTGGCCTTGATTTCAGATCTCAGCAATGCCATTTATAATCTGTCCCCTTGGGAAATTCGCTGAACTTTTCTGACCTCAGTTTCCCAATCCATAAAGTGGGGAGATTCGAGTGATGCTGGATCCTTGCGAAGTGGCTCAGATCCCCCCTCTGCAACGTGAGGGCTCCTCCCCTGCTAAGGGTTCCTCCAGCCCCAACTCCCTCCTCCATACTGAAGACACGGGACTGGGCCAGCTGTGCAGAATTCGGCTGCTCTGAGGAAGACTCAGTGTAGAAAGCTCCACACACCGTGCCGGCCTCGCGTGACCCCAGGGAAGGTGACGCCTTCCAGGTGAGGGTGGGGCGAGTCGGAGGTCGGGGATCCAGAGGCTGGGAGGGATGTGGAGATGCGGCAGCGGAAGCAGTGGGCCAGGGACGTGGGCAGTGGTCCTGCTGGTGCCCGCCAGGGGGCGCTCTGCACCAAGTCACCCCCCAGGCCGGCGTCCGCGAGCCGCCCTGCCCCAGCCCTTCCTGGAGAGGTCAGCCTCACCCGGGAAACGTTTCCCGAGCCCAGGCTGCTGCAGCCTCTGAGCAGGCCAAGGTCGGCCGTCAGCGCACCATCGCCGGAGGCGCCGAGGAGCCAGGGAGCCTGGATCTGACTGACGATGTTCAGCCGGGCAGCTTCCTCCTGTCCTGCCCACCCCCTGCCCGCTCAGTCACATGGGGGGCCGGGAGCAGGGCCAAGGCCACGGCAGGGCCACAGGGTGAGAGGAGGGGGCGGGGAGCCCGAGCGCGCCCCCAAGGCGGTGCCCTGTGGAAGGACCCCGGCGGGCTCCGGGCGGCGGAGACGGAGGTGTCGGGCTCCCAGGACCAGGTGAGCAGGCCCGGCGAGGCGACACCCGGGCAGCTTTCCTGGAAGCCTGGCCCACCCCTGCCTGCCGGGGCCCAGAGGCCCGCCGGGCCCCCACGCTCGCCGCCGGGCCCCGGGGAGATGAAGGAGGAGCCGTAGGTCAGCGCTGTGGCTGCCGGTCCAGGACAAGCGCGCCGTGTGTCCACACTGGAGGGGTGGGGCGGCAGAGCAGCCTGGGTTTGAATTCCCCCGCCTCCGCCGTGTTCACCTGCGTGCCTTAGGGGGACTCACGATTCCCCTGTACTGCTCACCCCACGGTGCTGTCAGGGTACTGTTTGGTCCACAGTTGGTGCCTAAGTGCTGGCTGTCATTATTAACAATGCCTGCGGGGGTGATGCCCAGTGCATACTGGCCCGAGCCCGGGCAGACCTGGTGTCCCCGGCGCCGCCCGCACGGGAGCAGTTTGCTGTGTGGCTGGTGCCGGAGCTGCTCCCGGCTGAGTCATCCCCCAGCTGGCTCCCCACGGCTGCCCTTCACGGGGCTGCTCGGCCGACCCCGTACAGGTGACCCACCGGCCGAGCTCAGCTGCGGTGGGGCCTGCTGGTGAACACCCATGCCAAGAAAGCTGCGTGAGGCGAGGCAGGGCTGGGCGGGTGACTGGAGAACAGTCCTGTGCCCTCTGCCCTGAGCCCACTCTCCCCGGGCAGGCAAACAGAGCCCACCATACCTGCCCTCCCACCCGTGTCCTCCACAAGGCAGATGCCCACGCCCTGGGGCCTTGTGGTCTCCACTGCCTGCCGAGATCAGCGAAGGTCACTCCTTCAACCAGAGCCCTCCTGCCACAGTCATGCACCCCTACACACACACACACACACACACACACACACACACACACACACACATACAGATACAGCCCGCATGATGTAGACCGGGGCCAGTGAGGGCAGAGACCTGCCCACGGCACATGGCACGGCCAGGACAGAGGCACAGCCAGCTGTATCCCTCGGGCGCCTCTTTGCTTCGTGATAGCAGAGTTGAGGTTGGGTCATGACCTGGCCAGGAGCAGGGTAGGGGCTGGAAGAAGCTGGGAAAGAAAGGGCCATCAACGTGTCCAGGGGGGAGAACTAACCTTGTCGCACACACCCCCAGGGGTCATTATATTAACCTTAGAGTGCCGTGCAGTGGGCATTGTATTTTCAAAACTCTTCTCCCCTCCCCTGGGGCACAGTGCCATGGCATCTAGTCTAGCATCTCCCTCTTTCCTATACCAGCCCAGGTGCCTTGTGGAAGCCAGCTCCACCCAGCTGCTGGGATAAGGCCAGGTTGCTTTAGCCAATCAGCACATCTCATTCCCCAGCCATCAGGACTGGTTCAAGGAGGGATTGGTGGCCCAATCAAAAGGCAATCATGAGGCAAGAGGAGATATTTGGGAGAGTAGGGAGGAGAAGCTGCCCAGCACTTCTGAGAAAGATACTGGAAGATAATGCTCTTTCTTCCTGTTAGATATGAAGGAGGAAGTATTAGCTCCTGAAGCTGGTGTCCAGAATTTTTAATAATAAGGCAACCTTGCTGAAGATGAAGCAGACACTTCAGGAAGCAAACAGGAGAACCAGAAAAAAAAAAAAAGAAAAAAACAGACTTGGTTGGCATTGTCAAGCTGCTGGATCCATGCCTGAAGTCCATATTATAAGGATTTTCCCACTAAAGGAGCCAATAATTCCCCCCCTTATGTTTTAAGACAACTTTGTCTTTTTTGTTTCTAGCACCTGAAAGATTCTTACTTGATTATCCTCTTTTAACCAAAGACAAAATGGATACTCAGAAGGTATAAGTATAAGGTTGCCAGATAAAACACAAGACATTTAGTTAAACCTGAATTTCAGATCAACAATGAATACCTTTTCAGTTGATGTTATGTCTCAGGCAATATTTGGAACACATTTAAACAAAAGAAGATAACTGGTCATCCTGTATTTTTATTTGCTAAATCTGGTAACCCTATTTCAGGAGAATGTCCAAATTCACACCAATGGAAAAAGGAGAAACCTGGACACGGACCGAGAGCTTTTAATTCTAACGCTGCTATTACACCAGGTGATGGAATGGGCTGCTTCTTCTCACTCCCCAGTCCCCTCCGTCACCCTCCCCGTCCCATGTACTTAGAGAATACAGAGAAATGTCACTCTGGGTCCCTAAGGGATTCCGAGGTCTATCCCAGCTCCAAGGTTCTCGGGCTTGACGGTCTGCTCCCCCAGCTCCTTGGCTCTGGCTCCTTCTCTGCCTCTACTTCGGGACTCCATCTCTCTCCTCACTCTGCTCTTTGCACCGGCTTCCCTTTCAAGCCCAGCCCCTGCTCGCTTGGGCCCGAGGACATGCCGACATCTCTGGTTCAGCCTTGCTGCGCTCTTCAAGCAGTTTAGCTCTCCCCGCTGGTTCCTTCTGCTCCCGGCTACCCCAGGTCACTCCCCAGAGGCCCAGCTTGGCCCCTCTGCTCCCTCGGAGCACACCAGCAGCAGGAACTGTCCACAGGTCCCCAAGGCACGGAGCAAGATGACACTGCCCCAGTGCAGCCCACCGAGTGCCGGCTGCCTGAATCCCTGCTTCCCAGCAGCCCGGGGGCAGAAGGGATGCGCCCACGCTGAGCGTTGGCTATGCTTGTTTTATCTGTGTGACAGCGACTGGTTCTGTAACCACAACACGATTCAAGCTCCATACAGCAGAGGCGGGGGGCAAAGGAGACAGGAGGGATGGTGGGAAGGACACTCTGGTGCGTGTCCCCCGAGGAGTCACTCCTCTGCCTACGTGACCTCCGTATGTATTTAAATAAGATAACGCTGGGCCTGCCCCTTGCAGCTGACTTCCTCGTAGATTGCCAGGACCTCTAGTCAACGATGTTGTTGGCTGCATAAGTGTCACTTGGATGTTTCATCATCGAGATTTTTCTTTTTGATTTCCCACAACTGTAAATTATGCTATAATGATGCTAAATGTCCAGAAATGGAACAGGAAGCCGCGCCGTTAGCAGCCAGAGCACCGGGTGAGAGTCTGCCACTGGGTCCTCCTGGGGCCTTGTCTATCCATCTGGGGGTGGGGAGCGTGTCCCCCAGTCTCCCCCCTACAGGACTGTTGTGTGCACCAGATGAGGGTCAGAAGTAGCATCCTGGGAGTCAAGCTGCTCATTGGCACGTTGTTGTTTGTAGCTGTTTTTGAGGCTTTCTGGAAAACACAGCGCCTTTTAAATCCAGGTCAGCTGATTAAAAGATCACACATGGCATATGACCCATGTGGGGGGCTTTGCACCATCTCATTGATCCTCCGTTCTCCCAGAGGGGTGGTTGTCTTCATGGATCCCATTTCACAGACTTGAGGAACCAATACCTAGAGTCCCCGACTTTCCCAAGGCCATTCCAGGACCCCTGGGGACATTTGCATTTAAGGGACTAATTCCTCACAGTCAGCTTCTTGTTTGAAATCCAAGAAAACACGAGATAAAGGGCATTCTAAATATATTTCTTTTCTATAGACGCGGATCTCCTGTTGCTGGAAAACAGGAATTAGCTTGTCTGCTTGAGGATGTGGTTGGTTCTTTATAAAAAGGATGTACAAGAAATTTGCACATAGACTGCCGGCTTCATTATGCTGCCGACAGCTCCCAGCAAGAGAAGAACGTTTGCAGCCAGATATTTCGGTAAGAATTCTATTTTATTCTATGTGGAGTATGATTACCTTTACCCTTGGTTTCGTACTGGACAGAGGGGGTCACCCAAGGCCATCCAAAGGAGCTGTCTTGGTCTCGTGGGCTGAGAGCACCTAGGGGCGTCTGTGGTCGGGGCCCGGGCCCTGGCCGATGGCACGGCCCTCGCCCTGAGCTAGGCGCTGTCCCGCGTCTGCCTGGGAGACGGAGCCTTCAGCGTGCCCACGATCATCGGGGGCCTGGACCCCAGGGCCTCAGGGCTCCGACACATTCAGTCTGTGAGGACCGCTGTGTCCCCAGACTGCGGGTGCACGAGGCAAGTCCTTCATGGGGAAGGCTGTGCATCCTGAGGCTGCCCTGCGTCCTGTTGGGAAAAAATTCAACCAAGCAGTTAATTCAGAAACAGTGAGGATGGCTCAGGAGCTCCCAGTCGAGTGTCCAGGAGCTGCCTTAGACGAAGTGGGATGCCCTCTGAACGGGCCACATGCA
This sequence comes from Diceros bicornis minor, assembly GCF_020826845.1. NCBI lineage: Eukaryota > Metazoa > Chordata > Mammalia > Perissodactyla > Rhinocerotidae > Diceros > Diceros bicornis. Next base: position 12,457,672 of record NC_080745.1, on the reverse strand, counting down.
GGTGCTGTGTGGGTGGTTGTGCAGATGCTTGTGGGGTCACAGGTGCTGGCCGAGGGGTCTCAGGTGCTGGCCGGGGGGGGGGGGTCACAGGTACTGGCTGGGGGGGTGGTCACAGGTGCTGGCTGGGGGGTCACAGGTGCTGGCTGGGGGCGGGTCACAGGTGCTGGCTGGGGGGTCACACAGGTGCTGGCTGGGAGGTTGTACAAGGAAACGTTTTGTGTTCTCTGGACCTGGGAGCCTTCAGATGATGGCTGAAGCCCCAGACACCAGTGGGAGAAACGCGGTCCGTGGTCCTCAACCTGGCTGGAGGTTAGAATCATGAGGGAGCTTTTAAAAATCCCCAGGTATTTTTAAATACTGGAGATTCGGGTTTAATTGGTCTGAGGTAGGTCCCAGACATGAGTATATTTTTTAATTCCCAGGTGAACCTAGTGTGCAGCCAGGGCCAGGAACCAGCAGGCTGAGCCCAGGAGCCTCAGACTGCACACAGCAGCCTTCGCTGTGGTCTGAGCGGGCATCTGTAGGGATGAGGGGTCAAACTCTGTGTTCACAAAGCCGGGACTCCGGACCCGACTCTGGACTGCACCTGGGCTGCGGGACCCTTCTCGTGATGCTAACTCTCTGGTCTCCCTGTCTACAACGGGGTGGGGAGCGGCTGAGACTGGCCTTTCACTCTGGTCAGTCCTAATGCCTTGGGGGTCTGTAAAGTCTCTAGATGTTTTCCTCTGAGCTGGGTTTACATCATCATTTGGTTTGAAAGGAAAAGTCACCTGCTTTTGTGGAAGATTCCAGCCATCAGATTTCCATGTCCCCCGGCTTCAGAGTATAGATGCTAATCCTTTGAGAAAAGGACAAATGAAATTTTGTGTGAGACGCCTGAGTGTAAAGAATTTGATGGGCTTAATTTTTATTGCAGTGAAATTCACGTAACGAAATCAACCATTTTAAAGTGAATAATTAATTCAGTAACAGTTCATACATTCACAATGCTGTGCAACCACCACCTCTTTCCAGTTCCAAATGTTTTCATGACCCAAGAGAAAACCCCACACCCGTTAAGCAGCTGCTCCCCACCTCCCGCAGCCCCGGCATCGCTAACCTTTCTGCCTTTATGGACTTACCTGTTCCGTGTAAGTGGAATCACACAACGTGTCCTTTTGTGACTGGCTTCTTTGACTTGGAGTAATATCCTTGAGGTTCCTCCACACTGTAGCGTGCATCAGCACTTCATCACTTTAGATTGAATTGACTTTTAATTCATTATCTGACCACAGACTGTGTGGCAGCTTTGTGAAAAAGGACCAGCAATGCCATTCTGTGGAAGGCTTCAGAAAGGAAAGGGGAGTCCCCCAGCACAAGGGAAGCGATTTCTGCCCCTATCCTCCGTCTCTCGGGGTCGGCCCTTCTGTCTCTCCCCCCTCTCTCTATTTCTCTCTCTCTGTGTCTCTGTCTGTCTCTGTCTGTCTTCTCTCCCCCGCGTTCCCTCGCCTCTTACCCTGTGCCCTCTTCTTCTTCTTCCCCTTTCTCTCTCTCTCTCCCTATAGATTCTGAAGAAGATTATTGGGGAACTGGAGCTTGCTTTCAACTGAAATTTTCAGGAAATTGGAGCAAATGAAAGATTCTTCAGGGTTAAGTTGTACTGCCGTACTTCAGGTCTTCCCTTTGCCCACAGTTTTGCTGAGCCAAGGACCTGCCGTGCAGCAGGAAGCCAGAGGCCGGCCAGTACAGGTCTGGCTGTCTCATTCAGGGCCCTGTGCTAAAACTCTCACCCAGCCGTGGGCAGCACCCTGGGCTCCACTGCTTGTAGGCTTTTCCTGTGGCGCCATCCTTCCGGTTCAGACCAGCTGCGGCCTCCTTGCTCAGCAGCTTCCCAGACTTCTGCTCACTAGCCTGCCTGGTTCTCTCCCAGGGACTAGTGGCTTCTCCCTGTAGCCAACCCTCCTGGGCATTCCCCGCCAGTGGGAAGAAAGATGGTGACCTCTGCCCATACTGGGCCGGGGAATCTAGAAAGGAGGAGGCAGCTCTGAATCCAGTCATCCTTCAGGTCCCCAGCTCCCTGACCCACAAGCTAACCTTCAGGACCAAGGCCAGGGGGCAGCTTGGAATGGGCATCCTCCATCACACCCCTCCCCGTGTCTTCCCAACTCTGTGGCTTTGCTCACTTGGCCTATCTCCGGCGCATACCCTCTCCCTGCCCTGCTGTGGATGGCAGGGATGTGAGGGGACCACGAGAAGCTAGGTAGGGAGACAAGAGTGTGTCCTGGGAGAAGAGGGGACTCAGAGAGAGGGGAACTGAAGTCATAGGAAGGGGAGTGGTGGGTGATAAGAGAGGAAAGGTAGGTTGATGTCATCTTGAGAAACTTGGACTCTTCTCTCGTGGGCAATAGGGAGCTATTGAAAGTTGTAAGCATAGGACTGATCTGGTCAGAATTGCTTATAGAAAGAATGACATGGCAGCAGGATGTGAAGTCAGCTGTCACCTGGATTCTCACAAAGGCCTCCTCACTGGTCTTCCTGATTCTACCCATGGCTCTTCCATCACTTCTCAAAATCGCAGCTGGAGTAAGGCTCTTAACCCCTAAATCTAATGAGATCTGTCACTCACTCAACACACCCAATGGATTCCCATGTCACTCCTCCACCTGGGCCACCGTTACCCACCACGTCATCTCCTCCTACATCATCCATGTGCTCAGCACCAGCAACACCGGCCTCCTTGCTATTCCTCAGACGTGCCAGGTCTTTGCATGTGCTCTGCACTATCTCCGGAACACCCTTCCCCCTAAATATCCACATGGCTCACAAATTCACCTCCTTCAGACTTCTACCCACTGTGACCTTCTTTTGAGGCTTTCACTGGCTGCCTGCGTGTGTTGCAGCGGGACAGGTTATGTAGTAACTGGGTCATGGGTCACCTGCCCATCACTGTGACTCAAAGACCCAGGCTGATGGAACAACCGTTGTCTCAAGTGATGCTGCTTGCCAGGCCAGAGGGTAAAGGGAGAGACTGAGCTGTAGAAGGGTCTCGTGTCAGCAATGACATCCTCAGCCTGGAAGTCACACATGTCGCCCTCCACTCACAACTCATTGCCCCAGCTACCCACAAGGGCTCCAGGAAGTACAGTCCTACCACGTGCCTAGAAGGGGAGGATTGGAAGTACTGGGCAAACTGCGCTAATGACTGTACAAACGCAGCCTCGCCCTGACATTCCTATCCTTCCCTGCTTTATTTTTCTTTGTAGCATTGGTCACTATCTCATAGATTTACGTATTTTAACAGCTTTATTAAGGTGTAGGTTACATGTGATAAAATTCAAGTGTTCTAAGTGTGAAAGTCAAGAATTTTTAGTAAATTTGTAGAGTTGTACAAGCACCACCATAATCCAGTTTTAGGACATTTCTATCACCCAGAAAATTTCCCTTGTGCCCATTTGCAATTAATCTCCCCTTCCATCCCTAGCCCGAGGAAACCATTGATCTGCCTTCTGTCTATATAAATTTGCCTTTTCTAGGCATTTTATGTAAATGTAATAATATATTATGTAGTCTTTTGCATCAGGCTTCTTTCATTTAGTGTAAGATTTCTGAGGTTCGTTCATGTTCTTGTGTATCAGTAGTTTGTTCCTTTTTAGCTAAATAATACTCCATTGTATGGATGTGCATTTTGTTTATGCAGTCACCAGCTGATTTGTTGTTTTATGGCCTGGCATATGGTCTATCCCCATAAAGTTCTGTATGTACATGAAAATAGTGTATATTCTGCGGTCTCTGTGAGGAGCGTCCTATGCATATCAATTAGGTCAAATTGGTTGATAGTGTTTTCCAAGGCTTCTATATCATTGCTGATATTCTGTCTAGATATTCTATCAATTATTGAGATTGGCATATGGAAATCTCCAACTCTTATTGTTCAATTGTCTGCTGCCAGTTTTTGCTTCATGTATTTTAAGGCTCTCTTGTTAACTCTGTATATATTTATAATTGTTATAGCTTCCTGATGTATTCACCCTTTTATCATTGTGAAATGTGTCTCTTTGTTGTAATGTTTCTTGTGGTAAAGTCTATTTTATCTTATGCTGACATAGCCAGTTCCAGCTGTCTTATGGTTACTGTTACATGGCATATCTTTTTCCATCTTTTTCCTTTCAACCAGTTTGTGTCATTGAATCTACAGTGTGTCTCTTATAGATAGCATATAATTGGATCTTGCTATTTCACGAAGACAATCTTTGCCCTTTGACTGGGATATTTAGACCATTCACATTTAATGTAATTATTAATATGGTTAGACTTACATTTGCCGTTTTGTAATTTGTTTTTTATATGCCTTCTCTATTTTCATTCCTCTGTTCCTCCTTTACCACCTCCTTTGTATTAGATAGATATTTTCTAGTATACTCTTTAATTTTTTTTTCCTTTTTGGTGAGGAAGATTAGCCCTGAGCTAACATCTGTGCCAGTCTTCCTCCACTTTATATATGGGTTGCCACCGCAGCATGGCTGACAAGTGGTGTAGGTCCATGCCCAGGATGCAAACCCGCAAACCCGGGCCACTGAAGTGGAGCACACTTAAGTTAACCACTATGCCATGGGGCTGGCCCCCCCGTTTAATTTTTTTATTGATTGTTTTTACTATATTTTTGTGTTATTTTCTTAGTGTTTTCTTTGGGATTACAATATGCATTTTACCTTAATCTACTTCAGATTATATTTAATTCCAGTTAAATATTTAAATTTTGCTCCAAGGTAGTTTCATTTCCTTCCTCCTCCTTTGTGTTATTATTGTCATGTATATATTACACCTATATATTATAAGCCCCAAAATATAGTGTTAGAATTATTGCTTTACACACTCTTATGTCTTTAAAAGATGTGAAGAGAAGAAATGAGAAAAAATAGATTTATAGAATATTCCATATTAACCCACATATTTACCATTTCCTGTGTGCTTCATTTCTTCCTGCAGACCCAGGTTACTGCCTGGTGTCATTTCCTTTCAGCCTGAAGAACTTCCTTTACTGTTTCTTATAAGGCAGGTCTGCCAGCAAGGAATTCTCTCAGTCTTTGTTTATCTAGCAATGCCTTCACTTAGCTATTTGGATATAGAATTCTTGGTTAACAGTTTTTATTTTTCTTTCAGCACTGTGACTATGTGGTTACACTTCTAGCCTCCATTGTTTCAGGTGAGAAGTCAGCTGTTAATCATATTGATACTCCCCCTCCGTGTGATGAGTCATTTTTCTCTTACTGCTTTCAGGATTTTCTCTTTGTCTTTCAACAGTTAGACTGTAATGTGTTGAAGTGTAGATCTCTTTGTATTTTCCTATGGGGGATTTTTTGCGCTTGTTATATGTGACCACTAATATTTTACATCAAATTTCAGAAGTTTTCAGTCACTATTTTTCTCAAATGATTTTTCTCTCCCTTTCTCTCGGTCTCCTTCCAGGACTTGTGTTACACATATATTGGTATGCTTAATGTTGGTTTACAGGTCTCTGAGAGTCTGTTCTTTTTTCTTCAAGTGTTTTGTTCTATGTCTCTCTATGTTCTTCAGATTGGATCATTTCTATAGCTCTGTCTTCAAGTTCACGTATTCTTTCTTCTACCATCTTAAATCTTCTGTTGAGCCCCTATAGTGAAGTTTTCATTTCAGTTATAGAACTTTCAACTCAAGAAATTCCATTTGTTTTTTTATATTTTCTATATCATTGAGATTCTCTATTTGTTGGTTCATTATTGTCATGTGTCCCTTTAATTCTTTAAATATGTTTCCTTTGGTGAGGAAGATTAGCCCTGAGCTAACAGCTGTTGCCAATCCTCCTCTTTTTGCTGAGGAAGACTGGCCCTGGGCTAACATCCATGCCCATCTTCCTCCACTTTACATGTGGAATGCCTGCCACAGTGTGGCTTGATAAACAGTACACAAGTCTGTGCCCAGGATCTGAACCCACAAACCCTGGGCCGCCAAGCTGAGCACACAAACTTAACCACTACGCCATCAGACCGGCCCCCATAGTTTTTATTTTAAGTATTTGTCTGCTAAGTACAAAATCTGGGAACACTCAGAGAGTTTCTGTTGACTTTTCTCCTGAGCGTGAATCACACTTTCCTTTTCCTTTGTACATCTCATAACTTTTTTGTTAAAAACTGGGCATTTTATATAACATACTGTAGGAACTCTGGATTCTGATTTACCTATATAAATAACGTTGTTGTTATTGAATTATTTGTTTGGTAACTTGCGTGGGATAAATCTGTTAAATCTGTCCCCCAACACACACTATGCAGCCACTAATATCTCTGCTTATATTTGTTTTTTATTCTCCCTTCTGTTTTTAAGCCTGGCTTCCTAGGGGTCACCCCTGTTTCTGTGTAATTCAGTGATCAGCCAATGATTGGACAGATGTTACGCTCAAACCTTGAGCCAGTAAAGCTTCTATTCTCTGCCAACAGATCTGTGTGAAGTAGGGAAATGCTCTCAAAGTTCACGCTGTCTACCCTGGCTTCTACTTTCTGCTGGGCCCTTCACATTACCTCTGCACATGCCCACAGTCTTAGGGTTGGCAGGAGTGTGTGGAGACCCTGAGCCCTCTCTGGTCTCCACTGCACATGCTGCAGCCTAAGCCAGTAACATGTTTGCCCCAGCAATGACTGCACCCTCAGACAGAGCGTTGGTCCTCCCCATTCACCTGCTCCCAAGATTGTCTATTCCACTGACAATGCTTCTGGGTGTGGGCATTGCCCACCACTCAAAGTTGAATGAAGCACTTTTGACTTCTTCATCAGCAAAGTTGCAGGTCCCCAAGATGTACCCCACCCTGGCAGAACCTCTGTGAGGACTGAGCTGGGGAAAGTGGCATAGGAGCAACCCTAGGCAAGAACACCACAGACTCCCACTGTTCTTACCTAAAGAGCAGCAGTTTTTCAAGCATTAAATGCTTACGAGATTGTTGCATGCCTTTGGTCAATTTCCAGAGTATAGAAATGGTTGTTTTTGTCAATTTTGCTCAGATTTACAGTTACATTTTGGAAAGGAGATTTGCTGACCTCATCAAAGTCTTGCCTCCTCCTTATTTATTTCATCTATTATCTATCTCCCCTCTCCTGTTAAGATATAGGCTCTATGTTGCAGGCTTTATTGCTGCCACCCCTTTGGTCACTGTTCAAACACCACTTAGAATAAGGAGGGGAAGGGGGAAGGTTAAGGTTAGAGCTGTTTTCACAGTGCCTAGAATGACGCCTGACACATAATATATCTTTAGTAACTGTTTGTTAAATGAATGAATGAATGCATGCATAGCATAGAGAGAGGACTAATGGAGGCCAGGTAGCCTTCCTGAGGACTTGAGTCAATAAGAATATAGAGAGGACAGTACGTTCAAGAGATACTGGGGAGAAAAGATAGACAATGCTTGGCAGTGCTGGACAAGGGAGGCATTGAGGATGTCTCGGGTTTCCAGCCGGGTAAGCCTCCCAAGGAGGCTCCATGGGAAGGTGGGGCAATGGCAGGCCCAACTGCTGCTTCATGCTGATGAAGTGAACCAGCTTATCAGCAACAATGTGTGTGTGCAGCAAAATGGCTGCTTCTTCCTTTCTGTTTCCCAAGGATCTCCCTGTGGCCCAGCCTAAAGGGAAACATACAAGAAAGGGAATCCTGGGAAGTTTCCTTCAGCCCAGCCAAACTCTGTTACAAAGCCATCATAGGTCCTTATTCTCTGGTTTTAGTTATGGGACCCAATGGAAGACGTAAGGCCATTTTGAGATTCCAGCAGAATGGCTCTGGGAGGGCTAGCTGTCACACAGGGGGAGAACAGGCCGGGATAGGGAGAGCCATAAGGTAGGAGGCCATTTCAATAGTCCAGGGAAGGGCTGATAAGAAGCTAGGCCAAGATCGTGGTGGTGGAGACAGAACAGTCTAAGAAAGTGGGATGCACAATGCTTGGTGGCTGGCTGCAAGTGGAAGGGGTGGGAGGAAGGAGGAAAGTCGAGGCCTAGCCTTCTGGCTTGGGCAGGTGGGAGAGTAGAGGTGCCACTGTTGGGAGGGGTGCAGAGGGAGGGACAGGTACAGGAAGGACTGCTTGGTGCCCTTTCTGACCTGCCCTTCCAGCACACTCTGTTCTTTCATTATCCCATCTCACCAACACCAACGTCACCCACCCACCCACCCATGCGCCCTACGTCCCCTGTGGGCTGCTCTGGGCTGCAGCTCTGTGAGTGAAGAGTGAAACCCAATGCCCAGCTTCACACAGCAACTGTCCGTGGCCCCTGACGCCCGCCCAACACCACAGACACTGCACTGGGGCCTGCCTGCACCTGCAGCCTCACAACTCCTGGGTGCCCAGGGCAGGGCCCTCTTGGCAGCATTCATCCAGAGACCAGATTGGCTTCTGGGGGGATCAGCTTCTTTGGAACTGATCTGATAGGGATGGTGGCAAAGTGTGTGTAGAGGGCAGCTTTTCTGACTGTCCTGCCCACCTGCTCGGGCCCTTTACGCTGCAGGAGCTCTCAGAATTAAGAGAAAGTCCCAGCCAACATGAGGCAGCCCCTTAGACCCCTGCCCCTGACACTCCATCCTGGCTCCTTGCCTTTAACCTTCACGTCCCGACTCTACCAGCAGCTCCATCCCTGGACCGCTGCTCCCGCCCCTTCTGACTTCCCTCCCAGCGCTCTGGTATTGGCGTGCCAGCCACGGTTGACTTTGCCTGCCCACTCCACTGGCCTCTTGGCAGTTACCTCAAGTGACCACTCCCTGCTTGCCTCCCACTGTCCCACCAGGCGTGACCTAGCCAGAGGTCTACAAATGTTTATTGAGCCTGTACTATTGGCTGGCAGTCACTGTTCTAGATTCTTGAACATACATGTAGAAATACAGCCCCTTCTTTCAAGGAGATGTTGGTCTGCAGAAGGACAGGGCTCTGGTGGAGGCTGTACAAGGAGAGCAGGAGCAAGGAGGGGGGTCTTCATGCTGCCAGGGGGGTCAGGGTTGGGTCCCAGAGCAGGAAGCAGCTGAGTCAGCCCTTGGAGTGTGGGCAGGAGAGGCCAGGTAGGCAGACCACAGTGGTCATTCCTGGAAGAGAGCCAGGGCTGCACCAGGCGCTCTGAGGCCTCCACCCTGCTCATCCCAGGCTCCCTGCTCAAGCACCAAGCCCAGCCTGTGACACGCAGGCACACAGACAGCACCAACACGGGCTGGGCTGGGAAGACCCAGCCACCCCGGTGTCTCCTCCACACGGCGTCCTCTCAGTGACTTTATAGAAGCCCGCTGATAAACGCTGAAGCTGTTTGGGGAAGGCGGGGGAGGAGCAGTGTCAACCCCTTAGCACCCATTCCTCCCCAAGATGTTCACCTGCACCTGGCAGCAGAGGGCCCCTGGGAATGAGATGGCAGGTTGGGTTTTCTTCCTTTTTTTTTTTTTTTAAATGAAAAGAGCAATGAGGAAGGACCTAGTACTACCACCCAACTAAAAATAATAACAAGTAGTAGCATTGAGATCACCTGGCACAGTTTACAACTCACTTCAACGCGGCGGTCTCATTTAACTCCTCGACCAGCCTGTGAGATATTTATGTTCCTATTTTGCAGATGAGGAAAGTGAAGTCGTTCTGTCCTGCTCCCCTAGCCAGGAAGTGGTAAAGCTATGTCCAAGTTTGGGTTCCCCAAAAGCAGAGCCTAAGACAAGGGCTTGGGTGCAGGCAGTTTATTTGGGAGGTGTTGCTAGGAAGCAGGAATGAGGGGCGGGGAGAGTGAGACAGGGAAGGAGGGAAGGCCAGCCAGCATAAGGGGCATTATCGTTATCAAGGCCGCTGCTGTCGACAACAGACTGACTTCCAGAGGAACTCTGGGGAGAGTGCGGAATGCCTCCGGCATGGTCCCGGAAAGATAGAGGCTAGCGAAGTATCCTGCCTCCTTTCTCTCTCACCTGAAGGCTGCCCCCAGGGCTGTGGAAGCCCAGCACTGCTGGACTTCTTTCACTTGCATAGGAGCTTTAAAGGAGGCACCTGAGGCTGAGAGCCCGGCGTGGGAACCCATCATCACACCTGTCACTGGAATCAGAGCTGCCACAGGGAAGAGACGTGGGCCCCCAAAGCTGTGCTACAAGCTGCAGCCTGTGCCCCCAGTAATTCTCTCTTCCCAAGCTGGGGGAGCGTGTGAGCTGCACGGGCCTGGGGAGACATGGAGTTGGGGTCCTGGGAGACCCAGCGCAGAGGTGCAGGGGTCCGGGTGGGGGCAATAAGAGACAAAGGGGACCAGGAACAAGATGAAGTGTCCTATTTCATGGTGGTCCCAAAGAGGTCCCTGCTTCCAAGGGCCCCCAGGGGAGCTGGAATTCTCTCCCTCGCGGTGAGGAGGAAGGACAGGTGTGTCAGTCTGCTCGGGCTGCCATAACAGAGTTCCACAGGCTGGGGGGCTTAAACAATAGAAATTTATTTCCTCATAATTCTGGAGGCTTGAAGTCTAGGATCAAGGTGTTGGCAGGGTTGGTCTCTTCTGAGTCCTCCCTTGGCTTATAGACAGCCGTCTTCTCCCTGTGTCCTCATATGGTCTTCCCTCTGTGAGCTCCTGTGTCCAAATCCCTTCTTCTAAGGACACCAGTCATATTGGATTAGGACCCACCTTAGTAACCTCATTTTAACTTAATCACCTCTTTAAAGACCCTGTGTCCAAATACAGTCACATTCTGAGGTTCTAGGGGTCAGGACTGCAACATATGATTTTGGGGGGACACAATCCAGCCCATGACACCAGGGGAGAGCCTCTTGCTTTCCTGGGCTCTGAGCTGTCTGCCGTAAGGGACAGTGAGGTGTCTGTGCCCTGAGAACAAGGAGGCGGGGCAGAGCCCTCAGCAAGCATCTAGACAGAAGTGCTGCCAGACACACTGCTCTCCGGGGAGCGAAGCGGAAGCCCACACTCAACCACCCGCAGCGACCTAGCCAAAGAGGGGCTGATTCAGGGGTTTTCCTTAGGGAACCATCCTACGCTGATTTCTGTTCCTGCGCATCTGGGAGAAATGACTTGACCCTGAGAATGATTGCGAAATCGCAACCGCAGTGAGGGCTCACAGGCGCTCTGCGTTCTGCAGCTCAGCCTCCCATGTGGTCTCATTTAACACTGTCCCAGCTCTGTTGGGGCGGAGTGGCCTCCCTGTGACCAGACAAGGAAGCTGAGACTCGGAAAGTTTACTGACTCCCAAGGGCACACAGCTAGTGTGCGGCAGAGGCAGGACTCAACCCAGACCTGAGCTGAGCCATCTCTACTGTGCATTCGTCACTGCACTTCTGCCTTTAGGGACATCAGCTGCACCCTTGGCCATGGCTGTGACATCTCCACCCAGGTCTGGAGTGTGTACCCATCTGGCTCCCCATGGCATGACTGGGTTAGTGGTACAAACAGGCATCTCTCAACATGTTAGACGACTGGCAGGTAAGAACACCAGCCAGTTACCATAGAAACAAGGATGGGCGGAAGCGGCATCCTGCTGGCCTAGGAGGAAGGTGAGGATGAACAGAGGGACATAGAAGCCATGGCATTGACTTTCAGATACCTGGCCTAAATGCCATCTAAGAGTCAGGGCATCCTGAAGCCCAGCTCAGCCCAGTGCTCGGTTAGGAAAGGCTCCTCCCTCCTCTCCCCAGACCTCTGCTCCCTCCTCCTCTTGATCCAGTTCCTGTTAACTTTCCAGTGCACAGGGAAAGTCAACCCTCCCACTCTGCTGCTAACAACATTTTACCAGTTCTGAACAGATAAAAATAGCCTTTAGAGAAATCCAGGTCTCCATGTAGATCCTAGTTCCACCACTTACTCCGTGGTCTTATTCAAGTGATATGATCTCTCCACTTGGGTTTCTCACTATAATAGGGAGATCATGATAAGCCATCTCTCACAGAACTGTTATAAGGATTATATATCTAATAAAAAACAGAGTTCAAGGAAGGACACAGGGTAATTCCTGAATGAATAGGAATTCCCTTCCAGACAAACCATTGGATCCTACTGTTAATCTCTGGCTGTGAACTGTTACCTTGGGGAATTTTTTTAAAAGAAAGTGGAATCATGGGCTTGCTCCTGATGGAGTCTCTGTGTAGGGACACAGGGACCCTGTACTTGGAGCCAGGCACCCAGTCTTACTTCTCCAGTGTTCGGGGAATGCAAACCCAAGACCAGTCACCTGAGGGTCCCGGAGTGGACAGTCATAGAGATGAGAGCTAGCTGGGGCCATTAAAGGTGGCCAGGCCTGGGAATTTGACTCAGTGGTTCCCTAATGAAGGGTTAATGATTTATTCAGTCACTCAGCACACATTTGTTATGCCAGGCACTGTTCAAGGCACTAGGGATATAGCAGATAACAAAACTGATAAAAATCCCTGCTTCCTGGCGTTCACCTTCGTCACTTGTCATAACTTAATGGAGGGATCTGAAGGAAGTTGTTCTCTGAAGTCTTCCATGTGGGTCATGGGCCTCTGGGGGGTGAATTAGGATCTTCCAGGGGCTGGTGGGGCGTGAGGTGCAGTAGAAGATGTTCAAAAAAGAATAGTCTTAGGCAGCAGCTATAAAAATTTAAAAACCCCAGTTTCTAGTTTCATCTTTGACATGTAAAAAGCTTAGAAATTGTCGCTCCCAACGGTACAAAAAGAAAAAACCTAAACAAACTTAAAATCTACGACTTTTCTTAGACCCATCAGAGAATTGAGGTCACAGGGCAAACCAACACCCCAAATCTAGAGACATAGGGAAATTCAGAAAATAACAGCCAAGATCAGCTTACCTGAGCAGAAGCCACTGGCACCATAAACTGGTAAAGACACTTAAATGGTAAATTTGACTAATTTCTGGAGGCTGAGTGCAGATTGGCTTGAGAGTGAGAACCCCCAGGGCCCAGTATTGCAGGGGAAGCCCCCACGCTTTCATGGGCTTTTCCACCCAGGAACTCCACCAGATTCTCAAGATGAAGAATCAAGAAAAATCCCCATGTGTTTTGAGCAGAGGGAAGGGAAAATTAACCATTCTGGAATATGATCAGAGTGTTCTCCATAACAAAGGCCTGCCCCCCAAGTAAAGCAACTTATCAGAGCCTTAACTACCTGGCAGAAGGGAGTTAGCCAACTCCAGCTTCCTCTAGACTTCTCTCCCACCTAAGGAAAGGGAAAAAAAGGCTACTTCTGAGGGACCAGGGACTCGGGCCCAGAAAAAGACTGGTAATTGATTATAAGACTGTAAAATGCTTCCCCTCCTCATACCTTACCACCCCATCAGCAGGGCTATAGCAGCGGATTGCAACTGAAAGAGCTGTGAGGCACAGACTCTATTTAAGAAGGAGTCCTTAGGGAAACCCCAAGACAACAGAGGAGAAAACAACAAGGATACTAGAGAACACTGAAGCCTCTGGCACCTACAGGCACAATAAACATTAAACACAGCATAGCTCCTAGCTGGATTAACATAAAACCTCAAACTAAGACCTATTTACCTCAGTTCCTATGACCTGATACATTATATATGGCTTCCAAAAAAGAATTATAAAACATGCTAAAAGGCAAGAAAAAACACAGCCTGAAGAGATAAGCTAAGCATTAGACAGTTCTACTTATAAGGAGCTTGGAAGTCACCACTCCATCCTAACAACAAGTACAAAGCTGAGCAGACTGAAAAATCAACAACTCTTCTAAGATCCATGAGAGGGGGGGACACAGGGTAACTCAGTGCCCCCAAGATTGGAGGCAGACACGCACGTACAGGGTGCCACGACTCACTGGGGCAGACTCATGAGTGGGAACTACTGTGGGAACCAGTGCCGGGGAGGGAAATGTGAACTGTAGTTGACAGATTCCTGGAGGCTCAGTGTGGACAGCTCAGTCATGGGGGGCCCCCACAATATAGTGAGATTTATCTCCAGAAGCTCAACCATGTTCCCACAGTAAATATCAGAGAAAAATCCCCTCATGCTTCCAGCAGGGAGAGGGGAAAAGGAACCATTTTGAAATAAATCAGAGCACTCTGTTCTTCTTAACACAGCCTGCCCTCAGGGGAAACTAGTTAACCAGAGCCTAACTTGCTGGAGTATTGTCAGAGCCTAACTGACCTGGGGGAAGGGAAATACCCAACTCCAGCCTACTCTAGCCAAGCATCAGAACCAGGCTCAGTTATGGCAGAGATTTTGGAATTATCAGATAGAGAATCTAAACTAGCTGAGATTAGTATGTTAAAGACTCTGATAGAAAAAGTAAACAATATGCAAGAACAGATGGCTAATGTAAGCAGAGAGATGGAAACTCTAAGAAAGAATCAAAAGGAAATGCTAGAAATCAAAACTGGGAAGAATGGCTTTGATGGGCTCATCTGTAGACTGAACACAGCCGAGGAAAGAACCAGTGAACTTGAAGATATGTCAATAAAAAATTCCAAACTGAAATGCAAAGAGAAAAAACAACAAAAAAGCAGAACAGAAGAACTAAGAACTGTGGAATAATTTCAAAAGGTATAATAAACACATAATTGGAATACCAGAAGGAGGAGAAAGAGAGAAAGAACTGAAGACATATTTGAAATAATAATAGCCAAGAATTTTCCAAAATTAGTGACTGTGAAGTAGAGAATTTAATCTTGCCCAGAAAGAGGGCTGGACTTTGCTCTTGGCTTCCGGGAGGTATCTCTGTCATATCTGATAGAAGTGTCTTCATTCAGGGGAAGAGTTGGCTACATCAGATCTAGTGTTGCTAGAGTGTTGCTAACCGTGCCTGATAGTCTTGGAGTAGAGGCTGCCCAAGCCGGAAAGACCAACTATATGATTTAAGATGGAAGCTTTAAGTCATGTAGTATCAGTCAACCTGGAGGCTGAGATGAACCAGGTGAACAATCAATCAATCAATCAATCATGCCTATGTAATGGAGCCTAAATAAAAACTCTAAAAACTGAGGCTCCAGTGAGCAATTCCTGGTTGGGAATACTCTGTGCATATTGTCACACGTTGATGCTGGGTGGGTAATATTTCTTGACTCCATGGGAGAGGACAATGGAACCCTCCCAGACTCTGCCCTATGCGTCTCTTCCTTGGCTGATATTAATTTGTATTCTTTCCCTGTAATACACCATAACTGTGAGTATAATGGCTTTCAGTGAGTTCTATGAGTCCTTCTAGTAAATTATTGAGCCTGAGGGTGATTTTGTGTACACCCCCAAACTTGTGGTTGGTGTCAGAAGTGAGGGTGGTCTTGTGGAGGATTGTGTGCCCTCAAACTTGATAGCTGACTCTAAACTTTGCAGTTTGGCCAACTCCTGACAGGAAGCTCAGAGAACACCATCTAGGATAAAATTGTGTGTGTGTGTGTGTGTGTGTGTGTGTGTGTATACATATGGCATATCATATTCATATATATGACATATCATATTCAAACTGCAGAAAGCAAAAGACAGAGAAAATCTTGAAAGAAACTGGGGGTGGGAGGGACCACCTTATCTTTAGAGGAACAAGGATAAGAATTACATCAGACTTCTCATCAGAAACATGTAAGCAGGAAGAGATTGGAGTGAAATATTTGAAGTGTTGGAAGAAAAATGCCCACCAATAAAGGATTCAATATCTAGTGAAATTATTCTTCAAAAGTGAAGGCTAGATAAAGACTTTCTTAGACAAACAAAAACTGAGGTTATTCATCACCAGTAGACCTGTCCAGCAAGAAATGTTAAAAGAAGTTCTTCAAAAAGAAAGAAAATGGTATAGGTCAGAAACTCAGATCTACATAAAGAAAGACTATCAGAGAAGGAATAAGTGAGTGTAAAATAAAACCTTTCCTTTTTCTTATTCTTAACTAATCTAGTAAATAACTGCTCAGGGTAGTAATAGTAACAATGTATTGGGTGATTATAGTATATGGATAGCTGAAATGAATGACAGCAATGTCAGAAAGAACAGAAAAGAGGAATTGAAAATACTCTGTTATAAGGAACATGCACTATTTGTGAAGCAGTATAGTGTTATTTGAGAGTGGACTTAGATTAGCTATAAACAGATATTGCAAACTCTAGGGTAACCACAAAAAAGAATTTTTTAAGAAGTATAATTGATATACCAAGGAGAAATAGGTAATTTGAATAGGCCTATAACTATTAAAGAAGTTGAATCAATAATTAACAATTTTCAAAAAAACAAAGCACCAGGCCCATGGTTTCACTGATATATTCTATCACACATTTAAGGAAAAAATGATACCAATTCTCTACAATCTTTTCCAGAAAATAGAAGTAGAGGGAACACTTCCTAACTTATTCTATAAGGCTAGCATTACCCTTGGGGGTACCCTAATACCCAAACCAGATAAAAACAAGAAAGGAAACCTACAGACAAGTATCTTCTATGAACATAGATGCAAAAGCCCTCAACAAAGTATTAGCAAAATGAATCCAACAATGTATAAAAAGAATTATATACCACAGCCAAGTAGGACTTACTCTAGATGTGCAAGGATAGTTTAACATTCAAAAAACTATTAATGTAACCCACCACATCAACAGGCTAAAGAAGAAAAATCATATGATCAAATGGATTGATACAGAAAAAACATTTGACAAAAATTCAACACATATTCATAATAAAAACTATCAGCAAACTAAGAATAGAAGGAGACATCCTCAACTTGAAAAAGAACATCTACAAATAGCTACAGCTAGCATTATATTTAATGGTGAGAAGCTGGATATGTTCCCCCTATGTTGGGAACAAGGCAAAAATGTTCCCTCTCACCACTCCTATTCAGCATTGTACTAGAAGTCCTGGCTAATACAATAAGACAAGAAACGGAAATAAAAGTTATACAGATTGGGAAGAAAGAAATAAAACTGACTTTGTTCACAGATGACAGGATTGGCTATGCAGAAAATCCCAAGGAATCAACCAAAAAAAAAAAAAGTCCTGGAACTAACAGGCAATTATCACAAAGTCACAGGATACAAGGTTAATATATAAAAGTCAGTTGCTTTCCTTTGTAATTCTTTAAAGTGAACAAGTGGAATTTGAAAATAAAAACACAATACTATTTTATTAGAATAAAAAATGAAATGCATATGTATAAATCTAACAAAATATATATAGGATAGATATGCAGAAAACTACAAAAGTCTAATGAAAGAAATCAAAGAGGATCTAAATAAATGGAAAAATATTCTGTGTTCATGGGTTGGAAGACTCGATATTGTTAAGATGTCAATTCTTCTCGACTTGATCTATAGATATAACACAATCTCAATCAAAATCCTGGCAAGTTATTTTATGGGTATCAACACACTGATTCTAAAGTTTATGTGGAAAGGTAAATGACCTAGAGTAGCCAACACAGAACTGAAGAAGAACAACGTAGTTGGAGGAATCACACTTCCAAATTCAAGACTTACTTTAAAGTTATAGTAACAAAGACAGTGTGGTATTGGCAAAAGGATAGACACATAGATGATAGAATCAAATCGAGAGCCCAGAGGTGGACCTACACAAATACAGTCAACTGATCTTTGACAAAGAAGCAAAGGTAATTCAATGGAGAAAGGATAGTGCTTCTAACAACTGTTGCTGGAACAGCTGTATGTCCACATGCGAAAAAACATGAGCCTTGATGCAGACTTTGTCCCTTCAGCAAAAATTAACTCAAAGTGGATGATAAACCTGAATGTAAAACACAAAATATAATATTTATAGAAGAAAATCTAGGTGACCTTGGGTTAGCAATGAGTTTTTAGATCCAACACCAAAAGGATGTTCCATGAAAAAAAATAACTTTACTGAAATTCAAAATTTGTGCTCTGAGAAGGTCACTGTTAAGAGAATGAAAAGTCATGCTACAGACTGGGAGAAAATATTTGCAAAGAACATTTTTATTTTTGAGTTGTAGAGTTCTTTGCATATTCTAGACACAAGTCACTTATCAGATGTATGATTTGCACAAATTTTCTCCCATTCAGTAGATTGTCTTTTCACTTTCTTGAAAGTGTCATTTGAAGCATAGAAGTTTTTCATTTGATTATATCCAGTTTATCTATATTTTTTCTTATGCTGCTCATGCTTTTCATGCCCTATCTCAGAAACCATTGCCTGGTCCAAGGTTATGAAGCTTTACGTCTGTTTCCTTGTAAGAATTTTATAGCTTTAGCACTTTACATTTAGGTCTTTGATACATTTGAATTAATTTTTGTATCTGGTATGAAGGAGGGGCTCCAACTTCATTCTTTTGCAGATGGATATCGAGTTGTCCCAGTATCAGTTGTTGAAAGGACTGTTCTTCCCCCATTGAATTGTCTTCGCACCCTTGTTTGAAATCAGTTGATCGTAAATGTGAGTGTTTATTTCTGAACTCTTGATTCTATTCCGGTCCTGAGGGGTTCCTCAGGGTGCAGGACTTTTGGTGCTAAAACCAGGATAATCTCAGGCAAACTAGGACCTTGGTCACCCTGCAGCTGGACAGGGCTTGACCACCAACCACTGCTCGTATTCCTCTCTCTAATTCTCCTAATTCTACATTTCACTGCTTCCCAACCCCTCAATTACTGGATCTGTGCTTCTTTTGAATTATCACTATAGAAGTTATTGCATGCTCAGGGGAAAAATTCAAACAGCATAGAAAAGTGCAAAGCAGAAAGCAAAGAACTCCAAACTTCCATTCTCACTGCAGAGACAACCACTGTTATCTCCAAAAAATTTTGACACATATATGCATCTTTCCTTTTGATAAGAACACAGGTGGAACTGGAGCATGCATACAGTTTAACAACCAGCTCTTAAAGCTGTATAATGTCCACTATATGATTATAGCATCAGTTATTTCACAATACCCCATAGATCAGCCTTTAAGTGTGTTGAAGGCCGGGTCCCCTGGGAAGCTGACTCTGAAATGGAGATCTGCATGCAGTAAATTTACCAGGGAGAGAGCCCTGTGGGGAGTCAGGAAGCAGGACTGAGCAAAGGGAGAAGTTGGACGGTGATGCAGGCACAACGATGGCCTCCATCGGCTGCACACTCCGCTGAGACTGGGGTGGGCCTTCAGGGCTTTGCCAAGTTGGCAAAAAGCCCAGGCCTCTTTACCCCACAATGACCAGCCATTGCTGGCAGCTGTGCCCAAGAAGGGAGTGTACCTTGTGTGAGGAAATTTCCAGCAGAGGCAAAGGCTGAGGGCTATGTGTCAGCAGCTGGGGGACTAGAACCTTCAGGCCTGGGGGCATCTGGGTGGCACAGCAGAGGCCACTGCAGATCATCTCTAGATTTTTACTGTTACAAACAAGGCTATGAATGCACCTTTCTCAGCAAGATGATGTATCTGCAAGATACGCCCCTGACTTGTTTGGTCGGGGGTGTGCACTGCGCTCCTCCCTCAGTCGTGGTAGTAGCCACCCCATCACCAGGCCGTGGCTGCCTCTGGAGGGTGGCATTCCTCTCTCTGCTCAGACCCCCTGGGTTGATGGATGGGAAGGCAAGCTGTATCCCTTCCCTGTAAAATTGCTCCACGTGCCACCTGCACCAAAGAAGGTAACTCCGAGGGCCCACGTGGAGAATGGGAAAGGGTTTAGGCCCGTTTTGTGATGAAATCTTGTTGGTTATGAATGTGCTTTAATATATATTACTGAGACCATGACTTGATGACTTTCAAAAAGTCTTTAGCCTTTAAGTTTGCTGACGGAGGCCACCAGGAGGAATCAAATGCCTTGAAAGCAAATTTCTAGGCCTATCAGTGATTTGGGGGTCTCGGGGATGGAAGGGTTAGCCGACAGAACAGGCAGGTCAGCTCCATCACGCAGGTACCATATGGTAGACACCTGTGCCCACGTCCTTGCTTTGGAAATGGACAGGAGCCACCTGGGGTAACACACTCCAGCAGGCTGAGGTTGAGATGCCAGCTTAGTCCCGCTAGCTGGTGACCTGGCACACATCACTCCCCACCTCTAAGCCTCACTTTCCTCTTAAAACAGGAATTACGGAAGCATCTTTGGGTGGTGATGTGTGTGAACCATGACGATGGGGCCTGGCACACGGTGTATCTCAGCAAACGGTAACTGCTAAAGGCCTGGTTGTAACAGCTACACTAAGGGAAGACACTGCCACCAGGGCACAGTGTGCTCCTTGCCACGTCAGGGCTGGTTCTGAGACTGTGTGAGTGCAGGGCTGGGAGAGCCAGGCCATCCTGAACAGAGAGGTGGCTGGTCAGGCAGGCTGGGGAGCTCCAAGGCCTGATTCACATGCCCACTGCAAGGAAGAGAAATAGGCCTGATATCAGTCCCCATGCTGGCACTTCTGGCCATTGCCCCCCTTTCTTTGAACCCTAGAGTACCGTGTTCTGGCCTTCGCCTTAGGACTGATTCTCCAGGCAACTCACAGTGCAGGGCCACAGCCCTGATTCTTGTGCCTCTCTGCAAATGACAAAGGTGCCCCTTCTTCCAGGCTGAGCCAGCCCCAGGCCCAGACCCTACAGCTTGTTGAACAGCGCACTGCCTGAATGAGGGCCCCCACGCCTCTTCAGCCAGCCACACTGTCGGCAGGGACCAAAATGCCCAGCCCCACCCAGGGTCCCTCACAGTCTGTGCCCAAACTGGGTTGAGATCTTTTGTAATATCCCATTTGGGATGTGGTGGAGACTAAAATTCAAAATCGAAAATTTGGAAAGAAGAGTAAGATGCCATGGGCACAGGACTGAGCTGTTCCCCAGTGCCCTGCCCTGGGACAGACTAGGGACCCTGCACAAACCCCTGTTCCCTGCCCTCTCCCAGACCCCCCTGGACATAGGCCCAGAAGGGAATACAACAGGCCCTGCTCTTGAGGGCTCACACCTAGAGTAGGGCAGACAGCCTTGGACATCTGTCTTACCCTCTCTGATCCTGTGACACCAACTGGGTGCCCAACAATTCAATTCAATTCAGTTGTGACACCGGCCATCCAGAATTAAAGCAGACTCCACAGCTTAAGGGCTCAGTCTCACAGGACTGCCCCCACTTCAGACACTAGTTCCAGCCCTCCTATCATGCCTTGCTCCTTCTGTATGCCAGCCCTCACCCTGAAGCTCTCTAGGGGCCTGCCAAGAGTCACCTCACTAGCACAGACTCAACTACAACTGAAAGGGGCTTGTTATGAATAACTTATGATAAAGACATTCCTACCACTCAGGAAATTCCAAGAGTTTTGGGAGCTCTGTGCCAGCAACCAGGGACAGAGACCAAATGTCTATTTCCCATTACACACACCCTCCGTGCGAGTGTCCTAGAGATGAGGACCGTGTCTCTCCCAGGTTGGACCCTTCCACAGAGCTCAGCCCTGGGCTTTGTGTAGCACTGGTTATTAAGACATATGTACAGAGAGGAAAGGATGGAATATCCACCACTTTCCATGAAGGCCCGGTGATGTTGCCTTGGTTTGGAACAGAGCTTCAGTTCTGAAGGCAAAAACTTAACAAATGTCAATGTAGCAATTCCTAGCAGCCACCACTTATTGAAAACCTACTCAATTTCAGTACCACTTAGAAGGTTCCTCTATTTTTGACAAGTCTTCACAATGGCCCTGAGGTAGATATCGTTAGTCCTGATAAGGCTCTGAGAGGCTGAGATTCTGAGGGGGCATCAGGATTCAATCCCAACCTGTTACTTGCCGACACCCTGTGGGGTTTCCCTGCTGGGCTCCCAGGCTGGAATCAGGACATGAGAAAGACAGAACCGAGAAGGCCTGGCTGGGTGAGTCTCTGGTATAACCGGATAGGATTTGGGGGTGGGGTGGGGTTGGCTATTGCAGGATAACAAACCACCTTAAAACTCAGCGGCTTCGAGTAGTCAGCTTGTTCTTGCCAGTGAGTCAGGCTCTCCTGGGCTCACACAGTCTTCTGTGCTCGGCTGGCGCATCCATGGGGGCTAGAGAGGAGGGTCTTGCTCACGTTTATGATGGTTGCTGGCTGTCAGCTAGGGCAAAAACTGGGTTGATGGAGCCACATGTCTCTCATGGATGCAGAGAGGGGTGAAGTATTCGGGAGATTTTTGCAATTGGTCTACCACAGGAGGGACACAACTGCTTTTAAGAATTGGAGGCTCCTTTGCCCAGGTGTCTCTTGGGGCTGGATTTCCTGGTGGTGAGCTAAGCTTTTGGGGAAGCGCTTTCTGTTCTAGGTGACACGCTGTGCGTGTATGAATCCACTCCTTTACTGGGACCTGGGGTGGCTGAGTGGGGATGGGTGTGGAGCGGAGACTATCTCCGGGGAACCTCGAGGCTGAGACACCATCAGATCTTCCCTCCCCCTGGTTTGGCCTGGGCTGGAAGGGAAGCCCAGCAAAGCAGGTGTGTAAATGTGAGTGTTGGGGGGAAGCCCCTCCTTTGCAGAGAGGGGCAATTTGAACACCATCTGGTCTAGTTCCTGCTAGAATCAACCGTCTTCAAGATGAAGGAAAGTTAGGAAAGCACTTCACTGTGGAAATGCGAGATAACAGCACTTGGAAGGAATGGCCGTTAACTGAGCGTATTGTAAATATCAAGTGCATGTTTTTGAAGCCATTTCGTGCATTGCAGTGTGTCCTGGAGCAGTGTCGTGTTATGATTAAGATGTAAGTCCTGGAGACAAACGGACCTGAATTCAATTCCCAGCCCTGCCCTGACTCCCCCGTGACCTCCGTGAGGCTGCACGCCAGCCCCTCAGCCACATAGGAGGTCCTGATCACATCTAACTCAGAGATGTTTGAGCTAAATGACGTACAAGAGTGCCTGCTCCACAGTGTGTGTTCAATAAATGTGATTTGATAACAGCATAAATCTTCTTCCCTGCTGTTGAGAATGAGTCATGGGAAAGGAGCTCATTAGTAGGGACTTCCTCCATGACCCCTAACTTCCCAACAGCCCTGCGCGAATTGCGGTCCCCACTTTACATATGAGGGGGCTAGGCTCAGAAACAAGCCACTTCCCAAGTTCTCAGAGCTACACAGAGGCTGGTGAAGGATTTGAACTCAAGTCTCATGAGCCCCAGTGTCTAAGTACCCTCCACGCGCCCCCCCAGACCTCTCTGGACTGACTTTCTCTAAAAGGCCCCCGGTCACCAGATACCAGAGGAGCATATGTCGCAAGGCATCACCATGTGCTTTGTGTAGATATTTCAACTACTCTGCACTCAACATTGTGAGGGATTAATGTTTAAGTGTCATTATCTAGAGAATCAACATTATTTTCAGAGAAGTGACAACTGTTGTGAGGAACAGGGCCTCCTGCTGGGGTTGGAACGTGGTGGAATCCCTTCACCCTAGCCAGGCTGCTCAACGTGCTTCTTTCTCGGTGACATAAGAACTCGTCTTTCTCAGAGTTGGCTCAAAATAGCTCTCTTTCTGTTGACCTAGTCATGTTCTCTCAGATCTGAAAGATGCCATGGAAGTTACCTTGTCCTATTCCCACATTTTCCAAAAAAGAAGCTGTTCTATAGAGGGGAAGTATCCTGGCTGGGTGGGACTCAGAACACTGGGACGGGGCCGAAATTTCAGGGACCAGGTGTTTAACGCCTACATTTTCCTGGACTACCCAAAGAGGTGTGCGTACATCCTCTCTTTCAGTCCTCGCAACCATCCTTGTCAGATGTCCCCGTTTTAAAGAAGAGGAAGCAGAGGCGTGGCGAGATTACCTGATTTGTCCGGGGTCAAGCTCCTCGTCAGTGGCCAAGCCGTGTGTGACTGCGGAGGCTGATGCCAGACGAGTAACTGAGAAATACACATACCGACCCCAGTATGAAAGAATTTTATTTCACATGGAGAAAAAAAGATTCTAACCACTAGTAATTTCAGGAAGTGGTAATTTGCTATCAGTTTGACTTCCTGTTGAGAAATGTGAGAGCAAATGAGTCACAGTGCCCCTCTATGCCAGGTTCCTCTTTTTAGGATGTGCCCCCAAAACATTCTCGCTGTGGTAGTTTTGGTGTCAGCCCCAGGCCCTCCCTGGAGGTTGGACTTGGGCTCCTCTGAACCAGGAACTTGGTGATGGGTCCAGGTTTCTTTTGCATCTGAGTCACTCCTTTGTTCCAAAGAGTTCTGAAGGATAGAGGTGTCCCCGGACCTGGACAAGTGAGGGACCTGGTGGGCTCTCTGTCATTCAGTCCACTTTATTGTGTTTGGGGCAGAAGTGACACACCTTCTCTCCACAACCACTCCCAATCCCAACTTTCAACCAAGGCACTGTTGCAGATGTGCCTAGACGGCGCAATCCTTCATTCCACAGATAGTTTTTAAGGTCCCTCAAGACAGAAAGCTGTACAAAGGATGATGTGTTTTCTGGAAGAACCAGTGGGAGAGTTAAGACATACTCACAGAGCTACAATCAAAACTGCTGTCATGCAGCCTTCCCTCACGCTGCCACACAGAGACCCCGGAATACTCTGGCCAGTGCTGGGTGACCAGCTGGGGCAGTAGAGAGCAGTGGGCACTTCTTGGGCCTCTGAGCAAAGAAGCGGCCCGGGGAAGTCCACTGCAGGCTGGTTGAAGGCAGGAGGGGACGGCAGAGCTCGTCGTAGGAGGACCAGACAGACAGGACAGTTCCCAGAGGTGGCCAGGCTAGGTCGCCGGGCTGGTGGTCACTGGGGGGGCCACAGAGGCACATTTTGTGAATGGCCACCCTAGGACCAGAGGCTTGTGCTCTTAAAGAGGGGGCTGACATGTTGACTAGACTTTACTATTGACCAGAGAAAAATATTATGAGAATAAATGTTGAGTATGAGGAGGAGCAGAGAGATGTGCCGGCCGGTGGTGCTGAGGGGCCCACCCCCCGTCGGCACAGCTCCCCATGTCGGGCAGCAGCAGACGGTGGCCGGGGAGTGGGGCTCATGGACAGCAGGGCTGGAGTGATTTCCCAGCCTTCATGGCCTGCCACTCCGTGACGGTGGGCATGTGTGTGTGAGGGTGAGCCTGTGAGTGTGTGTCAGACTTCACAGACACATGCATGTGTGGGTGGTGGAGCCACGTTCATGGGGGAGTGTGAGCCCGTGTCTGAATCTGAGTGTGATCATGTGCCTGAGAAGGGCATGTGTGTGTGTGCTCGTGTGTCTGCCTCTCCTCTCTCACTAGATTATGGGCTCTTAAAAGCAGCAGCCCTGCTTCTCTGGTTTTCTGTTTAATAACTGGCTTAAAGGAAGGCACAGACCTGCGTTTTGTGGAAGGTCAAATATGTACCAAGCATCTTGCCATATGTGTTAAATTCCTGATTTCATTTAATCTCCACAGCAACCCTGGGAGGTGGCTATGACTGCCCCCATTCTACAGCTGGGATGACTGAGGCACCAAGTGGTTTGTCCAATCCATTTCACCAGTGCATGGTGGTGCCAGATTTTGATCCCAGGCCTGTCTGATTCTAAAGCCCAGGCTCTGTTCATGCTATGACACTGCCTCCCATAATACAGCAAACAGAAACCAAGACAGACAAAAAGTTAATTAGATGGTAGAAGCTAATCAGAGCGTTTGGATCTGCAGAGGTTGAGGGGAGGTGTGAGCCCTAGGCCTAACCTGCAACGGCTGCACATTGTGAGCAGCGGCACAGTGAGTGTGCCGCCATCTCACTTCCTCTGCAGTCGCCTCCCACCTCTGCTCCCCGTGTATTCACACCAAGAGACTGCCTGGTGAGTTACGCAAAGCTGTAAACAGAGAAGCAACGTTTGGAAAGGAATGAAATCATTGGCCAAAATAGAAGCCTCATGTGCCAAAGAGGACAGAGTTGCAAGCTAGGGAGCAGACGCTTCTGATGTGCGTGCAGCTGAGTCCTACCTTTATCGGTAAGGACACGGATTGCTTTACAGCTGTGCCTGAGGATGTGTAATACTGCAGAAATATCTCTTTACCTACTGGTATAACAGTACAGCTTTGTGGCCCAAAATCTTGGGAAAGAATGAACCAGTCGTGGTACTTCCCAGAGTTTATCAGGTGTCAGTGCACAGCGGGCTCCTGCTCCTCCTGAGCCACGGAGTTGCATGCTTATACACACTCTTGTACGTGTCCTTATATAGTGTTTGGCAGTTTGCAAAGAGCTTTCACATCCACAGCCTTCCCACCTTTGTCCCGCCCATTTGGGATAGGTAGGACAGAAATTATCATCTCCAGTTGATGGATGGAGGAACAGGCTCAGAGGTGTTAGGGGACTTGCTCAAGGTAACTCAGATCAAGACTGGTGGAGCCAGGAGGCAGACTCAGGTCTCTTGCTCTTCATCCACTCAGCTTCCCACTGTGCGGTGCTCCAGAGCTGTTTTCACCTGGCCGTGGAAATCATTTCCATTTTGCTTCAGTTGGGGTCTCAATCATCTCTTGCCTAGACCATCCCAACCCTTCCATTCAATTCTCAGCCTCCAATACACCCGACAGAGCCACCTTGCACTGCTCAGGAGCCATGCTGGGGCATGAGCTGGGCTCTGGGGTAGGAAGATGGATGAGCCCAGAGGCTGTGGGTGGAGAGAAGGAGTGTTGGTTCTCTCACGGAGGTAAAGAACAAAGTGGGTAGGGTGCAGAGTAGGGAGCCACCCCTCTGCCTATAGACAAAGACATTTAGGATCAAGTGTCATGTTGAAGTCAACATCCATGACAAGGCAGCTCCCAGTGCTCTGGCCAAAATCACCACTGTGCTGGGGCTTGATGTCCCAGGCTACATATTTTGGCTATTCTGGGTCCTTTGCAATTCCATATAAATTTTAAAATCAGCTTGTCAATTTATACAAACAAGTCATCTGGGATTCTGTTAGGGATTCTGTTAAATCTGTACATCATTGTGCGCAGTATTGCCATCTTAATGTTAAATGAACATAGGATGTTTTGGCATTTATTTAGATCTTTTTAAATTTCTTTCAACAATGTTTTGTAGTTTTTAGAATATAAGTTTTACACTTGTTTTATTAAATTTATTCCTGTATATTTTATTCTATTTAATGCTATTGTGAATGGAATTGTTTTCTTCTTGATTTCATTTTCAGATTGTTCATAGCAAGTATGTAAAAATACAAATGATTTTTGTATAGTGATCTTGTACCCTGCACCTTGCTGAACTCATTTATTAATTCTAAAAGTTTTTGAGTGGATTCCTTAGAATTCTCTATATAGAAGATCATGTTGTCTGTGCACAGAGGTAGTTTTACTTTCCAATCTGGATGCCTTTATTTCTTTTTCTTGCCTAGTTGCCCTGGCTGGAACCTCCAGCACCATGCTGACTAGAAGTGATGGAGCAGATATCCTTTTAAATCTACTGAGACTTGTTTTGTGGCCTAGCATTTGGTCCGTCCTGGCGTGTGTTCATGTGCACTTGAGAAGAATATATGTTCTGCTCTTGTTAGGCAAAGTGTTCCGTAGCTGTCTGTTAGATCTAGTTGGTTTGTAGTATTGTACAAGTCCTCTATTTCCTTATTGATGTTCTATCCATTATTGAAAGTGGGATATTGAAGTTTCCATTACTATTGTTGCACTATTTCTCTCTCAAGTCTGTCTGTTTTTGTTTCATGGACTTTGGTGCTCTACTGTTAGGTAAATATGTTTATAATTGCTATATCT
Organism: Diceros bicornis minor; assembly: GCF_020826845.1. NCBI lineage: Eukaryota > Metazoa > Chordata > Mammalia > Perissodactyla > Rhinocerotidae > Diceros > Diceros bicornis. The sequence continues at coordinate 12,430,177 of NC_080745.1, read as the reverse complement.
TGTTGACAGATTGACCCTTTTATTAATATATATTGTCCTTCTTTATCTCTTGTAATAATTTTGGTCTCAAAGTGTATTTTGTCTGATTTTAGTATAGCCACTCCAGCTCTCTCTTGATTACTGTTTACATGCAATATCGTTTTTTGATCCTTTCACTTTCAATCTACCTGTGTCTTTGAATCTCAAGTAAGTCTCTTTAGACAGTGTATTGTTTTTATCCATTCAGCCCACCTCTGCCTTTTAATTGGAGAGTTTAATCCATTTACATTTAATGTAATTACTGATAACGAAGGACTTCTGCTGTTTTTCTTTTTTTTCTATGTGTCATATATCCTTTTTGTTCCTCAAATCTTCAATTACAGACTTCCTTTGTGTTAAATAGATATTTCCTGGAGTACTTTTTTCATTCCCTTGTCATTTCTTTTATTGTATATTTTTGGGTTATTTTCTTAGTGGTTGCCTTGGGGATTAATTTATAACAACCTAGTCTGGATTAATACCAACTTAATGTCAATAGTATATAAAAATTTTTCTTATATATCTGCATCCCTCCCGACTTATGTTGTTAACATCACCCATTACATCTTTATACACTGTGTGCTCCTCAGCATAGATTTATCATTGTTGTTTTATGTAGTTATCTTTTAAATCAGATAAGAAAAAAGAAAAGTTACAAAGAAAAATGCATTAATACTGTCTTAAATATATACCTAGATTGTTCCTTTTACTGGTGTTTTTTATTTCCTCATGTGGATTTGAGTTACTGTCTCGTGTCCTTTCATTTTGGCCTGAAGGACTCCCTTTAACATTTCTTGTAGGGCAGATATGCCAGCAATTAACCGTCTCAAATTTATTTAACTGAGAATGTGTTAATTGCTCCTTCCTTTTTGAAGAATAGTTTTGCCAGGTATTGACTTCTTGTTTGACAGTTTCTCTTCCAGCACTTTGAGTATGTCATCCCACTGCAGGCTGAAGTGAGGCAGTAAGTGTGCACTGGATTCTCACAAAGGACAGTGGGGTACACCCAGACAGGAGCTGGACTTTGAAACAGATGAGGATAAAATAAAGACTGGAAGGAAAGAAGGGTTTGCCAGAGAGGGAGGGCCTTCTGGGTGAGCTGAGATTATTGTCCGTCGTGACCAACAAGAGCCTTACCCAGGAACTGTGATGACAGGCTGTGGAAGGCTGGAGCCATGGTCCGGAAGGGTCGCCTATGGTTTCTAGTCTGAGACCTGCAGGGATTAGCTTAGAGGCATAACTGGGGAAATAGGAAGGAGATGCCATCTGTGAGAGAATGGACAAGTGGGAGACTGCACCATCTGTGCTGAGTTAGGAAGATTAGAAAATGAGAGAGAAGAGGAGTGTGAAACCATGGGGCAAGAGGCATGACATGGGCATCGGTCAGAATTCTGTGGGTTGCAAGTCACAGAAAGGCAACTCAAACCAGCTGAAGCCAGAAAAGGGAATTTAGTGGAAATATATCAGAGATTTACAAAATCTTTTGGGAGCTGGAGAACCAGGCTTGGAAAATAGACAAGAATGATAGTCGTTCCAGAGAACCTAAAAGCAAGAAGCACGAAGATCATCTTTTCGCAGGAATAGCATGGTCAGGACACCCCCGCAGGGCACCTCCACTGTGCTGGAAGGCACTATTCTCGTGGCAGGACATTGCCACTGGCACCAATGCTGGGAAGTCCATTCTAACCATCCTTCAGTCTTTTCAGGACACACTTAAGATTAAATCAAACGCAAGCAGGGGCATCTGATGGGCAGAGCCTAGGTCACATGGCCACATCCGACTGCCTGCAGGGATAGAGCAGATCTCCTCATTGTGGCTTCCAAAGAGGGAGATGGTGGGAAGTCCCTCCAAAACAGGAAGGGGCTAGATGTCGTAAAGCCAGAAACAAGTTCCATTCCACTACAACAAATGAGGTGAAGGGAGGGGGTAATTCTGAGAGGAGGGGAGACATGAGTGTGTCTGTCAACTTGGAGAAGAGAGCCAGTGATCGGGGGAAAGGATTAAAGATACAAAGAGAGGGAAAATGATTGGAAGAGCAGATGGAGGTTGTGTGCCCAGGGGGGGACTGGTCGAGCCGGGGTGGAATCTTGACCTTAGGGAGAGGTGTGAGTTGAGAGAGAAGGTGAGAAGGTGTCTGGGAAAGTTCCGTTCTTTCTGTCTGCTCCAATCCCTGCCTTTCCACAACAAGCAGGTGTTTTCACGAGGGAGCAGACTTGTTTTTCAATAATGCAAAACCGACCAAGGTGGAGAGTCATCGTTTTCTGAAATCTGACTCTTTGGGGAGGGGGAATCATGTCAGCATGGCTTCCTTGTTGGACCCGGGTGAGGACAGCAGTTGCCATTCGAGCCTGGGCAGGCTGATGCTGGCCATCACCCCACCACAGGGTCCCCCGCCCCTGCTTCAGGGGAAGGGTGATAGCTCCTTGGAACCTCGGGACAGCGTGTTTCCAGGACCCAGAACCCCACTAGGGAAGTCACACTTCCCTCTTCCTCTCAGCCTCTGACGGCCAGAAGCAGGAACTCAGCAGGGGACACTGCCTGGCCCAGGGTGTCAGGCCCCGTGGGCTGGGGTTCTTCCTGCACCCCCCACAGTGCCCGGAGCGAACCCCACATGCTCACAGCAGGGCCTGGACCACTGTTGGCTCCACACACTTTCTAATAGAAGCTTTCCCTCCTGAGAAACCCAGTGAGACTGCAGCTGAATAGAATCTTTATCTGCAAGCCGCCCGATTAAATGGGGTCCTCAGACAGTTGACCAAGTGGAGCAAGGGATCTTAGGTGAGTAGTATTTATCTGAATGTGTTTGCAGAGGCTTAAAAATGAGGTCTGCGAGCTCCATGGAACCCCCATGCGGTAGACACAGCTGAGCTGTTTAGATTCCCCTTCGAGAAAGGACACTGCCCAGCTGCAGGAGTGGAGTCAGCTGACAGCCGCCAGCTGTTAGCTCTTTTGGGGTCAGCCTCAGCCCTCGAGCCGACTTCATGCTCTTCTTGGGTGGCCCCCAGCCAATGACTGTGCAGTGGTGGCCGAGGTCACGCTCTTCTCGAGGAGGCCCCCAGCCAGTGAGTGAGAGAGGAAAAGTACACAGGCCTAACCACCTCCACCCAAAGCCAGACCCCTCTTCTGGGCCATCTGCTGGAGAACTCCCAGGGGGGCTGGCAGAGACACTGTCAGGTTTGCACACCCTCTGACACTCCCTCCTACCCGGGTCCTGCTTCCCCCTCTTTCCTGAGCAGGTGTTAATCCCTAATGAAACTCATCTCAGCATCTGCCACCAGAGAAGCCAGCTGGTACACCACTCCTTCATCTACTCAACACGCACTAGGCACCCTGGACATCAGCTACCTGGACATTAGCTGCTGCAAAGTTAAAGGTGATGTGTGACAAGTGCCTCAGTGGAGGTTGGAACAAAAGGTTGTGGTGTCCAAACCAACTCGATACCACTAAGCCACCTCTCTCCCCAGACCAGGGCTGCAAGACTCAAGAAAACACTCCTGAGGCTACAGGTCACGACTAAGGGGCTTTCCAAGCAAAGCCTCCCTGTTGTGGTCTAGCCTGGTGTGTGGGTGGTTCTCCAGTGCCCAATCCTGGATTCTGCATCTTTGTCCGTCTGACTCTTTGCCCAGGATCCCAGGACACCAAAGACCAAGAAAAGTAGGAGTCCAGGACTCTAGACCCCTCCTAGGGGCCTGGCTACGTATGGACGGGTGCACTATAGACTGCAGTGCGTGGACAGGACTGAAGTTAAAAAGGCAAGCTGAGTGTCTGGAGGAGGCATTGGGCCAAAAGGCGGAGACAGACTTTAGGCCTAAAGCAACAGGATTGAGGCCGGGGACAGCGGGCCAGGAGAGAGGCCCTCCCTGTGGGACAGAGCAGCCCACAGCACTCAGATGCCCCAAGGCAAAACCACGGATATGCTCAGGGTACCAGCAAAGCAGGGCCACCAACGTGGCAGAAAAGTTCACCTTTGATGAATCCCACACAATTTTGCAATTAAAATATCTGAAAAGAATATTTTTAATTCAGCATACTATAAGTTTTGTTTATAGTTTATATTTAAATTATGGGTTATAATATTTAAATTATGGGTTAATTCTTAAATTATGAGTTAATTATGGGTAATTTCAATTTTATATATTTAAATTACAGATGAGGTCTTAATCAGGTCTGGCAGGAGGCCTTTTAGAAGGTTCCTGTGGCCTCGGGCATGGGCAATGAGGGAGATAGTAAAGGTACTGACCTCTAACCTTGGGGGCCTGAGCCAGGAGGTGACACTGGGACAAGGTGTAGAAGGATGCATCAAAGTCTGGAAGGCAAAGGAGGGCAAGCAGAGTGCGTATCCAGTGGGATGGTTGGCTCTAGTAACAAAGAGGACCAACTGTGTAATGGCCCTCGCTCTCATGCTCGTGCGAGATGTTTCCAGGTTGACAGTGTGGGCTCTGCTCCAGTCAGTCATTCAGGGACCCAGACTGTGGGGCCTCTGCCGTCTTCTCCATGGGACTTCCAGGGTGGCCCCAGAAAAGGGGGATAAGCACAGAGGACTATTGGGGAGGAGACCTGTGGGCCAGGCCTACAAGTGGCCACATTGAATCTGCTCATAGACGACGGCCAGGACACGGTCACAGGGAACTGCAAGGAGGCTGGGAAATGCAGAGCATCTGAGTGTTCCCCGGGAAGGAGGGGAGAACAGATCTGGGTAGAGAGCGGGCAGTCACGGTGACTGGGGCACGCAGAGTGAATGTGCTCAGGGGTGACCAGAGGCGTGCTGGCAAAGGCCTAACAACCAGCTCTCCTGAAGGAAAAAAATTTTAATCATGACTGATAGCATCTGCTGCTTTTCTGGGTGTAAATACGCCTACCACCATCAGTTTCAAACTACCAGCATGATCACTGAACAAGGAGTTGGGAAGAGATGAGCGGTAGCAGCCTAATATATACTTCCGTTAGGGTTCTTCAGGGAAACACAACCAATAGGAGATATACATATATCTATCAAGGATATGTAAATCTCTTGATATAGATCTATATCAAGAGATTAAAATAAGGGATTGGCTTGCACGGTTATTGAGGCTGAGGAATCCCAAGATCTGCCGGCAGCAAGCTGGAGACCCAGGAGAGCTGCTGGAGTTCTAGTTGGAAGGCCAGCAGGCTCGAGACCCAGGAAGAGCCAGTTTTCAGTTCTAGTCCAAAGGCAGGAAGAAACCAACGTCCCAGCTCAAGGCAGTCAGGCAGGAGGAGTCCCCTTCTACCTGTCAAGGAATAAGAGGCATAAACCACAAAAGAGGCAAGACATTTATTTGGGATCTTAAGAATTGCAATTTGAGAGACACAGATTCAAGAAGAAACTCCAATGTGCTCCAGTTACAGAAGGGCTCCGGGTTTTTACGGGAAAAGGAAGATAAGTTGTATTGAAGAAGAGTTCATTGGAGCTGGATGAGGTGAGGCTAGGCTTGTACTTCATAGACTGGCTGGAGATTTGGTCATCAGGCAGCAGGCTAGACTCGTGCTTCATTGGTTGGTTAGCGATTCAGTCGTCAGCAAATTCCAATTTCATCAGTCCTTATGAACAGGATATTCTCGTTCTCACTGACGTCTTGGAATGTCGGTGGCGGACATGGTATACGTGCATGAGCCCCACTTCCTTAATGGCCTCCCAGCCCCATTTTGGAAGACTTGACATATGTTACTCCATTTTGTTGTTGCTGTCCACGTACTCATGGGAGGGTCAGCCTTTTTGTTCTATTCAGGCCCCCAACTGACTGGATGAGGCACACCCACATCAAGAAGGGCAAGATGCCTTATTCAGTCTACTGATTCAAATGTCCATTTCATCCAGAAACAGGGAAACACTCAGAATAATGCTTGACCAAACGTCTGGGCACCCCCTGGCCCAGTCAAGATGACATACAAAATCAACCGTCACAACAGTATTCTCACCATACAGATCCCATAGAAGTAAACAACTTTAAGAATGTAGACAATAGTAAAATAATTTGGAAGCGATGTGTGTTGAGAATATATTACCTTTGTATTTAATATAATTTACTTAATTGTAAGTTTATGTAATTTAATTTCTAATGATGTCTGTGTTAACGTTGCACAATTCTTGAAAATTTAACAAAACAATCAGCTCTCACGGCTGCTGGCGCCAGCTGGCTAGTCCAGCCACCACTGGGACGGACAGAAGCGACATGCTGGGGAGCTGGAGCATCAGCTGCCTGGCGACAGGGACAGAGAGCACTGGAAGCAGGAAGTCGGGGACACGGGTGCTGGTGACCACTGCGCAGGCACCTCAGACTCAGGGTCGCGTGTTTCCCTCCTTTCCTCTGGAACAGCACACTTTGTCCCTCCTGCAGCTTCTAGAATAGGAGAGCAGGGCTCTGTTATCTACACGACATCTTCATAAAAATTAGAGAAAGGTTCACCTTCCTGGTGGCAGATTCCTCTCTCCGTGCTAGAACACATGGCTTTGCCAGCAGGGCTCAAGCCCAGCCCCACTCCCCCCTCTACTGGACACCTGTGTGCAGTGCACAGGCTATACAACAGTACCTGTGACTGCGTGGAATGGAGCTGTCTCCTGTTGAGGCTTGGGATAGAGGCGCTTTTCCTCTTTCTGATTGGCAGCCTGATTGGCAAATGTGCCCCTCCCTGAGAAGAAGCCTCCCTTGGGGTGACAGCAGGCGGAGACTACCTGTGGTGGCCCCAGGCTCAAGGACATGCAGTCATCTTCTATAGTGGTGGTTCTCAACCCTGGTTTCACGCTGGATCACCGGAGGAACTTGTACGTCTCTCCATGACCAGCATACATGCCAGACCAGTAAATCGGAGCCGCTGGGGGTGGAATGCAGGAATTAGTTTTCAAAGCTCCCCAGTGTGCAGCCAAGGTTGAGAACGACGACTTGAAGCCATTCTGGCTCTGGGCCCATGGTGCTCGTGGGTGACCATCCCACCAAGATGTGTGTTTCAGCAGATGCCTTCTGGAGAGTTCGTCCCTCTCAGTCCTCTCCACCCACCCTTCAGCGCCTCGCGGTGCCTGGCGCAGAGCAACCCTTATAAAGTGGTGAAATGATGCAAGGCAGGAAACCGGTGAGGGACCTAGGACCACTGCAGGGAGGGGTGGGCTGTGCGGGCAGGCACCGGGCAGTGGGAAAGGAGCCATCTCTGTCTCCACTGCTAAGTGAGCCCTGTGTCTCCCCTCCTTGGTCTCGGTCTCCCACCTGTAAGTGAGGGGAGTGGGGCTTTTTTTTCAGATAAAACCATCGTGTTAATAGACCCCCTCATCCTGCTCTTGTCTGCACCTCCCCCCTCGCCGCAGCCCCAGAGGGACCTGGAGGACTCCCAGGGCCCTGCGGTGCAGGCTTTGTAAACTTCAGGAAGGAGGGGGCGCTCATGTCCCTTCCAGCTGGACCCCCTGGATCCCTTCATCCAGAGAGGTACTGGGAACACGGTCTGAGGGCAGAGAGAGGGAAAGCGCTCCTTTGCCCCTCCACCCCCCACCATTCTTGGGTGCAGAGTCTGGACTAGCTCCCGCCCTCTCCCCAGCTTAGCTCTGGGTTGGAGCCCAGAGCCTCTGTGGTTTTGTCCAATTCCAATGCTGATCCCCGGAAAAGCAGGCGATGAGCACAGTGACTTAATGTCATTGGGGGAAACAGCTGCACAGGAAAAATGCCCGGGGGTGATTTCTTAATCAAAACAAGTGTGAGTGGACCCAAACTAAGTCCTCAGGGCATTTTCCTGCCTCTGGTTGGAGGAAGTGGTCCAGGCTGCATTACTCAGAGGGCTTCGTGATTGCTCAAGACGTTGTCACTGGCCACGGGACTCGCTCCATGACCCTGATGTCAACATGAGATTTTCCAGCTCTGCATCCTCCCACCCCCTCCTGGGTGGCCTCTGTCCCAGCCTGACTCGGCCTCTACCTGGCCCGAAAGGGAAAGGAGGGTGATTCTGTCGTTCAGTGGTGTGGCTTGGATCTGCCCATCAAGTCAATATTCCTCATGGGCTTCCTGGCCTGAGGCCACCCGGAGGCTCAGGGTTGGGAGTGCAGGAGGGGCACTGGGCAGTTTAAGGGACACAGATAAGAGCCTGGGAAAGTGCTTAGTGGCTCCTTCTGGTGGTAGAATCAGGACATTTTACAGGGGACTTGCTCAGAATGATCACGCTTGTGTAGCTGAAACACTTATGCGAAAGGGCATTCCAGAGATAGGGAACTGCTCTTGGAAAGACATGGGAGCACACAGGAGCAGGAGCTGCACGTGCAAAGACACAGAGGCACACAGGAGCAGGAGCTACACGTGCAAAGACACAGAGGCACACTGGAGCAGAGGTTGCACGTGCAAAGGCATAGAGGCACACTGGAGCAGAGGTTGCACGTGCAAAGGCACAGAGGCACACTGGAGCAGGGGCTGCACATGCAAAGGCACAGAGGCACACAGGAGCAGGCAGTGCACGCGCATATGGTTGTGTGTAGCATCAGCACAAGATAGATTACAGAGGAAGGCATGGACAGTACCATGAAAGGCCTTGAATATTATATCAAAATACTTATTCACCCCTTTTGAGGAGTGGCTGAGGGCCAGAATAAGTGACTTGATGCTGAGTAAGACAGCTTTGTCTCTATGGACAATGCTGTCTCCCTTCATCCTGGCCATTTGACCCACCACATTCTGGTGATCCTTTTCCTCTCCAACCCTCCCCTCCTCTCCAGAATCTAGACTCCATCATCTCAGGCAGGGACTGCTGCAGTCGGCTCCCAGTGGACCTGCAGCCTCTGGACCCTGTGCCCTTCCAGCTGCTGGAGTGGTTTACACGTCACTGTGGCATTTGGGGATCAGTGGACACAGAGGCACGATAAGGATTAGGGAGGGAGCGTGTCTGTTCAAAGCAGAGAGGTCATTGTTCAAATCCCTCATCTTCCAACTAGTCTTCCAGCTGTGAAGAGGATCGCACTGTCCCCAGGCTGGGGAACCCAGCCTAGGCACAAGTGCCTAACAGGGCCTGTGCGGTGATCTCAGGGGCACAAAAGCAGATCCGAACCTCGGTTCACTGAGGGCTCTCAAGCTGGGAACGGTCCACAGGAAGTGGTTGGAATTTGGAGGGACTGGTACCATGGAAAAGCGTGAGCTGTAGAGACAGCCCTGGGTTCAGATCCCAGCCTGACAGGACTTACTGGGTGACTCCGGGCAAGCTCTTTAACATTTCTGTGCCTTATTTTCTTCATCTGGAAAGCCATGATAATAGCACCTGCCTCGGGGAATTTGAGAACTAAATGAGATATTGAATATAAAGCACCAATCTCAAGCACACATAGTAAGCGCCTAATAAATGAGAGCTATTACTGTGATTGCATTTCTCGGCCACTTTTAGGATCTTGAGGCTGAAACCCCCAGAAGCCCCAAAAGCCCCACTATCCACTCTCTAGAATTATGCTAATGTTACAGAGAAACATGGCAATTAGCAGAGATTCACTACTCAGTGCACGGTTTTTGAGATCTGACTACGTGCCGGCCCTGAACTAAGTGCGTCACGTGCATCCGTATTCCTGTCATCTTACTAAGGCGGCAGAAAGAGCTAACATCCCTAACGGGCATCTCCCTGCGGGTCCGGTCCCCTAAGGAGCTGAGGACTGCAGGCTGCAGGCTCCTTCCAAGACACACCTGTCTTTCTACAGCTGGAACCGTGCGCTCCTAACCCGCCTCCCGGGCCCTCCTGGCAGGAAAGAGCCGGCAGAGCGGGTCCCATTGGACGGGTCCTCGGCCACCCTCTCACGGAGAGCGTTCTCCCCCGGGGCCTCGGCGTGTTTCCTGCGGCCTCTCGTGGTCTCCGGCCGGCGGCGCGCACCCTGACCGGCCCTCCCCGCGCAGAGGGCGGATCCGCCCCCGGGACTGTCCGGCCGCCCCGCCCTCCGCACGGCCCCGCCCGGCCGCCCTGCCGCTCGCGCGGGGATGGACAGTGCCGCGTGCTCCCCGGCCAGGCGGAGGGACAGCCGGGCCGCCCCGCCCTGGCTCGGTGATTGATCAGCAGCCGTTACCGAGCCTCTTAATGGTTCGCTTGGATGGGAATTCCTTCTGGGATGGATGAATAATGCATTGAGGTTCATGTAGTCCAAGGCAAGCCGTCAGTCGGGAGCCCGGAGAGGGAGCCGACTGAGCCTGCCGGCGACGCCAGCGGCCATGGGGGCCCGGGCGGGGCATGAGGGGCAACTGAGCCAGAAGAGAAAAGAGAAGTGGATGACAGCATGACCGGCCCAGTGACTCGGGCCGGGAGGCGGCTGGAACATGCTGAGCCCAAAGATCAGGCAAGCCAGGAGGGGTAAGTCCAACTCCCTGGGGCGGATCTGGGCGCAGTGTGTGTCTCCTGGCGAACTGCGGGGACACTTAGCCGGCTGCCACGCTGGGGGTCAGAGGCGGCCCGTGTTCTGGGGCATCCTGGTGACTGACGCCCCTTTCAGCGAGGCTCCTCCGGAGTCGGTGGGGGTCAGACCTGAGACTGCAGAAGGGCGATGGCTGGCTTAGTGCCCAGTGGGTTTGCAGGCTTTACCCCATATTCCGTGTTTCGAAGAGTCCCTGGATTGCTCAAAGTGGCCAGGTGACAACTTTGGGAAAACTTTGTTCCTTTACCGAGGGAGAAATGCTCCAGGCTCAAGATTTGCCCCAGCAGCCCAGACAAAAGTGGCCCTCTAGGAAGGGCGATGCCCTGGCTTATCAGACAGCGGGGTCCAAGTGAGGATCCTCACTCCTGCTGCCCTTCCCGGGAGGCTGCTCTGCAGGACCTGCAGGAGCTACCACAGTTGGGCTGCAGGAAGTGATTCCTCAGGCAGGCCAGAGGCAGGCAGGCTCTCCCCGCGAGTACTCCTAGGAAGCTGTAGGGCCTGGAGATGGCGGTGTGGGAGCAGATCCAGCGACAAGTAAGAGATAGGGGGTCCAGAGAACCTGGCAGGAAGAACCTGGTTAGCGCCCCCAGCCAGCCTGTGTCCCTGCAGAGTGGCCGGGAGACTCAGGACAGCATTCCCCTAGACAGCAACTTCTTGGCCAGGGAAAGTGTCATTTTAGATATCATCTGTCTTTCAAGAATACAGAACGTGTCTTTTCAGATGGCCAGTGTCTGTGGAGGGCTGAGCCTCCCTTGTGAGCCATGAGCATGAGGACGGGTGGTTTGGTGGTGGCTGGAGCATCTGCCTGGGGAGCTGGGAAACAGTGCGAGTCTCACCCGGCGTGTGTGGCAGGACCCTCCAGCCCCTTGTGAGCTCACAGGCGGCACACCCATCTCATTAGCACTCCTCGGGCACTTGGATGGCTTTCCTGGGCGGGGCAGCCCTCAGAGTGTGATCAGAGCCATCAGGACCCCTCTGTGGGGTGCTCCAGATAGACTGTCAAGGGGGCAAAGGAGGGCTGGGCATGGCTCTTCTCAGGGAGGGGATGTAGTCTGGTGACCACCCCAGGGGTGGACCATGCCAAGCCCTTTAAGAGAGCTTCATCCACCCTCCCACTCCAGTAACATGCCAGCCACTGGCCACACGTGGCTGTTGAGCACTTGACATGTGGCCAGCCCAAACTGAGGAAAATACACACAAAATTTTGACTTGGCACACACACAGATGATGACTTGGCAGGAAAAAAAAGAATGTAAAATATCTCCTTAATAATTATTTTATATTGATTACATGCTAAAATGACAATATTTGGGTATATTGGGTTAAATAAAATATATTATTAAAATTAATTTTACCTGTTTTTTCTTTTACTTTCCTTTTTTTTTTTTTTTTGGTGAGGAAGATTGGCCCTGAGCTAACATCTGTTGCCAATCCTCCTCATTTTGCTGAGGAAGACTGGCCATGAGCTAACATCTGTGCCCATCTTCCTCTGCTTTATATGTGGGATACCTGCCACAGCATGGCTGGACAAGTGGTACGTGGGTACGCATCCAGGATCTGAACCTGTGGACCCTGGGCCGCTGAAGTGGAGCGTGTGAACCCAACCACTACGCCACTGGGCCGGCCCCTCTTTTACTCCAGCTACTAGAACATTTACAATTACGTACATGGCTCGCATTACATTTCTGTTGCGTGGTGCTGGTCTAGAAAGTGACCACTGCTTCGGCAAAGGGGCTCTCAGGAAGCCTGCCTTTGAAATCCCAAACTTCTTACAAACGGTTGTTCTAGGTCAGTGGTTCTCAACCAGGAGCAATTTTGCCCCCGAGGGGACATTTGGCATTGTGTGGAGACATTTTTGGTTGTTCCAGCTGAGGGGTGCTGCTGGCATCTAGTGGGTAGAGACCAGGGATGCTGCTCAACATCCCACAGTGCAGAGGACAGACCCCACAACAAAGAATTGTCTGGCCCCAAGTGTCGATAGAGCTAAGGTTGAGAAAGCCTCTACTAGATGATATTATCTGGTAAGATATGTTAAAAGTTGAAGGTTATGGTGCTGTTCATCAAATATTAATAAGATAATCACCCACACAAATGTATGATCATAAACCGTGACGAGAGCATAGATGACAAATGATGCGTCCAGAGGAGTCAGTGGTGCTTGAGCTATAGAATGGCGGGGAGCTGCTAGGCAAAGGGTGGTGGAGGGAGGAGGCCAAGTTCCAGGCAGGGAACAGCATGGGCACGTGCCATGGGAGGGGAGGGGTGCACAGGGCCACAGGCTGGAGCTGGGGGCAGGACGGGGCAGCAGGCATAGCGCGAGGCTGGAGACCAGGTGAGGAATTGGCTCACACAGGGCCAGGCTTGCAGCTTGTTAAGGAATAACTCTCCCTAGGGTTATCACATTTCTGGAGAAACACAGACCAAAATTATATATTCATGCCTTAAAGAAGTGGGACTTTGGTAGAGAGAAGAACTTCCATCAAAATGCATCGCACACTGAGCATTTTAGGAGCTGGGCAAGATACGTGTTATAAAAGCAGCAAGTCATAGTATGCAAATCACAGCCCCCGTATCCAGACTCTGCCTTGTCCAGATGGCTCCAGACTGTGCATATTCCGGACACACTTCCAGACTACACCGCTATGCAGATGCACTGGGCTGCATGAAAAAAACTGTGATAGTTAATAAGATCAGCCTCAGTCGGCCAGCTTAGAAGCCTCTGGGGTCCGGCCAAAAGGCCATTCTGCAGATAGGGGCTTCCCAGACACCCTTCCCCGGGTCACGTTTGCTGTTAGCTTCCTGGAAGGTCCCCATCCAGGCCAGCCCTGAGAGAGCGGCCAGAGGCTGCCATCACATCCTTGTGTCTCCTTCCCAGGGAAGGGGAGATCCAGGATTGAGGATCTCCCGGAGAAAACCCTACTGTCACTTCCCTGGGATAGAACTAAGTTTGGTCAGCTGTCACGTACTGGCTGAGCTTAACTTCCAAGAGGTAGTTAGAGGCAGATGCTGTCAACACACACACACACGCACACACTCTCACATACACACAGGAGGACAGTACTTCAAAAGAGTAGGGAGGCATCCAGACCAGCTTGAAATGGCTCAAAATAGGCCAGTAAACTCAAACAATGTGCTTGGTTTTAAGTGCATCACACAATTCAAACTGATTTCAGGAAAGTGGTCCACATTGGTTCAAACCAGTGTGTAGTAGTTCAGCCAGCTCAAACTGGTCTTTAGTGCTGTGATTCTGGCTTACCATTGCCTCTTTGGGACCAGTTCACACTCATCCCAGCTCATCATGGCCTGTTGAAGCCAGGCCAGGCCATTTGGAACCAGGTGTGGCTGGCCCTGCCCCACTCAGCTCCCAAGGGTCCCTTCCAGGGAGCCTTTCCTAACACCGTGCCCCCTGCAAGCTCTTCCTTCACTGAGCCTTGTTACCATATTCCCAGAGCAGGAATGGATGAGACAGCTCTCACCCCTGCCAGTTTTCCCGGAAGAAAAATAGGATAAATTCACTAAAACTCCATGAATTTATTACATATACAGTGGAGAGAGTCACAAGTCTTTGTGCTCTGTGACAGTCTGAAAATTGCAATTTGTTTTTCAAGTTCATAAGTAAAAACATAGGATAGGTACCATCTCTTCTGGGTGTGACGTGGTCGGTGTTCCAGGGGGAGGAAGGGCAGCGGAGCCCCAGGCCGTACCCTCGTGCCCACCACCACATTCTGCCCTTGCTCTGCCCTCCATGTGCCCTCCTCTGCTCACACGGCCCCCAGGGGCACTGGTTAGAAGTGAGTCTGGTTCATCTCCGTCTCTCCAGGCCACAGTCAGTACAGAGCCCCAGAATACTTGACCTTGATGCCATTCCAGCTGGCCGAGATTGCTCCCCTCTCTGAAATCCTGCTGTCACAGGGCTTATTTCTTCAAAGATTGTTTATTCCCCCAATCTTGACAGAGGCCTCCTCCGTGCCCATTAGCACTGCCAGCATAAAAGTTTATTGCTCTGGCCTTGGCCTGTTCCCTGAGGAGGAGGTATGGGAGGCAGCCCTTTTGTTTTACCTACAAGGAGCTCTTGACTCTGCCTGTTTCACTCATCCTCATGTCCTCGTCCTCCGCCAGCCATTGTCATCTCTAACCTGGACTATGGCAGTAATGTTCTGCCCACCTGCCCCCCCATCCATTCTCCACTCCAAAACCAGCGCCATCTTTTTGAATGTGAATCCAGCCACGCACCCACCGCCAGCCTCCTCCTCCAGCCTCAACTTGGAATTCTTCAGTGGCTTCCCCATTGCTCTTCGGGTTAAAATCCAAAGCCCTTACCATGGTCCACAAGGTCCCCATACAGTCCAGCCGCTGCCAAACCTCCAGTCTCCTCACACTCTCCAGGCTCCAGGCGCACTGGCCTTCTTCCCCGTCCTCAACTGTTCCGTGGGCTGCTACCACAGGGCCTTGGCACACCCTGTTTCCCTGCCTGGAATGCCTCTCTCTCTCACACACACACGCGCGCGCGCGCACGCACACACACACACACACACACACACACATATATACTCCTTAACTCCTGCTCACCCTCCAGCTCCCGGCTCAAGTGTCACCAGCTGGCGAAATCCTCCCACACAGCCCAGTCTGAGCTGGACCCTCTGCTCCAGGATCTCCTTTTCTTAACAGCATTTACCTTGGATTAATTATAGTTGTACACTCCTAAGTGGGATTATCTGGTGAATATCTGTCACTCCACTGGACTATGAGCTCCATGAGGGCAGGGACCATTTCTGGTTTTTAACATCATTATGCTTCAATGCCAGGCACCTGGTGGGCATTCAGTACGTATATGGTGAATGAATGAATGAATGAATGAATGAATAGTGGGGAAAGCATTAGCCTGGGAGGCTGAAGTACTGCCTCTGCCCTAACTAGTCCAGGCCCTTAGGAAAGTCGCCTCTCCCTTGACTGACTTATATGTTGCAAATACTTTCCCAATTTGTTGCTTGTTTTTAATTTTTATATTAGGGTTTTTTCCCCCAGATGTACATAAGTTTTTAATTTTTGTATCATCAATCTATCAATATTTTCCTTTAGAATTTCTGCCTTTATTTAGAATACATATTTCAAAATGAAATTGATGTTGCTATTGAGGAGGCTCCTTCTTTTAGAGGAAATCATTAGACTGATGAGCAAAGCTACAGCAGCGTTAGCTGTCTTACTCAACAGGAGTGTCAGTGTCTTGGAAGCTTTGATGGATGTGCAGAGCCTGGTCAATACTTTGGGGATGGAGAGAGAAAGCTCTCTGAGTAAGATGAAGTACTTTCAGTGTCTTTATTGTTCTTGATTTTCCCACATGAAAGTAAACCAATATTTATTCTGTGCCCTCCATGCTCTGGGCATTTCCATTGTACTTATTTAATTCTCATAACTACACTGTGATGAGGCATCGGTATTCACATTTTAACAGATGTAGATGGAGAAACACGGGTGCCCTGCCAACAAGTGGTGGACTTCATATTCACGTCTGTCCAGTGCTGAGGCCTCTGACCTCTCTCCCTAACCCAATGCAGGGATTCACACTATCCAAAGACCACTGCCAGTGGCCCTGCATGTCTCCAGGAGGAGATTTTTTAAGTAATAAGATGCAGTGATATTTTTAAGAAGATACCCACTGCATATGAACATGAGGAGATTAGATTTAGACAACTGTTGGAATATTTAAGGTTGAAGTATTAATATGTAGTAGAAAACTAAGCAAATGAAAAAATGAGGCAATTATAAACTCCAGGGAAAGCAAAAAGTGATGTATGAAAGGAAAAATTACTATAGTATACTATATAGCTCAACTGGGACGAGCAATAGTACTAATAGTGCAAATTCTGCATATTGATCAAATCAAAATTACAATATAACTGTATTGGGAGGATGAGGTGGGTGCTTATGTGTGGTAGGGGCAGGGGAGTAAAAGAAATAAAATCCTTATTTTAATAGTGATAAATCAACAGATAATACTTAAAAGGGAAAAATCAGGCAGTGATTTGGCATAAAAAACAGACACATGGGGCCGGCCCGGTGGCGCAAGCGGTTAAGTGCGCGCGCTCCGCTGCGGCGGCCCGGGGTTCGCTGGTTCGGATCCCGGGCGCGCACCGACGCACTGCTTGGTAAGCCATGCTGTGGCGGCGTCCCATATAAAGTGGAGGAAGATGGGCACAGATGTTAGCCCAGGGCCGTCTTCCTCAGCAAAAAAAAAGAGGAGGATTGGCGGATGTTAGCTCAGGGCTGATCTCCTCACAAAAAAAAAAAAAAAAAAAAAAAAAAAAAAACAGACACATAGATCCATAGAACAGAATAGAGACAGCCCAGAAATAAACCCATGCATATATGGTCAGTTAATTTACAACAAAGGAATCAAGAATACACAATGGGGAAAGGACAGTCTCTTCCATAAATGGTGTTGGGAAACTGGACGGCCACACGCAAAAAAATGAAACTGGACCCCTATTTTATACCATACAGAAAAATCAACTCAAAATGGATTGAAGACTTGAATGTAAGACCTGAAACTATAAAACTCCCAGAAGAAAACATAGAGGGTAAGCTCCTTGACATTGGTCTTGATGATGATTTTTTGAATTTGACACCAAAAGCAAAAATAAACATGTGGGACTACGTCAAACTAAAAAGCTTCTGCACAGCAAAGGAAACCATCAACAAAATGAAAAGACAACCTACTGAAGGGGAGAAGATATTTGCAAATCATATATCTGATAAGGGGTTAATCTCCAAAATGTATAAAGAACTCACACAACTTAATAGCAAAAAAAAAATATGATTTAAAAATGGGCAGAGGAACTGAATAGACATTTTTCCAAAGAATACATGCATATGGGCAACAGGCACATGAAGAGGAGCTCAACATCTCTCATCATCAAGAAATGCGAATCAAAACCACAATGAGATATCTCCTCACACCTGTTAGAATGGCCATCAACAAGAAGACAAGAGATAACAAGTGTTGGAGAGAATGAGGAGAAAAGGGAACCCTTGTATCCTGCTGGTGGGAATGTAAATTGGTGCAGCCACTATGGAAAACAGTAAGGAGGATCCTCAAAAAATTAAAAACAGACTACCATATGATCCAGCTATCCCATTTCTGGGTCTGTATCCAAAGGAAATGAGAACGGGATATCAAAGGGATCTATGCACCCCTGTGTTCGTTGCAGTGTTATTCACAATAGCCAAGATATGGAAACAACCTAAGTTGTATCCATTCATCGACAGATGAGTGGATAAAGAAGGTGTGAGAGATATATATAGTGGAATATTATTCAGCCATAAGGAAGAAGGAAATCCTGCCATTTGAAACAACATGGATGGACCTTGAGGGCGTTATGCTAAGAGAAATAAGCCAGACAAAGACAAATACTGCATAGTATCACTTGTATGTGGACTCTGAAAAAAAACAGGCAAACTCTTAGAAACAGACAGTATAAAACTGGCTGCCAGGGGCTGGGGGTGGGGGAAATAGGGAAAGGCTGGTAAAAGGGTACAAACTTTCAGTTATGAGATGAATAAGGTCTGAGGATCTAATGTATAACATGGTGACTATAGTTGATAACATTGTATTATATAACTGAGATTTGCTAAGAGAGTAGACCTTAATGTTCTCACCAAAAAAAAAAAAAATGATAAATATGTGAGGTGATGGATGTGTTAATTAACTAGACAAGAGGAAACGGAAAAAAAGAAGTGGCAATAAACGAGTACTATTTAGAAATATGGAGGTAAATTCCAAAGGAACCAACTAACAAGGTTGAAAGTGGCTCCCCTCTGGGGTGGGGAGTGGAAGGGGGTGGGAGGACAGGAGACTGCCGCGTTTCACCCCAAGGCTTGCAGGACTCCTTGAGGTGTGGCTGAGGAGTGGTAGCCTGGAGGTCACCTGACCTCACACCAGTTCAAACTGGAGGACTGTTCAGAGGGAAATCTTTGCTCTTAAGAGGTGGCCCTAGGGTTCACAGGCCTCCTCTGACTGCTCGGTTCTGAATGGTGTGGCCTTCCAGGATATGCCCATGGTGACTCTCTGCTGCCTCCTGCCCAGGCTTGTCAGGTACTCTGAGGGCTCCCTAAGACAGACCCTGAGAATGAGACAGCAAAGGGACAGTGACCCCATCAGGTGATTGGGCGTCTGGCTTTGCCAGAGATTCAGAGAGAGGACCAAGGGCTAGCAGTGCCAAGGAGGCGGTATATGAGAGCAGTTCTTGGAGGGTGCACCTCAGGTCTGGGCCAGAGCTTGGTCAGGGACTGGAGCCTGCGGTGGAGAAGGAGGGCCACAGGAGACTCACCCAGTGACCTCCTTATTCTGGGCCAGGCCCTGGCACCGCTGCTCAGAGCTGATACCTTCCCAGAGGGTTCCGGTGCCCAAGCCTGGACGTCCTCCACCGCTGGCCGGGCCTCTACGCCACACAGAGGATGGAGCTCTCTCCTATCTGTCCCTCCCAGAAGTTCGCTCAGAACCAAAATGAAATTGCAGAGGCCCTCAGATCAGCAAAAGATTTAGGACAAGTCCAGGGACCTGATTAGAGGAAATAAAAATTCCTAATTTGGAATCTTTGAACAACAGAGGCCTCAAAGTTACATTGCAGCCTGACTTTTTGAATACTGTTTATTCTAGGATTTTCGCTGTTCATTTCTAGTATTTTTTCCTTGTTTTTTAAATTGAGGCATAATGTGCAAACAGTAAAATGCACAAATTATAAGTGTCCAGCTCAATGACCACCACTCAGATCAAGATATAGAGTATTTCCTTTAACCCCAGAAAGTTCCCTCACATCTCTCCCCAGTCCCTCCTCACAACCAGACTGACACTCCTGATTCCTATCACCGTCGAGTGGTTTTACCTATTCTTAAATTTCACATAAACGGAATCATAGGGTATGACTCTCTCGTTACCAACACGTTGAAGGTACAGGTAGTCCTTCCACCAGCTTCTTTAGGGAAGGAAGGAAAGTGAGGAAGTATCTGTGGACTGTTTAGGATGTGCCTTGTACCAACCCTATGAGTCAAGGGAGAAAATGGTGGCAGAATAATTTAAGGGAAATGCTCAAAATCACGCCACTAATAAGATCAGAAGCAGCTTAAACATAGGATTCTGAGACCCAAGAAGCCCTCCTCCTCGAATATAGCCCCATCCAGAGGCCAGTGGAGGCCAGACGGCATTGCTGAGCAGCTTAGGCCCCGGTGATGCGGGATGTCTGACCCCTCACGAGCACCTGTTCCCGTGGGCAGGTATTCACAGTGCTATCGCCAGGGTGCAGGGGCAAAAGCAAAGGGTGAGGTCGTGGCAGCTGCTCTGTCCTGGCCCATCTGAGATTTGTTCAGCTGAAAGGCAGCCTGGCCGAGCAGCAGGCTAGTGGGAAAGGGGTGGGAGTGGGGATTAGATGGGATAGGAGGGTGGGCATCGTGTGGAGGTGCCCTCACTAAGGGGTGCCAGCAGTGCAGGCCGTGGGTGCAAAGATGTGTGTTGGGCTCAGGCGGGCCCGGCCCCAGCCACCAGGTGAGGCTGAGGAGTCCCAGCTCTACCGGCTTGCTATTTTATTTCAACTTGCCCTATTTCTGATAAAATTAGCCAGCTCAAATACTGTAGACTCAGATACCTTCACCTCCCTGCTTGTATTAGGAGTCAGATACATATTTAATCACTCATGCACTGACCAAATGTTTAATAATAATAATAACCAGCGCTCATGTCTATTGAACTTATGTAACCATGCTGTAGAACCATCACAGCTCACAAGAAGCTACTTTATTTGTGCCCTCTACTGTCCCAGGGGGACCAGGCCTTCCCCCGTCCCTGCCTGGCTAGGCCGTGTGACAACTCCGGGCACTCCTGGATAATGAAATGCCCTAGAGTCGCTTTCATTTGCAAATACAAGACCGGTTTGATATTTCCATGCGTCCTGTCCCAGGGCCGCGTGACTGATTTCACCCTCCTGTTTGGGAGTGTGCTTCTTAGTCTGGCCCTCACTTGAGAAAGTCACGTTTCTTGTGTCTTGGTGCCCTGTTGGAGATTTCATTTTAATGTCCTGTTATACTTACCATGTGTGTAATCTCCTTTAATCCTCAAAAGACCCCTATTGAGAAAGAGGCCACTGTTGCCCCATTTTTCAGGTAAGGAAACTGAGTCCCAGAGAGATTAAAGAACTTGCCAGCCAGGAAGGGTACCCAGCCAGGAGTGGCAGTGTTGGGATTCGAAACCCGAAGACCCTTGAACACCATGGTGCGCTCTCTTATTTATGCACCAGGCCCTATCCAGGCAGCAGGAGAGGAGAGCCGTCCTGGGTGGAGAAAGCCTCGTGTGTCAAGACACAGAGGCACATGTGCTGAGCAAATTGTGAGCCCCTGGGTGCGGCTGCGATGCAGGACAGCAGTAGAGGGAGGAGGTGATGTGACCAGGGGAATAGACTTGTCCCACACCCAGGTAGGTCTTTAAACGGGGGAGTGGTGTGGCTGGACAGAGCATTAGACAATGATGCTGGCTGCAGTGTGGGCAGTGAGTCTGCGGGAAGTGACCCTGAGGGCAGGGAGAAAGTAGATGTCCAGTAAATGCTGTGGGAGTGATGGTGTTTCCCATCCACCATCTGCAGAGGGCATGAGGGAACAACAGGGTCATTGTCAGAGCCCATCTTCTGAGAGCACTCAGCTGCTGCCAGTCAGGTTCCTCTGCTTCTGAACACTCCCCGGCTCCCAGACTGCCAGTCTGTCTGCTGCAGCCTGAGGCCCACATTCCAGGAGTTGAAGGTGGCAGTTGTGTCCCGGAGAGATGCACTACGAACCCTCCCTCCTCTCCTCCTGCCTCTCCTCCCAGATACCAGCTGGTGGGAAGACTGAGGATGCCCAGAGTTCATAACACCAGCACTCTTAGGCACTGGGGACAGAAGGCACTACTAGATGCTGGGCCAGGGGAGCTCCAGGCTGGACTCTGACCCCAGAGAACTGGAGAATTGGCTGTACCTTACTGTTTAAAGGTGGGAATAAATGATTTATTTGCAACAGCCGTGAACTGGGTTAGGCCTGGGCCGGGAGGCTGCCTTAGGTTCCCCCACCAAGACAGCCAGAGACCTGTCCTACCTCTGCCGAAATCATCAACAACCTCAATGAGTACTTAACCAAGGGTGGAGAAAGTATTGATCTAAGCTAATGGCTCATAGGCAAGCAGAAAATGAAATTTATAATCGATATTGAATTACATCAACTCCACCAATCCCAGGCTTCTGGTGAATGGCCTGCTAATCTGAACAGGAGCGGAGGCAGCAAGCCCAGGGCCAGCTGCTCTGGGACAAGGTCCAGAAGAGGGAGAGAGGCTTCCGAGGGGCTCGGCCTGCGGCAACAAGACACAATGCTAACCACTGTTCACTCAGCACTGCTCTGTGTACAAAGCACTTTCAAAATGTCCTTCGTTTCGTCCTCACCACAGTCTAGCAAGTGGGCAGGATTTAGAGTTTGCTCCCATTTTATAGATGGAACCCTGAGGCTCCAAGAGGCTAAAGGCCTGGGCCTCGGAATCCTGTGCCCCTTCTGTGACCTCACGCATCTACCACCAAACTAGGAAACGCAGGAAAACTGCAGTTCTGTGTTTCGACTCTCCTGCTTGCCGCTTCTCTGATCACGGGGCTGGAATCAGTCATCTCCTGCCCTTTAACCTTTTCATCGTGTGCAAAGAGGCCGTGGGTAGGAGAAATCCTGTGGGCAGATTTCTTCCACACCAGGAAGATCATCTCCAGAGGCACAAGGTCTCTTAGATTTGATCTTTCCCATCTTCCTTGAACTTGAGGCTCCCTGTCTCGTGTTCATCCATTCATGCAACAAGCATTTATTGAGAGGCTCTGTACTACAGTCTAGGGACTCAAGCACGAGGAGGGCACCTTCCTTGGCCAGGAGAAACTCACAGATCAAGACTGCATAGAGGGGTACGTGTCTGACCAGAGGCGTGGGCCAGTTACGGGGCGGCATAATGGACGGCAATAACCCCTCTGCTCTGGGAACCTGCTAGAGGAGTCTTCACACCACAGGAGACAGCCGCACTGACACGTCCAGCGTGAGTCAGGGCCCCTCAGACTGACAGGCACAGAGGGGCAGGGGTACGGCACAAAATGGCCCCTGTGGGGACCGGTTGTCGGTTTGGAAAGAGTGAGGTGTGTGGCACAAGTGGGGGGTGAAGCTGGGGACGCGGCTGCGCACCGGCTCACAGAGGCCTTCTCGTCCTCGACCTCACCCCCATGTCAATGACGGCCAAAGTGTCTCCGCCCTGAAAGGGGGCACAGCTTCTTCAAAGGAGATGCAGCAAGAGGGACCCCACCAAAGTGATGATGTTGGAGGTCAAGCCTGTGGACGGGAGTTAGAAGAGGTCCATCAGGCTTGCCTTCCTCAGAGGAAGGCATTTTTCATTAGCCTTGGTGGGGAGGGTTTGGGGTATGGCCTATTCTAGGGCAGGGACAAGGGTCCTGTGTGAGTCCCGGTTAAGAGTCTGGGAGTCAGACTTCCCGGGTTTGACCCCGTGCTCTCTTACCCTGCAGGTCTTCCTGTGCCCCCTGCTGAGCACACCTCTTCTCCTCCCAGCCTTCCATAGTGTAGGGGAGGAAAAACTTTTCCTCTACCCTCTTAAATTCTGAACCTGAGGCCTGCTAATTAAACTGATAAATGACAGATTAACAGAAGGAAAGGCATATAAATTTTATGGATAGTTTTACCCATGTGTGACAGGGGGCCTTAATAGAAAAGAGGTGAAAATCCAAAGAGGCAGTTAAATCCAGGGGCACTAATTGTGGGAAGGTGACTAGGAAGTGTGTGGTAGATAAGGGTTGTGCAAAAAGGTTTGTTATGCAGACTCCAGTCTCCTCTGAGGATAAGAATCTCACTCTCCTCTTCCTGGTACAGGAGCGGGGACACTCCGTTCCAAAGGGAAACTGATGCTCTGCTTTTGGGCAGCAAGGGGGAGGGAAGAGAGCTCCTCTGTGTATGCTGTTTCCCAGTTAACTTCAGCTCAAAATCATCAGTATGCCAAAGTGGCATATTCTGGGTTGGCATACCTGATCCCCTCTCGTTGCTCACTCCGTTCTTTCATCCAGTTTCAGCCTCACCACCAGCCTCCCAGCCTCACAGCCTGACTTCCTCACCGCTGTCTTCGCGCTCCCGTTTCCCCTGTACGCACTGCGACAACAGCGAGACCTTGCCTTTGGGAGTCCCTGTCCCCCTTTACCTCTGCCAGGGCAGGTGCGGGCCTCCCGTCTCCGGACCCCAGGGCTAGCATGGGGCAGACGCACAGGAGGCCCCATAAACTCCGTGAATGGGTGAATGAACGCTAGATCCGGCTGAATCTGGGGGTGCACACTGCGGGGAAGTCAGGTCAAGCAGTCTGGGTGTCGGCCTGCCTCCTGCACCCCTTGCTGAGGACCGGCACCCGCTGAGCCAGGAAGTAGACCCAGGAAGAGCCAATAAAAATAACCCTGAAGAATGTGATCTTTTATATTGATGTTTTGAAATCATTCAAATAATCATTATGAAAAAAATCCGAACTGTCTAGACTACCTCAGTGCTATTTTAAAATTCATCCTTTTCACTGATGGGGGTTAGGTCATGTCTCTTGCTGTCTTTTGTCCTCCAGGCCCTGAAGTGAGACCCTTTAGGAAGGCCTGGCTGGTTCTCTAGACCCCTCAGATGGGGGACCTAGCAAAGAACAGATGACCAGATGGAGCCCAGAAAGAAGCTAAGTAACAAGTTAAAAAAAATACATAAACAAAGGTAGGGGCACTCAGGAACCATCACGCAATAAATCATCTGAGGCCCGTGCAGTATTCCCAGGACAGCATGGGAACCTGCCGAGGCCCCCTGGCCCTGGGCTGCAAATTGCATTAACTTGATGAAACCGTCTTGCCCGGCCCCTCCAGAGTGCCCCTTCCATTCCTTCACCTCTCTCTTCTCAATCAATCTTTCGGCCGCAATACTTACCCTTGAAATCAATTCAGCTCTGAGAGCCATCTTGCTATTTCCCCAGCCCGACTTTAAAATCCCATTGACTTGTATAAATCAATTGGGTTTTAGTCACGCGCAGCCACTCCTCCGTGCTCTGGGGCTGCGCTTACAGAGCTGCAGATGGAAAAACACCCCTGGCCCGCTGCAGGGCGCCTAACCCAGAGAGCACCGTCTAGGGCCGGATACCCCAACCGCAGCCCAAGGCCACTGCTGCCGCCAGCCTATTCTAAAGGCCCTGAAAACAGGCAGGTGTGTTATGCGAGGTTCTCCTACACGGACTCTGAGACGAGGATTTTCATGCAGTAATTTCTTAAAGAGGTGCCCCCAAGGGACACTACTGAGTGGGTGGAGGAACAGGACGGGGAAGAGAGAGCCAAGCTGGGGTGCACAGCCAGTAAAGCGAGGTCTCAGCCTGAGCCCCAGGGGAACTTGGAATGTGAATTACACCTCTTCCCGCTCTGAGTGGTTTCCAGCTAGATACAAAGCTGCAGGGTCATTCAGGCTCCCACACCCAGGAGACTTTGGCAAGGGCTAGTGGGTAGGGAAGGATGTAAATTCCGAGACACTTCCAGTTCTCCCCATGCCTGCTCAAAACGGGTTCCAGTGGCCCAAGGGTAGTCTTCCAAAACAGCCAGCAGTCCTGAAAAAAGTCCTGAAAAACCGGGGGTAAGCTGTTGGGAGTAAAGAGTGGGGTACGAAGGGGCATAAAAACAGGAAAAAGGGATCCAGGGGAATTTGGGCGGAGCCCTGACTTGACCCCCCGTGTAAGGTATCTTTGATGTGTTCTCAGCAATTTCTAAGCTGCAGCAGCCGCCAGGTCCTCTTGTTGCACCGCTGGGTGGTGACCGACCCGCACACCCTCACTGAGCCCCTGCTTACACGAGATGGGGTGGAGCAACAGTCTAGGGTGGACCCAGGCCCACCAGAGAGGCTCACCTGCAGAGACGGGCCCCCTGACCTTCCCCTGGAAGGGCTGCTGATGGGCATGGGCCGTGCTTGCACGAAGCATCGTCTGTTCAGCCTGGAAGCTCCGAGCAGGCAGAGAGAGGCTAGGCCTCGCTTGTTGGTGTTGTGGTCCACAGCCAAGTGTGGTGCTGGTTGCAGACAAATACTCAAACATTTATCAAATTCCTGATATTTTAATTGATATTTTAATCTCCTAAGGGGATCCAGCTGCATTCCAAAAGAGCTCTTTCATTTTAAAGTTTTTATTTTAATTTATGTAAGCAACACACACGTTCCTTCCCCGAGTAGAATGCACATACAACAGCTCCGTCCTCCCCTTCACGAACATAATCACTGATACTGGTGCCATGCATTCCTTCTATGCAAATATACGTACCCACTGAAAATCCATTGTGATGTCTTTTGTTTGGGGGTTGTGTTTTTCTTCCCTTTTTAAATAGTTTTGTTTGTTTTATAGTTTGTATTGTTCTGCCATTTGCTTTCTTCCACTGCTATAATAGAATTTAAGTAAATGTTAACATGAAGCAGAAAAGGGCAAGTGGGAGGTTGGAGACACATTTGTAACAGGTGGTCAGGCAAGGCCTCCTTGAGAAAATGGCATTTGGGTAAAGAACACAGGGGCTGAGAGGAAGCACTGCAGGGACGGGGACGGCAGGTGCAGAGCCAGGCGGCAGGCGCACGGCTGGCCTGTGTGAGGAACAGCAGAGGCTAGCGTGGCCAGGACTGGGGAAGCGGGAGGAGGTCCGAGAGGTCACGTAGCCAGGTCCTGAGGACCCTTACAGGCTGTGGTGATGGCTCTGACTTTTACTCTGAGTGAGAGGATGCATCCTGCAGGGTTTTCCTAGGGAGCAACATGATCTAACTCCCATCTTTAAAAACTCTGGCTGTTCTATTAAGAGACTACAGAGGGGGATGGCAGAGCGTGAGACTGGATGAGAGGCTATAGCAGTAATTCAGGTGAGAGATGATGGCGGCTGGGAACAGGGAGGCCTGAGGATGGTGTTTCCACTGACAGGGATGGGGGAGACTATGGGAGGAGTAGGCTTCGGGGCAGAAAAGACCAGAGGTTCAGCTTTGGACATGTGACATTGGAGGTGTCAGGTGGACAGAGTGACAGGCTCATGGGTCTCAGATTCAGGAGGAGATCACCAAGACAGTGAGTGTGGATAGAAACCGGGTCCAAGGACTAGCCCTGGGCACTGGACACCAAGAGGTGGGGAAGATGAGGGGACTGAGAAGGAGGGGAAGAGGCAGGAGAGTGTGGTCTTGGAACCCAAGGGGAGGAATGGTCCCAGAGGAGGGAGGGCCCACCTGGGTCAAACGCTGTTAGGGGATGGATAGACTGACTTGACCCTTGGGTTGAGCAACGTGAGGGTCATTGGTGGCCTTGATAAGAGCAGTTTGGGTGGGACAGAAGTAGAGGAAGCCTGACTGAGTGAAGTCAGAAGAGAACAGACAGCAGCTGGGGATGAAGAAAAGACAGGTGGATGGATGGAGATGAACAATGGTGATGGTTACACAGCAGTGTGAGTGAACTTAATGCCACTGACTTGCACACTTAAAAATGGTTAAAATGAGGTGCTGGCCCTGTGGCGTAGCAGTTAAGTGCGCGCGCTCCGCTACGGTAGCCCGGGGTTCACAGGTTCGGATCCCCAGCGCACATCGATGCACCACTTGTCAAGCCATGCTGTGGCAGCGTCACGTATAAAGTAGAAGAAGATGGGCAAGGATGTTAGCCCAGGGCCAATCTTCCTCAGCAAAAAGAGGAGGATTGCCATTGGATGTTAGCTCAAGGCTAGTCTTTCTCACAGAAAAAAAAAAAAATGGTTAAAATGGTAAATTTCATGTTAAGTATATTTTACTACAATAAAGAAAGAGAATAGGAGAGAAACTAGGAAAGGGAGCGACGACACCTCTTCTGAGGCGTTTGTTAAAAAGGGGAACTAACCATGTTAGCCCATACACATTCATCCCATTCTTTGTAACCTCTGCAATGCATGCTACAATGAGAATATCGCCCAGTCTATTTGGCTGTTTTCCCATTGTTGGGCCTTTGGGTTTTTCGTTTTTAGGGGTCACACAGAGTGCTTGAGGCATCCTTGTGTGTCACTACCTATGCACTGCAGTCCTTTCTGCAGGGAGAGGCGAGAAGCAGAATTACTGAGTTGTAGACTAGGCATTTTTTAACTTTAATAAATACAGCCCAATTGCCCTCTCTACAGTGGCTTATAATTGCTCACAACCTCACCAACACATGACATTATGAAACGTTAAAAATTGACCTGCCTACTGGATACACAGCACTGTGTCATGTTATGGTTATAATTTGTATTTCCCCGATTACTGTTGAAGTTCAACATCTCTACGCATCTTTACTGGCATCTGTATTTTCTCTTCTGTACGTTGTCTCTTCACTTCTTTAACTTCTTCAACTCTGAGAAACGAAAGACCTCCACCTCCTTGATA
Organism: Diceros bicornis minor; assembly: GCF_020826845.1. Lineage (NCBI taxonomy): Eukaryota > Metazoa > Chordata > Mammalia > Perissodactyla > Rhinocerotidae > Diceros > Diceros bicornis. The sequence continues at coordinate 12,402,344 of NC_080745.1, read as the reverse complement.
GGAGAACAGCATGAGTCAGTGCCTGGTTTGCTGGTCCCGCACCTCGTGTTGCCCCAGCAACGCCTGGATGCTGCCCAGCCCTCTGGCCTTCTCTCATAATGGACGAGCCCTTGGGTACTTGAATTCCATTTCCTCCACCCAGGGTTCTGAGCTCATGAGTTTGAGTTGACTGGTGTTCTCAATCCCAGCAGCCCCTGGGCAGACAGAAACCCTGGCCATAGTCTTGCCGACACTTGAGCACTCTGCAGGGTAGGCTGCCTTTCCCTCTCCCTCTCTGGCGACTCTGCTCTGAAGCACTTAGGGCCTGCTCAGGCTCGGTTCTGCTTGGGCAGAATTGTAGCATCCGTAGTGACCAGGACCAACCGGGCTTTGAATCCTGGCTCCGCCACGTAACAACAGGGTTGTGTGACCTTGAGTAAGCTGCTTCCTTCCTCTGAGTCTCAGTCAGAACATGTGAGAAATCAGGGTTCTTCTGAGGAGTCAGTGAAATGACTCATGTCAGCCGTCTGGCCCTGACTCCTACCTCTGGCCTTTGCATGCCATTGTGCATGTCCATCCCTTCCACTGCCCACCAGCCCAGCCCTGTCCACACATCGTGTTTCTTCTTTGTCCCATATCAGCCCATCCCAGGCCAGCTTTTCTAGGAAGGCTGGACCAGTGCTAACGCCACCAGGGCCAAGTCTACCAACACTCGGTGGCTGAGAAATCTCGCAGCACCACATCATCTCTCACCAGGCCACGTGGCAAAGCTCAGAATGACCAGCACAGTCTGGGCCAGGGCACCTAGAGGGTTTACGGGCACCCTGACACAGGTGCAGCTCAGAGCGGCAGCAGCACGGAGGGGCGGGAGGTGGGGGGCACAGTCAGGGCCGAGCGCAAAGAGGACCGTGGGGCACAGGTAGGCTCTCTAACGGCAGCAGATAGGTCCCCGCTGGCCAGGTGCCCCAGAGCAGGGGAAAAGCCTTATCACCACTGCAGGACCCCTGTGCACGTTCATCCATGCCCCCTGCCTCCTGTCACAGCCTGGATGGTGTCTTGCCGTCCCTCCCCCCCTTGCCTGCTCCCTCCCCCCACCGAGCCCAAATTCCACATCTGTCACCTCCTGGACCCTGCAGCTTCCTCTCTGGCTCATCTCCCCACCCACCTTCTGCCCATGCCTCTCCTCTCCCAGTCAAAAGCCGCGCCCATCAGCTTTTCAACAGGCTCCGGTGCCTCCTGTCCTGATAAGGGGCACCCTGCCCTCCACTCCATGGTCCCCTCCAGAGACCTTCCTCCTTCTCTCCCCTCCTTTAGCTGCACACCTCTCTCCCCACTCACCCCTTGACCCTCTCACTGTACCTGGTTCTTGCCCCCACCCCTCCACCCGAGACCCCCAGACCTTAACTCTTTCTTTGCCGTTGGCATGCTTGACCCACTTCTTACCACCCTCTCTGGCTCTCGGAAGACCCGCTCTCCTTGGTTGTTCCCCCATCCCTCTGGCGGCTCCTCCCAGCGTCCTTCAGAGCCGTTCTGCCTCCTCCCATCCTCAACCCCGAATTCTGAGTTCCTGGGGGCTCTGGCCTCAGTGCTCCTCTTTCCTCGCCCTGGGGGCCTCCTGACGGAGTTCGTGGATGCTGTGCCAGTTTCTTGGAGGGTTAAGTGCACAGGCCTGAAGGGAGGCGAGTTCAGAGTCGAGTGCACTTGCTAGCCTGGGTGGCCTCGGGCAGCTTCCTTAGCTCTCCAGACCTCAGCTTGCACATCTCTAAAACCAAAGTAATGACACTTGTTGTAAGGGATAAATAAATCATTCACGGAGAGCATTTAGTCCAGTGCAGAGCGTATAGTGTCCAAGCCTTCGGTGAGCAATAACTCGTATTACTATAGTTACTGAGATTCAGCAAATCATTACTGAGCGCCTCCTATGTGCCCGGCTCTGATCTGCAGACACCTCTCTCCTGAGCCCCGCTCTCTCGCCCACACTCCAGAGTCCACACCCGACCTCCTCCTGGACATATCCTCTTGGATGTCAAAGAGACTGCAAAAATCCGACGTGCTAGCTGAACTCGCCACTGCCCTGCACTGTCCTGCTCCTGCTCCTCGACCACTGGCTTGTCCCCATCCTGCTCCCACACACACACCAGTCATCAACCCCTCCTCCTAAATGTCCCTCGGAGTGGCCCCTTCTCTCCACCCAACAAGAGACGCACCCCCAGCCTCTACTTTCTCCTCTCCTCCCCTGGCTTAGTCCCCAGTTTACCAACAGCCTGGCTGCCATGTGAGGACCCCAGGCCTCCAGAGTTTCTGGATGAGTCTGCAGGTCCTGGGCTCAGGGTCTCCCTCCTGGGAGATTTTGTCCTCTCCTGATACCGCTCTGATGGAAACCCAGCAGTCTGGTTCCGGTTGACTGCCTGGAGCAAGAGCCCGGATTCCAAACTTAGGATTGCTCCAAACAGGTGCACACGTGCAGGTGCACACACATGCACTCATGCACACACTCACACACTCACAAACATACATACAAGCATACCCTCTCATACTTGTGCATTCACAATCACATGCACACACTTGCACACTTACGCATGCATACCTACACTCTTACACACATTCACAAACATACACACACCTGTAAACTCACACTGATGCATACACACTCTGGCAAACACACATCCTCACACACATGAACATTCACACACATGCATGCACTCTCACATACACATGTATACACTCTCTTAAACACACACTCACACACTTGCAAACATACACACACTCACACATGCATGCACACACACCCGTGTGCACACACGTGCAGAGTTCCCCAGGAGGGAGTGGGGTCCCCTGGCTCTCCCTGGTCGTGAGTCTTGGGGAGAGGTAGATACATGCACTGCATGGCAACACCATTATATGCTGGGCTATTATTCATGCTTTAAAGGTGAAATTAGAGTGAAAAGAAAAAGACTCATTTCAGTGGAGTGGCTCTGGGAGGGACATGGAGGAAGTGAAGCTAGACCCGCTTGAATGGAAGGTAGGACTCTGGCAGTGAGGATGAGTGAAAGGGCATCACGAAGGGACGTTGTTGTGTGACCAGAGCCCTGGGCAGTGATTATCAGAATCACCTGCACTGCTTCACAGTCCAGATTCCTGGTCTTTCCCCAGAAGCTGTGATTTGGCAGATCTGGAAATGGGTACTACTGAGGCCCCCAGAAAGGTGTAATGTGCAGATGCCTTCAGCAGCCATTAGCCTGGGCGGATGGGGAGGCGCGTGGTTAAGCTGGGGTGGCACTGTCCCATGAGAGGATGGTGACTGCCAGGCTGGGGTGCATTTCACTCGGTGCATAGTTGGTAAACACCATGACTACTTTTGAGAAGAGGAGTAAAATGATTAATCTGTGTTTAGAAGGATTTCCTTGGCAGCTGGATATCTCTTTTGGAGACTCCTGTGGAGGGCAGGAGGTGAGAGGAAGGAGTCCAGGCAAGGATGATAAGAATTTGAATTGATTCAGTAAAAGGGAAATGAAAAGGAAGAGTGCAGAGAGAATCTTCAGAATTTGGAAACTACTTGACTGTAGGGCCTAAAGGGGAAGGATTTTTCCAAACAACTCCAAGCTGACAAGTCTGGGGTCCTGAGCCCTGAGGGGGGGCGTGGAGCAGGTTCGAGAGAGATGAGCAAGCCGTGAATTTGGGCATGGGCTTGGGTGATCACGAACCATCCTATGGAGATGTCCCGCAGATGGTTTGGCATGTGAGCCTGAAGGTCTGGAGTAAGATCAGGCAGAAATAAGGACCTGGGACTCAGGATGGAATGGAGGGCGACTGGGCAGCCCTGGGTCACAGTAGGACTTTCAAGGACAATAGAGGAAGTGGAGGCCAGAACAGGCTGGGCAGGTGGTGAGGGACCTGGGTGTAGACACAGGCTGTTGGGTTCTGCAGAGCAAGAGGAAGGAAGAGCTTCAAGAAGAGGAGAGTGATCAACAGTGTCTGTGCTCCAAGGGTCTCGGATGTCGAGACCCAGAACCAGAGTGGATTGGATTTAATCAGAGCGGTATCAGGAGAAGACAAAATCTCCAAATGCAAGGGGTTGGCAGGGACTGGGGAGTGAGGGAGGAGAGGCTGGGAGTATGGGCCACCCTCTCAAGAGATGCTTGTCAGCGAGAGGAGGTCCGCGTTCACCCGGCATGTGCACAGATTTGAGCCGAGAGGTAGCGAATGCCACACTTGTTCTTTCCTCCCAAATCGGAGCCCCACCTCCCCTGAGAGAGGCCCAAATTCTGGTCACCCTTCAAGGCCCCGCTTGGGTGCTCACTCCTCCAGGGGGCTCTGCAGATGTCTATAGCAGGAAGGTCTGCACCTTCATGTAAGCGTCTGCAGCCTTTCTTGTCCACGGGGCTGTGGCTCTGTCATCTCTGTGTGGTTGCTCTTCGTGATTTATTTCTCCTGCCAGATAGGGGCTCCCGGGGGAACACAAACAACTCAGAGTTCTGCACTGTACCTGGAGCAGTGCAGTGGGTTTGGAAGGCAGGAATGAATGAGTGAGTGAATGAATGAATGATTGTGCTTTTGAGCAGAAGAGCCCGACTTTGAGGAGGGTGAAGGGTACCCTCCTCTTCCCTGGGTCACGAGCCTGCCCTGGGCCTGCTCCTGGGCCCTCTCCAGAGACTCCCATCAGTTCTGGAAGCTTAGAGTATCAAAGCTATTTGACCTGAAACCTTGGCTTAAATATTTCCAGAACTGAAAAAGTTGATTCAAGGAAGTGCTGAGGACAGGAACAGCGGATATTAATAAATCATAACAATGATTATTTTCCTTTCAAGACACTCAGTTGGCCTTATAAGCAATATCTGTGTGATTGATCAGCTGGGGAGAACCTGGGCTGGTTTGGCAGCGTAAGTAGCATCCGCAGGCAGTGCCTCCCTGGTGACCTGTGGGGAGCAGAAGCTGGCCTTTCCTCTCCTCCGCAGAGCCAGGGCAGGGCAGGTGGGATGCTCACATCTGCTGAGACCAAGACCAGCCATAGCTTCCCGCCCCAGATCGGGCCCAGCCTCCTTGCCCTGGTGAATGAGGCTCCCCCTTGCCTGCTCCCTCCATACCTGCAGCCCTCAGGAGGGCCGTCTCCAGGGCTTGGGGATCAGGGCAGAAAATGCCCGTTTCTTTGCCTTGCCACAGTGAGGGAACTCTGGGCCCATCACCACCGTGGTTATCTGTTTATTGCACAAGTGTGCTGGGCGTCTGCTCTCTGCTAGGCTCAGCGTCCGGGGTCCTGTGCTGCCCTCGGACAGTGCCTGGACAGAGAGCACCTCTGCAGACATCGCCCAGCGCAGAGCCAAGGGCCCTGCACTCATCAGTGTCAAGATGCACTAATGAGTCACAGAGTTTTTGTCAAGGCCCTACTGTATCCTGGCCCTGCACAGGATGCTGCAAGGGATATGGAAGGAAGGGCAGGCGCAGCCCCGGTCCTAGCAGCGCTATGATCTTGTCAAATGAGACAGCTTCAGGCCCTGTTGTAATAGAAGACAAGAGACAGAACCAGGGATGTGGTGCTAGAACATTCCATGAAGCTGAAGAGGGTCTGTGGAAAGATAGGTGGTTCCAAGCAGCCCTTGCAGATTCCCTGAGAAGATGAGAATAAACAGTGGAGGCCTGAGCCAGTCCACTGACTCCAGAGATTCGTCACCCACTGGGGCCCAGCTCCTGCCTAGGCTCATGTTAGAAATCTCAGGTAATTAAAAAACAAAAGCCTAGGCCCTGGTGACTTAATTTTACTCTCGATTCTTGACCCATTAAAGGAATTTTAGAGATGGGAAAACTGAGACCCAGACAAGAAAACTTGGTTACTGAACCAAGGGGACACACCTGTCCCCTCTCCCTCCTCAGTCCTCCATCAGACTCCCCCAGAATACTGGGGTCATGGTAACCCTCATCTCCATGTCCCCAGGGCCCAACACAGCCCCAGATCCTGGAAGAGGATCAGTGAGTGTCTGTTAATCCAGCCCTGCTCCAGCCCCTCGACAGCTTGAGATGGGAGGAGAGACAGAGAAGCTCCTAGAAGTGGCAAGGCCCCTCCTGATGCCTTTGCACCGCATTGGGCAGAGCCCCCACCTGCCTGCCAGTGGCTCAGCCCAGCCTCCCCCAGGCAGGTCATTTACCCCTTCATGGCAGGCTGTTGAGGTTGCAGAGCAGTGGGGCCATGGGCACCTGGAGATGAAAAGGCAGCCTTTCCAGGGCTGCAGGAAGATTTCTAGGGAAGGGCTAAGGCTCATGGGAGAAAGGGAAGAGGACTCAAGTGACCCATGGACCTGCAGGGACCCCAGCCACTTCCCCCCGACCTCCTGCTCCTAGCCAGCCTTTCCCACCAGGGGCAGTCAGTTAAGTGGACAAAGGGAGCAAGCAGATGGTTCATACTATTAATAGAAGCCCATGCAAAGATGTTCCCTGGTAAGTAATCCAAAAACACGGTGAGCTAAGACAATAGCTATCATTTTATACCTACTAAATTATGGAGTAGGAATATTCAGATTATGATAGTTCATGTTGTTGGCTATGAAGACAGTGGCCCCTAGTGTAATTTTGTGGTGTAATATATCCACACACCATTTTTAGAAGGAACACCTAAGGAGCTAAAGGCCATAGGAAGGTCCGTGCCTTCTGCCCCGTGAGCTCACCTAGGAAGCAGTCTTCAGGAAATAGATCTGCATGGAGACGTCCACTGCATTTCCATTATCATAATCATTGTTGCCATGGTAACAGTTACTGGGCACCTTGTAGGTGCCAAGCACTCTGCCAGGCGTGGCCATCTCTCCTTCTCCAAGTAGCCTGGCAGGGTTTGGAACTGTCATCCCACGTGGGCCCAGCTTGCTGATCAGCAGACTGAGGCACAGAGAGTTCACAGAGCTGGCAATGACCCGAGCCCAAGTCTGCATTTCTTCAACTGGACGCCCTTGCCTCTCCAGTTAAATAACTGATGTTGGAAGGAATCCAAGTGCCCAGCAATGAGGAAATCTTTAGGTAATTCACAGGGAGAGTAAAGAGCCATAGAAATAGAGAAGAGAAGTACACTTTCATCTGGTCCACATCAATATGCATGGGGACCAGGACCAGCAGAAAGGCGGGGAGCAAAGATGTAGATCGACCGGTAAGAGCAAGAACAAGTGATGCTCAGCCTCGGGCGCTGGGCCCTGCGGAGCTTCAGAGGCAGGCCGCTTTCCTGGAGGAGGAGCTGGGCCGTGCCACCCAGACTTGACTCCTCTGATTTGCCTTCTCTTCAGTCTCTAGAAAAAAACCCGCTGCCTTCAGGGATTGCCGATCCCCCTTCCGTGTGCTGGGGAGGGCCTGGAAACATCCCACTTCCTCTCTGGGCCAAAGCACAGCCAAGACAAGGCTGGAACATTCAACACCGGCCTCACCACAGCCGAGGGATGGCAACAGGGAGTCCAGGCGGGGCGGACAAGGACCTACATGGGCTGACGTGAGAGGCTGACGGTACCCATGGAGCCGTCACGGCTGGTCAGAGTGCCGGAGAGAAGAGATGATGCCCCCCCTTAATCCTCCTGCCATCAGTGAGCTGACCCCTTGTAGAGCAGGGCCCACAGGATGGCCTTGTTATTTTTTGCTGTTGTAAAAGTGATAGATTCAGGATTATATACCAGGCCATATAACGCTGGAGGCAAAACTGGGAACCACCAGGCCACGGGGTCTCCTTGGATACCAGCCAAGAGTCATGTTACATTCAATGTCATGTTAATACACAGACATGTCTAGCAATAAGGGCAAGCCTAAGTAGCCTGTGAAATGTGGCAATAATGACTTACATCCATCGCCTGCCTGGCACGCTGCTGAGGGCCACACAGTTAGAACTGGATAAGTCATCCTGTCCTCCCATCCCTACCCCTCAGTCTAGAGGGACTGAAAGGCAACCACACAGGTAATTGCCAGCTACAGACACATGTCCTGGTAGGGGTTGGAATGGCTGCAGGAGATTTAGAAGGAAGGTTCTGCGGAGTTGGATCTTGAAGGATGAATAGAAGCTCACCATGCAGCCAAAGCCAGGGGTTGAGTGGGAAAGGGACGGAAGGAAGGTCCAGGTTAGTGGGACAGCATGGACAGAGTGTAGGCCAGGCTTAGGGAACTGCAGTCACCAGTGTAACAGGAGGAGCTCACACACACACACGCACACACACAATCACTGGTACAATGCAGCAACTGTGGGTTGCAGGGACCATGTGTTCCGATCAGAAGTTAGGATCCGTGGTCTGAGATTGACAAATGTGGTTACATTAGGACTCAGAATTGTTGCTCCCAAGTCCATGATGGCCCTCCTAGTGACCACTGCAGCAATATCCCTGATACTGCCCAGAGAGAGGAGAGGAGCTCCCCCTGGGACAGAGGAGAGGGAGGGAGGGGAAAGGCTGGGAGGGCCAGGAGGGAACAAGAACTCAGTCACCGCAGTGAAGGGCCGTACCAACCCTGGCCGAGCGCTGGTCAGTGGTGTCAGCTGGGGAGAAGAAGGGGCCCGCAGGGACAGAAGGGCTCACGGGATCTCAGAGGCAGGAAAGACAGCCCCTTTGCCCTGCCAATGAGCCATCAACAGGTCACAACATAGAGTTGCAGCAGACGCCCAGCGGTCCAGGCTCACCCTGCCAGGATGGTCCCAGGGAAGCAGCAGGTGGCTTTGGGGGGTCTGGGCAATGTGCTCAGGTCTGATGCCTCCAGAGGAGGGGTGCCATGCAGAAACCACGGAGAGGCTCTGGATGGGGCCAGCTCCCTCGGGGCCTGAATAACAGGAATGCTGCTAGAACATGAGCTCCAGCAGAACCCAGATTTTTATGTTTTTTTGTTTCACTGCTTTATCCCCGGCACCTAGAAAAATGACTGGCATATAGTAAGTACCCAATAAATAGTTGCTGAATGAATAAATAAATGAACCATTGAACAAGTGGAAGGATGGATGGATCCATGGACAGATGCATGGGTGGATGAATAAACCTGGGGAAATGGAGAACCTAGGACCCCAGAGACACAGCAGAAACTAAGCAGGCAGGCAGGCTGTGCACCTACATCAGGTGGATAACTTTGGGCTGCTGCTGCTGAGTTGCTCCAGCCCATGCCCCTTCCAGCCCGTGGGGGAAGTAGGCTGAGCATGATCATGCCCTGCTGAACTAAGCTCCCATGCCCTGGTGGCAGGGCAGCTGGGATGCCAGGATGGGGCAAGGACTGACAACAGGCACGCCATCCTTCACACTCACTGTGTGTGTTCTTGGCTTCCAGCCCGCTCCAAAAGCCTGGTGATGGGGGAGCAGAGCCGGAGCCCTGGACGGCCGCCTTGCCCCCACAGGCTGGGCCCCGTGCTGAAGGCGGGCTGGCTGAAGAAGCAGAGGAGCATCATGAAGAACTGGCAGAAGCGCTGGTTCGTGCTGCGCGGGGACCAGCTCTTCTACTACAAGGACAAAGACGAGACCAAGCCCCAGGTGAGAAGCACATGTCCTGTGTCCAGTGGGCATCATGGGGGGGGCTCCAAGGGAGGGTTACCTCTGCCCAGGAGAGGGGGGAAGGCAGAGAGACCCTCCTGTAAGGTCCTCCACCCCTCAAGCACCCAAGCCACTGGCTCCACTCAGTGTGCCATTTCACTGGGATTTCCAAAGTGATTTTTAGCCCCCGTGTTCCTGGTATCACAGCTTGTTTTACTGAAGCGCATCCACGGCCTCAGTACTGAAAATGTTTCCTTACAGTGTTGATAGAGAGCATCTCTGCACAGCTTAAGGAAACAACTCTTCCCTAAGTTCTTTTCAGCCTCTTAGTGCTTCTAAGGAGGACACAAGTGCACACATTGCATTACTTCCCCTGTGCAGGGAAATGGTAGCCAGACAAATCTAACCTCAAACTGCAATCTGGCTCCCTGTGAAACCCTTGTGTTGGCTGCCTCTGCCTCTCATTGGCTGCTTCTGTTTCCCACCAACGCTACGAGATACACCCGGGGTGCTTACCACATCTGCCTTTCTATCCAAATTGCACTAAGTTCACTCACTCAGAGCGACTAGTGGCCTCATCCCACGGTGGTGTGGCCTGGTCACGGTTGGACCGTGCAAACGTACTAATGAAGTGGCCCTTGTGCTGCCGTGCAGGGCAGCTGGGCTTGCGGGGCTTGGGCCATCCAGTCCTTGTTGTGGGATTCAGAGAGAGAAAGGACATCTGGGAGATCCCCTCATTTCTCTTGGGAAAAATGGGGAAAGGAACTTAAAGGACTTGTCCCAAAGGATGTGCTCCTGGTCATTGCTCCAAGTTGGAAAGAAAAGGGAGATCCCCTTGTTAGAGGTCAGAAGTCACAGAGTCTCGCTTGGCGGGCAGGAGCTGTGCACGTCTCAGCAGTTCCTCCAGTGTGCTCAGGGGCCTGGGTGGCAGCGAGGGTGCTCAGCGATGGGCCGGGGTGAGGAGGTACCTGGGCACAGCACAGGGTCACATCGACATCACGGTGAGATAATGACTGTTTCACCCCTCTTTCAATTCTTCTGAGTATATCAAGGAGGACATGTCATATCTTCAATACTTCTCCAACACTTGGGATCCTCCCTTAAGAAAAAATGGAGCTCTGGGGTGGGAAGGAGCAGGCCTCAGCTCAGAGACTTCAGTGGCACAGTAACTGGCTGCAACTTAATAACTTTCTGTCTTCACTGTGTTTATTCTGATGGTTAACTTCTGTTTATGGAGAGTAATACTGGTTTCCATTCATGATATCACGTTTTCCTTTCTAAAATGTATCTAAGCTAAAAACGAGAAGTGTTGCACTGCGACGTGACTGGACTTAACGCCACTGAACTATACACTTAAAAGTGGTTAAAATGGTAAATTATGTTATGTATATTTTACCACAATAAAAAAAATACATAACACGTGAGACCACTTAAGGAAAACTTTTACATAAATAATAGTACAGATGGGAAGTGGGTGTGACAAAAATCCTGAAGGTGGATCTAAACCAAAGTTTGGGGAACCCGGGTCTTGTCCAGCCTCCCTGGTTTTATAAGGAAAGAAAACAGCCCCCAGAGAGGTTGGGTGCAACATATAGGAACGTTGGAGTTAAACAGATCTGAATTTGATCTGAATTAGGTCTAGCATACCAGCTGTATGACTTGGGACAAGTCACTTAAATTTTTTTTCTTTCAGTTTTATTATTGCTCAAAAGGAGACATCATTACCTATGTCACAGAGACGTGCTAAGGATTAATGTAGACATGTACATGACTGAATGCAAATCCTAGCACAGGGGGCACTGAAGTCCAGGTACCCTCACACTCCCTCCGCCTTGTTTTTGCCTTACTCCCCCCTCTCCCGGCCTTGCCCCTGAGCCTGCTGCCCAGATCGGGCACCACACCTCTGGCTTGCCCACTTCTTTCCTGGCTGACCTTTTGGTGACATGTCACTCTGACGACTGTGACCAGAGTTGCCAGGGTCCTCAGCCACTCAGAGTCCTGCCTGTAGCCCCTACTGTCACGACCACCCCCCTCCCCCAGGCCCAGCCCACAGCACCATCTCCTGGGAGAACTGCATCATGATGCTAGGTGAGCCCAATGGACTAAAGTAACACGTCAAGGTCACCAGGCTATGTGTGGACCCCTGCCGCAGGCTTCCCCACATATTCCTCATGGCAAGCCCTGGGTGGTCCTCACCCACCAGCTGTAACTCCATAAGGAACCTCCATCTCCCAGATTTCCTGAACCAGACATTCCTCTTCCTTGCCTGCCACTGTTTCCAGACTTCAATGGCTTCTAGTGGAAACAGCTAATAAAATGGAGGCATTGACATACCCAGTCACCAGCCAGGACATAGGAGGAGCCCACAGGCCCAACCCAAACTAAATCAGGGCTTTCATTGCTAGGGAGCCATTGGATCCCAGAAAGGAGCCAGCATCTCCCAAGAGATGCCAGCATCACATCCAGGGCTCCTCTTTCAGCCTCTCTGAGCCTGGCTGACACTCCCAAATCCTCCTGGGACATTGTTCCTTGCCATAATTCTCCCTCCCCAACGAAGCCTAACTGCTCTGGCGGCCGCATTGCACAGGTTCCCAATCTCAAGAAGGCAATTGGTCAGATTTGACTCAGTTAGCTTATACAGTATGATCTCAAACCTGCATGCTTGCCAGCAAAATAGCCCACACATTTCCACTTAATTGCACGAACTACATGTAATGGACTAATTCTCAATATCTGGTTCCTGGAAACATGCGCCCTGCTGACCGTTTACAGTGACAGAAGTGCCCAGGCAGCGAGCACCCTCCTGACAGGTGGCCTATCATCTGTCTAGTGGACGTAACTGTCGAGAGGAGGGATGTCCAGCTCCCCTTGATGCTGCCCAGAGCACATAACGCTTGATGAGGATCACTCTCAACCCACATTCTTGTTCTCTCTCTGGAGCCCTATCTCTTCCCCTCTCCCCTTCACACGCGCAAGAAGGTCAGCAGAGGACAGAGAGCCTAGAGATGGGGAAGATTGGAGGAAGACAGAGGATGAGGAAGTGGCTTGCTCAAGCTCAGATGGAAAGACTAGGCAAAGACACTTTAAAACAGAACCCAAAAGTGTGCCCCTGTCCCTCCAGCTTTCCCCAATATAAGTCCCTGGTAGTTTCCAGCAGACAGGCCCTACAGTTTCACTCATAGAAGACTCCAGGTTTTTTCATCCTAATGTTTTAGCTTCTGCTTGAAATGTTTCTTGAACCATGAAAACTCCTGCCACATCCTTTGTCAATCAGCCTGGTCATTTCCGCTGTTTGAGGACTCACTTTCAGTCTAGTTATCCTGGTCCTTTGCTTGTGGGTTTCCTGGCTTTGAATAGAAGCAGAATAGAACAGAAATGGAAAGTATAACTTCCAAGACATGAGAGGGAAAAAATGTAACAAAGTAAATGTAATCAGTTCAACAAATAGGCAGAAAATGAGGGAAAAGGGGAAAAAAACAAGAAAGAAAGGTAATAGAAACCTAGAAATAAATAAGATGGCAAAGAATAGGTGCAAATATTTCAGTTGTCATAATAAATGTGAGTAGGTCAGATTCGTCTGTCTGTTAGATAATGGAAAGTGGAAGATTGGCTTTAAAAAAGAGAGCAATAAACAAAAAGGTTGAAAAACAAAACAATGGAAATAAGATAAGCCAGCAAATGTGAGCAAAAAGAAAGCAGATTTAGCCACATCAAAATCAAATAAAATACAATTCAAGGTGCTAAGAGTAAAAGGGAACAAAGAGAAATATTTCAGGGGCCGGCCCGGTGGCGCAAGCGGTTGGGTGCGCGCGCTCCGCTGCGGCAGCCCGGGGTTCGGTGGCGCAAGCGGTTGGGTGCGCGCGCTCCGCTGCGGCAGCCCGGGGTTCGCTGGTTCGGATCCCGGGCGCGCACCAACGCACTGCTTTGGCAGGCCATGCTGTGGCGGCATCCCATATAAAGTGGAGGAGGATGGGCACGGATGTTAGCCCAGGGCCGTCTTCCTCGGCAAAAAAAAGAGGAGGATTGGCGGATGTTAGCACAGGGCTGATCTCCTCACAAAAAAAAAAAAAGAAATATTTCCCAATAATATAAATAACATCCCACCAAGAAAATAGAGGAGCTGTGAACTTTTATGTTCTGAATGACATAGCTCTGAAGGAGACATAAACAAAGAAAAACAATACTCATTGTTTGTCACTTTTTTCAAAAAATTAAATCATAGAGACACATTCACTGACAATAGCACAAAGAAAATAAAACTTAGAAATTAAGGACAAAATGATAGTGAATGAGGGTGTGTATGCGAGAGAGATCTACACATGCGGAAATAAAATACTCACACTTCATAATACCTCCCAAATTAATAAGAAAATCTAAACTTAAATTCTAACTGCTAGTTAAAGATGACATTTAAAAACCCCAAAGCTCCAGTAAAGAGCACTGAAGGCGTGCTTTGGAAGGTGTAAACGCACGTAGATGGAAAGGACGGGAGGGAGACAGCAGCGGCATCATTCGGATGCCTGAAAGCAGATGGGCGATAGAGGCAGCTGACTTAGCAGACCCGAGAGAGCAGAATTCCAAGCCAGCACCAGGGAGAGCACAAAAATCTGCCTGGTTTGCAAAGCAGTACCCTGTCACCCCCACCAAAGACTCGGGAACTGGCGAGACCACATATCTCCGGAAATGAGGGCAAAAGAGGAACTAAAAACAGGAGAACTGGTGCGAAATCAGTTTAAAGAGCAATTAGATCCCAGATCTCCTGAACAACCTAACGCAGAGCCATGACTGCCCTCCCCACCTCGGGCGAACACTGGAGTTTATTCTCTGGGAAGGTTAAGAGAGAGGCACTTCATAGTGAGGACCTGGCCCAGTCGTTGGTGGGAGGACCACACTGAGAACAGGAGGGTTAGACAGAAGTTGATTTGCAGGCCAGTTACTTGGCCCTTCCCATCTTCATCGCACATTTGGCTCCCAGGCCCCTACAGCCAGGAATAGCCCTCAGGAAGGAAATGAAGAATTTTCATTGGAGACTCTGACAGGCCAAGAAGAAAAAGTACTGAGAGCAGGGTTTCCCCAGGGAAACAGCCCAGGCAGATCGCTCTCTCTTGTCTGCCATGTGAACGGTTCCCCGCCTCCCTCATACAACTTCCAGTCAGCTGCTGAGAGCACCGCTAGGTAGGAGCAAAGAGCTCTGGGTCATTAGACATCAAGGAAGGACAGATGCAATCACAGGAAAGAAAAACAAGCAAGTTGGAGGCAACCAATCTATGCAGGGGGAAGAAACCTGTTACGTAAAACAACCTTTAGCATCCTCAGAGAGACTATAAAATGGGCAGTCAGAGAACAAACACTCCCAGAATTCAGAAATAAGATATCAGAAACAAAACCTCAAAGGAAGGGTTGGAGGAAGACCTTGACACAATCTCCCAGAAAGAAGAGAAGAGCAACAGAGTGTGAAAGAGGAGCGACAACCCAACGTCTGAACAGAAGGAGTCCTAGAAAGCGGTAAGTTCTAGGAAGTGGTAATCTAGAAAGAGAGAAGAAAGGAATCCTTAGAGAAACGCTTCAGTTACATTACATTTCCCGGAATGGGAGTAAAGACACTGAGTCCTGACTGACATAACCAGAGTTACCATGGTCGCCACGGAGGCTCAGGAAGGCACATAAGGAGTGGGGGAGGGGCACACGGCCCAAAATCTCAGCCTTCCATGCCGGGAATGCCTTAGATGATGCCTCAAATTTTAAATCAAGACATAGTAATATAAGCATTATTATTTAGAAATAAACATAAGAACCAAAAAAAAAAAAACCTCATCTATAAGAGCTGAAAGTGGTGACTGAGATTCGGGCGATGGTTGAAGAGGAAGAATTGCTGCCTTGTAGAACTATTCGATTCTTTAAACTCTGCTGAGGTATAACTTTTAAAAAATAAACAAGGGGTGGCCCAGTGGGGTAGTGGTTAGGTTCATGCACTCAGCTTCGGCAGCCCGGGGTTTGCGGGTTTGGATCCTGGGCACAGACCTATGCACCACTCATCAAGCCGTGCTGTGGCGGCGTCCTACATACAAAACAGAGGAAGATGGGCACGGATGTTAGCTCAGTGACAGTCTTCCTCACCAAAATAAATAATTAAATAAATGAAAAATAAAAAAATTTTTCACTAAAAAATAAGTGAAATAAAACTGAAATAATTTATTTCTGGAATTTTCAGAATATGTCTACTACAATTCAGATCTGTAGGGTAGGGCTGTGAGGGGCATGGAGAGTGAGGTGGTGATCAGAAAACTTGAGATTTATCTGTATCATTTTAATTTCTCACAGTGAGACTATATTCGTTTAAGTCCATATTTTAAAATATTTTTAATTTAAACAAGAAAAGAAAAACTAAAACCAAAAGAGGAAAGCGACATGGATACAGTTCTAGAGAGTTCTTCAGGTAACCAGAAAGGGGATCAGGTGAGGGGTCAGACAAAGGGCTCCCTCTTCTAGACAGAGCCAGCCACCGAGCCCAGCGGCATCTGCAGAGCTGGCCCTGGCACATTGGAGGTGCTCAGAAAATATGTTTAAAATAAACTTTGGGGGGACCTCTGTGTCTGGCAGCTCCCACCCGAGGAGGAGCCCAGAGTCTCCGAAGTATAAGTGTGAGGCACATCGTATAGGCAGGAACACAAATTGCAGACGTGGTACCAAAAGCTGGACGTGGAGGGGCTTGGGTGCCACACCCAGGAGCTGGGTCCTCATTCTGTCGGCAGTGTTGGGGGGCTGTGAAGGTTTGGGGCTCAGACTTGGTCTTAAAAACTCCAAGAGGAAAGTCTTCCCGCAACAGTACAGGCAGGGGTTGGGAGGGGGCCAGGCTGGAGGCAGAAAGACTATTCAGAGGGGGGCTGTGGTCCTAACATCCCTTGTAGCCTAGAAAATCTCCACAGGCTGGAGCAAGGAGGTGGGAGCCTTGGGAGCAGCAGAGGAAAAAGCGGGAGAGGTGACGCCTGCAGTCTCGATCTACGCCCCTGTGGCTGATGCAGCTGTGGCTTCTAGCAGAGGCGATTTGAAAATCACTTTGAGGTCAGGCTGGGTTTTGTTTTGTTTTTTTCCAGGAGGAGAAGTGATGGGAAGCTTGGCAGTGGGAGAGAAGATTGATTTAAAGTTTGATTTAATTTAGAGTAAAAGCTTGGAATTGGGAGGAGGAAGGACAAGATGGATGGGAAAGCAGATGCACTTCTAGGAGTGAACATTAACATTGGACAATCAGAAACCAGAGATCTTTAAGAAATAGGAAACCTCAGGGGAGGAGAGAGAGGCCATCTGACCCTGGAGCTTGAGGGTCACAGGAAACGTTCCAGCCTGCAGCCAATCGTCCCTTTTCTTTGGCTGTTGTTTACCAAACTTGTACATCAAAGAAAAAACGGTGCTGTCAAGAGCTGGTTCCTTGGGTCCTTGCCCCTGAAGAAGGTGCCTGGATTGTCTCTGTTTTTAGGATGAGGGAACTGGGGGGCTGGCGTCAGGCCTAGGTTAATGGGCGCGCTCCCACAGCGCCTGAAGTCTGGCAGAGTGCAGTGATAGGGCTGGGAAGCAGCCCTTTGCTGTGCTGCTTCATGTCTGCCCGCAGAACCTCGCAACCTTGGCTGTGTGAGACTCTGCCCACCTTATCTCAGCACTATCTGGGGCACAATTAAGATGCTGTCGGGCTGGTCAGCGCCCATCCCAGGCTCACAGGAAGTCACAAGGCAGCCTATGTGTCAGACATTCTTTCATACCTAGACCTCATAAATCCCACTCAGCTGGAGTTGATTTAGCAAACGGTAACTGAGCATCCTTCATAAGTTGTAAACTGTTACTCAGACCAGCCAAGAGGTCATCATCATCATTATTATTATTGCTGTTGTTGATATTCCTACTGTTATTTTATAGCGCTTCCTTCCTTTAATGCCTGTTCTTTGACCTAGACTGTAGACTTCATTCAAGCAGGGCCTCAGTCTGTCTCATCACTTCTCTTTCCCCCCACCCAGCACAGTGCCTGACACATCATTAATGCTCAGTAATATTTGATGCTTACATGAATAATTGAATGAATGAGTGAATGAAGAAATAAATAAATTAAATGAACGAAGGAACGCTCTGACCCAGCCTTATGTCAGACCCTGGGTGGCAAATATTTCGTTGTCTTTATAAAGTGCCTGATGGTTGGCAAGGAGTTTATTGGACTGCCTGCCACTATTAGAATTGTAAGCTCACCAAGGTTGGGATTTTGTCTGTTTTATTTACCTCTGTGTCCTCAGTGTCCAGAGCAGTGTCCGACACATAGAAGAAACCCAATAAATACTTGTTGAATAAACATTCACAGTTTCCTTTGAGCCTCACAGTAAACTTACAAGGGCAGATACAATTAATTTCCACTGTACAGATGGAGAAAGTGATGTTCAGAAAGGTGGAATGCAAGCTTTCATACTATAATGGAAAGAAAAGAATATTTGGAATCAGAGAATCTGAGTTCAAATCCCATGTGTACCACCTAGGAGCAGATCGTTGAAGCCCCTCTTGCTCCACTTTTGGTGTGGTGTTCTGGGGCTCCGGCTGCACGAAGGTTTCGACAAATGAAAGTTGTTGGCGGTGCTGTTGTCAGTGCTGCCTAAACACTCAGTCAAGATTCATATAATCCTCAGAATGGGATCTAAAATGGAAGACCTCCAAGAAGTGTAGGAAGGCTTCTAAAATGAAATGTGAAAAGCAGGTGACAGATCCAGAAAGCAGGGATCGCCCGAACCAACAGGCTCCCTGTGAGCTGCCCTGAGCATGGTCTGCATTGCCTTTTTCAATTAGGAGTCCAGGCCAGTGGGTGTCAGGACTGCCGTGGACACCCGGTGTCTGGCCTCAGCAAATTGTTTTACGGAATCCTGCATGATAGAGAAGAATGACAGATTTCCAGATTTTGGCTTCACTGCTTACCAGCTAGTAACTAGAGAAGGTATTTCCCTCTCTGAGCCTCAGTTTCCTCTTTGTGAGACGAAAATAACCACACCTACCTCACAGGGCTGCCGTAAGAGTAGGATTCAATATATAGGAAATACCCTAGTGGTGGGCTTCTCCCCTGGGTGGAACTGTACCCAGCGAAGATTAGCAAATTGTCCAGCTCAATCAAACAAGAGGAGTCCAGTGGCATGCAGTACGGCCCTGATCTTGGCTCTGCCTTCCTTCATGGGTTTGACTCTAAATAAAGCTAACACACATGCATTGTGGACCAGGCATGGTTCTAAGTGCTTGGCATGTATTACCTTGCTTTAATTCTCACAGCAACTCTACAAGATATGTGGTAGATAGTCTCCAAGGATGGCCGCCACCCATTCCTCCCCTCCCTACATGCATGCCCCTCCTCCCAACAAGAAATGGAGTCTATTTCCCCTCCTCTGCACCTGAGCTGCCCTTGTGACTATTTAACCAATAGAATGAGACAGAAGTGATGATGTGCAGGTTCTAGGTTCAGCCCTTGAGATGCCAAGCTTTTTTCTGCTTTTGCTGCGGGAAGCTGCCGCCATGCTGTAAGGATGCCTGAGTGGACCACAGAATGATGAGGAAGCATGTGGAGGAGGGAGACCACCTGGCCCAGGCAGATGCGTGAGGCCATCTTGGACCTTCTAGCTCATTCCAACCACCAGCTGAATGTAGCCAAGTGAGTGACTCTGGACCGTGCCAGGTGGAGCAGAAGAACTGTCAGCTGAGCCCTACCTGAATTCCTGGGCCACAGAATCATGAGGAATAATGAAAAAAAAATCACTGTTTTTTAAGCACTGAGTTTTGGAGTGGTTTGTTATGCACCAATAGATGACTGAAACAATTTAGGAATGATTATTTGCCCCACTTTCCAGATAAGGAAACTGAGGCACAGAGAGGTTAAGTGACTTGCTTGAGATCACATAAAGCTAGTAAGTGCTAGGGCCAAGACCCAAAACTCAACAATCGACCTCAGAATCCACTCTCTTAATCATTAGGCTACTGTGTATTGTTTTTGATGACATTAAAAATCCAAAATCACACGTAGTGAATTCACGGAGCTGGGAGGAACAGCAAAGGTAGAAAAGAGCATTGAGATTCAAAATAATCTTGACAGGCTGGTTTCATGGGAAATTAAAATTTTTTTAATTTTTTATTATAAAATAATTTATATTATAAATATATAAATATAATTTTATTATATTATATATTATATATTATAAATATATAAAATAATTTATATTATAAAATATAAATATTTTAAAATATTAAAATATTAATTAAAATAATTAAAATATTAAAATAAAATATAAAGTCCTCCCTTTGGTTCAAAAAATCACTTGATTTCACAGAATGGAGAGACCTAGATTTAAGAATAGGTTGAATGAGACACAGTTAAAGTTTGCATTACTGGAAAGCTCAATATAGACTAACAGTGAAATGTGGTTGCCCGAAATCTGCTGAGGACCCTGGGTTGTACTGAGATGCGTAGAAATTAGAACAAGAGAGGGGACCCCCACTGAGCACTGCCATGGTCAGACCAGGTCACAACCGGAGAATGATGGTCCCCTCAAGGCACCCTATTTTCAGCATGTCAGGGACAGGGCAACCAGGATGGTGAGGGGTCTGAACTCCTGCCCATATGAGGGACAAACTGAATAAATCATCTAGAGAAGAGAAATCTTGGGAAGGGCACTGGATCAGGCACCGCATCCTCATGTGAACAAGACTATATTTATTCTGTGAACCTCCAGAAGCAGTAGGCAGGACAAATGGAAGTGCCTAGAGGCCACCATATGTGAAGAACACTCCGTTCCAGTGGAGTGGTCTGCTGGGCAGGGATGAGCTCCAGTCCCAGGTGCTGGGTAAGCCGAAACCAGACTGTCACCTGACTAAGCAGCTTCAAGGAGAGTGGATCGTTGGGTGGGAAGTTGGCCAGAGATGATCTCCTTATACCCTTTCAACTCTCAAAGCCAAGAGGTCAGTGGAGACCTTATAAAGCCAGGAAGAATGGAGGAACAATAACTAGAGTCGGCCAAACCATAGGGGTTTTCAGAAGTCCCACCCTAGACGAGCAAAGAATGAGGCCAAAGCAGGCGAGCTCTGGGGATCTGGCCAGAGCTGGCCAATTACCCAGAATTCCTACTGTTGGTGCCACTTGAGGACTTTGGCGGCCATTTTGTGCAGAACTCAGCGTTGGCACCTGGCAAAGGTCTTTGTAGAGACACGATTGGCGGCAAGAGGACTGATGGATTCAGACCTCAGTGCCATGGAACCTTTGCAGCTGGTATCTCCAACCAGTCACGTTTGGCCTGGTAAACTTGCCCCTGACTTCCCGAAATCCCAGAGAGCCTGGCTCCACTTCCTCCTTCATTCTTTCCACCTGCAAATCTCCGTCCACAGAACAGGCAGCTGATTACCTCCCTAGCTGCTTCCGTGGATCTTGGCACAGCAGATTCTAGTCGATCCAGCTGTGCTCAGAAGGAACAGGTGTGAGCGTGAGGGAAGGCGCCGAGGCACCACACAAGCCCTGCTCGCCGCCCCAGGACAGCTCAGCAGCCCTTGAGCAAATGTCCTCACAGCACAGCAAAAATCACTGTGAGCTCATTCACGTCAATGGTCACAGTGTCACTAGTGCTGCAGAAGAAAAAGTCAATAAATGTTTTCTTGTTTAAAATGCCCTTGAGGACAACTTCAAATGCTTCTTTTGTGAAGAATTACTCACTGGAGTCTTATAAAAAGAGAGTCGTCACTGATTTAGGTTCAAATATCAAAATGTGTGGCTTTTGTTTAAGGGATCCTTTATATTTTTGCAGCTCTTCGAGAAATATAACTCCCCACTATTAAACAGATGAAAATGAAAATTCTAGTCAAACAAAAATTATTGTAAATCAAATAGGAATTCATTTACTAAATTCCAATTGGCAGTAGCAGCCAACTTGTTTTTAAACAATATTTAAACAATGTTGAGTTAAAACAATTTTTCTGCATGTGGCATGTCAAGGAAAAATGTAAGACTGAAGTCATCATCCCAAAACATGTGTTTTAAAGTTTATCTTGCAAAATACTGCAGTGGTTCTCAATGTGGGCCCTCAGAACAGCAACATCAGCAATACCTTATGAGTGCCTATGACTAATAATTATCTGGCAATATTTTGCCACTGTTGTAGGGAAAGAAAACCAAATTGCTAAGAGACCTGATGACACACTCAAGAGTGTATAAAGACCAAGTGACAAGTGTCTCAGTTGCCTCCAAATTCTTTTGCATCCAGAGTGACGCAGCCTACAAAACGGATGTTCACTTTCTAAAACTGACTTCTGTGTTTCCTCCAGTGTTACTGGCTGCTCGTGTAAATGTAGTGAGCTTCTCTCAGAGTCTGCTAATTTAAGTCAGCATGGATATTAGCTTACAGTATTTAAATATCTTCCACTTATAATAGATCAATTCTTTGGCTTTCAATTGAACCCAGTTAATTTACATAATAGCTGGAAGACTGATGGGTAAATTACTAGTTTTGTCAATTACTAGGCAGAAAAATGAATCAGATGCCATTGAAGCAGCATGGAAAACATATTTTATTCATTGTTTAGATGAGCATAACTTAACTTTTAATTATATTTGGGGCATTCTAACTCCTTAGTACATGAGGAGAAGATTGAGTTACCGTTTATGAGCAAAATGAAGGTGATGTGGGATGGCTACGGTGGGACCGCTGCCTTTCCTGGTCTGCTGAGGATGCTGGTACGTTTCCTGAAGGAACTACAGCCTTTGCAGAGGATCTGGATGAGGTGTGCCTTCCCCACAGAACTCAGCACATGCCCCTTGGCAGCAGTCGGCTCAGCAGGTGAGCCTGGCACAGGTCATTGCAAAATAGTCTAGACCGTGTTTCTCAGACTAACCTATTCTCAGCTAAACAGCATAGTGGCCCCTCTCCCAGAGGCACCATGTGCCCCACGCATGGCACTAGTTGCAGGGCCTCGCAGCAGTAAGACAGAACCAAACCATTTCCAGGCAAGGGAGGGCCCCTCCCATCTAAGGCGAGCCTCTGGACCCAGCATCAATGTGTCAATAGGGTGTATTCCAAGCAGAAACAAACTTCCAAGGGACCGTGCTCTGAGGCTCGGGGCCAGCCTGAGCAGGCAGGGTCAGCCTCTGGGACAGCCTGTTTGTCATGGGAGGAGAAGGCTGGAAGCTGCGCAGCCCTAGAAACGTGCAGGGGTAGAAGAGTAGGCCTATGGTTCAGTGCCACAGACTCCTGGCTAAGGAGAAGCCTGTGTCCCCCTGGGCTCCTCACTGCGTAGGGTGGAGGCCAGGCAGTGCGGCCTGCCAAGGGCTCCCAGGTCTGAAGGAACAGCATAGGCTTTTCAACCTCTGACCCTTTGGATGGGTGGGCTCTGAAGGGCCGAGGGCAAGGTAAGCATCAAAGTGGGGCAGAAATCGACACCAGCATCTACCTGAGTCCTGGGTTAGAGACAATACCAGAAAAAAGTGGGTGGCCAGTGAAGATCGCCTCCCCTCTAGGAAGCTCAGAGCACATGCACCCTGATGGCTAGTTCCCTTCTGAATTCACCTGCCCTCAACTGTACTGACTGACATGCTGCCTAATGGCACGGGCACCAGAGAGGTTGAGCTTATCTCAGTTTCTCCCTTAACGCGTCCACCTGGAACACCAGGTATTTTAAGGAGACAAGGAGACCCACTGCTCGGTCCAGTGAGCCAAAAAGAAAAGGGAGGCATTTTCACACTCCCAGGACCTCCCACTGCCCAGGGGAGATCCTTCACGGGCTGGGCATAGGCCAAGGACCAGTGTGGGAGCCATGACTCCTCTCAGATCCCTGTCCTTGCAAGATCTAGTGCTCCATCCAAAGGGTCAGGCAAGAGGTGGGTAGTACACGGCCACTGCATCTCAAGGCCAGAACCCAGACCTTCTGCCATGCCCTGCTCAGCACTTTAGACCTTGAGAGCCTCCTTCACACCCCCAACACCGTATCACAAGTAGATGGACCTGACCTCTCATTGCTTTTCCCTCCCAAATGCCAATCAGAGGAGCAAGAGAATCATCATTAGTAGTTCAATGGCTTTACCTGCATAGAAACACACTGTTTAAATAGTACTATGATTTTAAAACTTTTTATTTTTCTGTAGCCATGTGAGCAGTTTGGAATAAAATTATCTAGAATTTATTCTCTCAAAGTAACATCTAATTAGTTAAAATAAGCAATGCTAAATGTTCCTGAAATCCTAGCACCTAAACACAATAAGAGTTCATCTCTTGCTGCGGCAAGTCTGCTGTGGACCAGATGGTAGCCTCATCTGTCTCTCGTGGCCTCCAGGGTTGACCCAGTGAGGGAGGGAGGAGAGAAGCCTGGAGGTCACAGCAGTTTGTAAAGGACCAGGCCTAGAAGTAGATGGCATCACTCCCACCCAGGCCCACTGGCCAGAGCTTTGTCACCACTAGAGGATTCAGGAAACCCCCCATGTAAGCATTCTGGTCCACTGGTCACAAGCATTAGTTCCCTTGTATCCCTAGTAAGCTCCTCAGCACCCCAGCACTGGGCCTGCCACAGTGACACGGTGAGGCCAGGACACTAAATCTAGTGAGCACTGGCTCCACACACTTTCCAACATGACATCACGTCTCGTTCTCAGGAACATGATGGTAGGCATTAGAATGCCTGCATTAATGACGAGGGCACAGGGCTGAGAGAGGCTGAGCCCTAGGCCACCATGCTGGGACCCCTGGCCGGGGTGGAGCCGAGGTTCCACAGTGCTAGGACCACTGGCCTTCTGTGAGGCCCAGGAATCCAGTGAGACGGGGCCGCCCAAAGGAATAGCCCCCAGGAATGACTCAGGGTGAGTCAGGAGTACACAACTTGGGGCAGAGTGTAGATCAAGATCCTGGAGAGGGACAGACTAACTGCAGGGAAAACCAGGACCTGGGGAAGAGAACTCCCCACCCTGGAAAGGGCACTCCCTTGGGGGCTAGGGGAGGGCTATTAGCTCTGAGGCCAGAGGGTTCCTGAGGGCTTCACCCAGACCCCAGGCCTAGAGCTGCAAGTCTGTCCCAGGCAGCAGGTCTCAGGCTCACCCTTGAATCCCAGATGGACTTTCATGGGCTAAGGGTCAGGCTGGGCAGCCCTGCAGGTGAGGACTTCAGGGACTGGCCGCCTGGGGAGGTGTGGGAAGGTGCAGGGAGCTGATGCTCAGACCCCAAAGCCCCTGCTTTCTGCAGAGCACTGGACTGTCCTCTGACACTCTGCCCCAGAGGCAGGCCTCACGTGCTGACAGGTTCTCTAGACAGACCAGGTGTAGCCCGGGACACAGGGGTGAAGCAGGGCGTGGAACTCGTGGGGCACACCAAGTGCATTTGGAGTGCCCGGGAGGCAGCATCAGTCTAGAATCTGTTGGGAGAAGCGTCAAGACAAGGTCCTGAGCAAAGAATGAGGCTGAACAAGTGACTCATCTCAACTCCTTAGGGAAGAGAAGTGCCTCAGCCAGGGAGCAATTTGTCTCCGACTTTTAGGTTGCCTTTTTAAATATCTGCATTTTGGATGGTAATGGACCGTGGTTACAGGCTTGTGTGATAAGGGAGAGGAAGGATGTTTCCCTACTTGGCACCGAACTTCATTCTGATCTGTGTGAGTTAAAATTTGGAGTGGTTCAGTTCCTGGTCGAGTGTCAGAGGCTAAAGCTTTTTAAGATTGATCTGAGGCCACAGTCACAATTACAGGAGATAAGGAACCCTGAGTGATTGCTTTTTAAAATGTGTCTGCAATTTTCCAAGATGCTGCTGGTGGAAAATCTTATCATGCAGCTTGCTAAGAAGCATTTCAGAAGTTGGTTCTTCAGCCAGTCTCCCTCTAGACAAGGTGAAAAATGAAAACTTCCCAGAAAGCCAGCCTTTGATCCGGTTGGAGAGAGAACTGAATTAGAGCAGGAAGATCTCAGAACTATCTCAAACCCCAAAACTCAGACCAGTGGGAGACGTGCAGACATCCCAGGCCCTGCAGGAGGTCCCCACAGGGCTGTCATCACAAACTATGAAGGAGGAACCCCGTTCCTCACCATCCTGAGACTCCTGAATCTACATTATACCTTATTTTGTAGCACAAGCAATGGTCTTATTGGGGGGAGGGATTGTTCCCAGAAACAAACCAAATAAACAGATATAGTGGCCAAACTAGGTTTTAAAATAATAATTATGACAAGTACTCATATTCATTCAGCCTTTAGTGCTTACAAAGCACTAGCTCAGGCAGGCTAGTGAGGAGGGAAGGACAGAGGTTAATATCCTCACTTTTACAAGTAAGAAAACCAGGCCTCAGCCCTGGACCTGCTTGGGTCCCACCTAAGTGGTAATGTCACAATAATTACAAACCCCTATAATTATTTTTAAATGTTCATATATATTCCACCTCCTGTAAAATGGTCATAAGTGGACTCTACTCCTTGGTTATAGAATAGTTCACAAATCACAACAACAGCACTTACTCTCAGCAGGCCCTGAACCTGGTACTGATGAGGCATTAGATCCTGAAATCCTCAAAACACACTACATTACAGAGGAGGAAACTGAGGCTCATCCGGGTGCACAGACATTGGCTGTGGAGGCCCAGTCTGAGCCTGAGCCCCAGTCATAAGCTCTCACTAATGATGCCTCCACCATGCTGCCTTCCTGGCTGCCTGCCCAGCCCCATTCTAGGTCCTCTGCTCACTCCATCACATTTGCTTCCCAGAGAACACCATTGAACAGAGAGGGAAACTGAGGCTGGGTGAGGCAAACTTGTCCAAGCTTACCATCAAAAAGCAATAGTGTCAAGTGACATCAGCATCCTGGCAGAGTGAGCTCTCCTCTTATACTCTCCCCCCAAGATACAATGAAAAGGACATTCGTATACCAATAGAGGACATGGACACAACACAAAAGATGTCTGAGAGACCCACACAGCCATACGTCTGAAGGTAGAGGTGCTGGACCCCCTGGAGGAAGTGGGAGGAGATAAGGAGATCTCCTCTCCCTCTCGAACGGCAGTGACCCTAGGATCCAGACCACATGTGGCTCTGAGAGGAGAGGGGGGAGGGGCGGCCCTCTGCGGGAACACCTTCACTCTCCAAGTTCCCTCACAGAGGTGAATAAGCTATAGCGGGGGTGTCCTTATCAAGCGAGCACCCCAGGAGAGCAGATAGTGAGGGCAGAGCGAGAATGCCCCCGGGATTGTGCAGGTGAAAGAAAGCGCCCCTCACCCTGCCTAGCACTCCAGCTCAGCTGGTCAGCCAGAGAAACCACGCAAAGGATAGAAAACCAGCAGCTAGAAGAAAGTGAGCCAGGGTCGCGGCAGGCTCAGAATACACAGATCTTGACCCCCACCAAATGGCAGCAGGTGGAAGCTGCGACCAGATATTATCACTATGCAGAGGCACAAATCTACACCGTCAAACAGTATGAAAAAATATATTAAATCTCCAGACCAGAAGGAAAATGACAAGCACCCAGAAATCAATCCTGAAGGCACAGAAATTTCTAATCTGAATGACAGAGAATTCAAAATAGCTATGATAAAAAAACTCAATGAGTTACAAGAAAATACAGATAGACAGTTCAATGAAATCACGAACTTCTTCACAAAAGAGATTGAAACTATAAAGAAAAAACAATCAGAATTGTTAGAGATGAAAAACACAATGGATGAGATAAGTAAAAATCTGGAATCCCCGAACAACAGAGCTGATATTATGGAGGATAGAATTAGAAGCTTGGAGGACAGAAATATAGAAATGCTTCAGATGGAGGAGGAGAGAGAACTAAGACTAAACAGAAATAAAGAAATTCTCCAAAAAATACCAGACTCAATTAGGAAATGCAACATAAGGATTATAGGTATTCCAGAGGGAGAAGAAAAGGAGAATGGAACAGAAAGCTTGTTCAAAGAAATAATAGCTGAGAACTGCCTAAACTTGGGGAAGGAGCTGGAAATACAAGTGGAAGAAGCCAACAGAACTCCTAAATACATCAATGTAAAAAGACCTTCTACAAGGCATATAGTAGTAAAGCTGGCAAAAGTCAATGACAAAGAAAAAATATTAAGGGCAACAAGGCAGAAGAAAATAACTTACAAAGGAACTCCTATCAGGCTTTCACCAGATTTCTCAGCAGAAACCGTACAGGCTAGGAGAGAATGGAATGACATATTCAAAATTCTGAAACACAAAAACTTTCAGCCAAGAATACTCTATCCAGCGAAAATATCCTTCAGATATGATGGAGAAATAATAACTTTCCCAGATAAACAAAAGCTAAGGTAGTTCAGCGCCACAAGACCCCACACACACAAGAAATGCTTAAGAGGGCCCTCATACCTGAAAAAAAAAAAAAAAGAAAGGGGCCACAAAGCCTTGAGCAAGGAGAGAAATAGGTAGACAAAACCAGAAAATTGCAGCTCTCTATCAGAACAGGTTAGCAAACACTTAATTATAAAATTAAAGATAAAGGGAATGAAAACATCAAAAATAAATATAATCTCATCATTTTAACCACAAACTCACAACACAAGATGGAATAAGATGTGACAATAATAACTTAGCAGGGGAAGAGGAGAGGGATGGGATCGGCTTAGTCTAAGGAAGCAAGAGGCTATCAGAAGATGGACTATCTCATCTATGAGATTTTTTATACAAACCTCATGGTAACCACTGCACAAATAATCAGAACAGATACAAGATGATAAATAAAGAGAAAACTAAGAAAACCATCATAGAGAACTACCAAACTGAATTGGTAGTCTGAAATACACGAGACGAGAAACAAAGGAAATGCAGAAGAACCGGAAAACGAGTGATAAAATCGCAGCATTAACCCCTCATATATCAATAATCATGCTAAATGTAAATGGATCGAATTCTCTAATCAAAAGACAGAGAGTGGAGGAATGGATTAAAAAACAAGACCCAACAATATGCTGCCTCCAGGAAACACATCTCAGCTCTAAAGACAAACCATAGAGACAGAGTGAAGGGATGGAAGATGATACTCCAAACTAATGGCAAACAAAAGAAAGCAGGTGTTACCATACTTATATCAGACAAAGTAGACTTCAAGATAAACAGATAATGAGAGACAAAGAGGAGCAGTATATAATGATGAAAGGGACACTCCACAAAGAAGACATAACACTTATAAATACATATGCATCCAACACAGGAGCACCAAAGTACCAAAAGCAACTATTAACAAACCTAAAAGGAGATATTAACAGCAGCACAGTAAGAGTAGGGGACCTTAACACCCCACTTACATCAATGGATAGATCATCTAGACAGAAAGTCAACAAGGAATAGTGGATTTAAATGAAAAACTAGACCAGATAGACTTAATAGATATATATAGAACACTCCATCCAAAAACAGCAAAATACACATTCTTCTCAGGTGCACATGGAACATTCTCAATGATAGACTATATGTTGGGGAACAGGGCAACCTCAATAAATTTAAGAAGATTGAAATCATATCAAGCATCTTTTCTGACCATAATGCTATGAAACTAGAAATCATATACAAGAAAAAGCTGGGAAATGACAAAGATGTGGAGACTAAACAACATGCTACTGAACAACCCATGGATCACTGAAGAAATTAAAGGAGAAATCAAAAAATATCTGGAGACAAATGAAAATGAAAATACACCATATCAACTCATATGGGATGTAGCAAAAGCAGTCCTAAGAGGGAAATTCATAGCAATACAGGCCCACTTTAACAAACAAGAAAAATCTCAAATAATCAATCTTAACTACACCTAACAGAATTAGAAAAAAGAAGAACAAACAAAGCCCAAAGTCAGCAGAAAGAGGGAAATGATAAAAATTAGAGCAGAAATAAATGAAATTGAAAAAAAAATTCAGTGGAAAGGATCAATGAAACAAAGAGCTTGTTCTTTGAGAAGATAAACAAAATTGACAAACCCTTAGCCAGACTCACTAAGAAAAAAAGAGAGAAGGCCCAAATAAATAAAATTAGAAGTGAAAGAGGAGAAATTACAATGGATACCACAGAAATACAAAGGACTATAAGAGAATACCATGAAAAACTATATGCCAAAAAATTGGACAATTTAGAAGAAATGGATAAATTCTTAGACTCAAACAACCTCCCAAAACTGAATCAAGAAGAAATAGAGAATCTGAATAGACCAATTACAAACAAAAGAGATTGAAACAGTAATCAAAAACCTCCCAAAAAATAAAAGTCCAGGACCAGATGGCTTCTCTGGAGAATTCTACCAAACAGTCAAAGAAGATTTAACACCTATCCTTCTCAAACTATTCCAAAAAATCGAGGAAGATGGAACACTTCCCAACACATTCTTACGAAACCAACATCACCCTGATACCAAAGCCAGACAAAGACAACACAAACAAGGAAAATTACAGGCCAATATTGCTGATGAACGTAGATGCAAAAATCCTCAATAAAATATTAGCAAACCAAATACAGCAATGCATTAAAAAGATCATACACCATGATCAAGTGGGATTTATACCAGGGATGCAGAGATGATTCAACATCCACAAATCAATCAATGAGATACACCACATTAACAAAATGAGGAACAAAAATCACGTGATCATCTCAATAGATGCAGGGAAAGCATTTGACAAGATCCAACATCCATTTATGATAAAAACTCTCCATAAAATGGGTAAAGAAAGAAAGTACTTTAACATAATAAAGGCCATTTATGACAAACCCACAGCCAACATCATACTCAATGGGGAAAGACTGAAAGTGATTTCTCTGAGAACAGGAATAAGACAAGGATGCCCACACTTGCCACTCTTATTCAGCACAGTACTGGAGGTTTTGGCCAGAGCAATTATGCAAGAAAAAGAAATAAAAGGACTCCAAATCGGTAATGAAGAAGTGAAACTCCCACTGTTTGCAGATGACATGATTTTATATATAGAAAACCCTAAAGAATCCATCAGAAAACTATTAGAAATAATCAACATCTACAGCAAAGTTGCAAGGTACAAAATCAACTCACAAAAATCAGTTGCATATCTATACTCTAATAATGATCTAACAGAAAGAGAACTCAAGAATATAGTCCCATTTACAGTTACAGCAAAATGAATAAAATATCTAGGAATAGATTTAACCAATGAGGTGAAAGACCTATACAATGAAAACTATAAGACATTATTGAAAGAAATCGATGATGACATAAAGAAATGGAAAGATGTTTCGTGCACATGGATTGGAAGAATAAACATAGTTAAAATGTCCATACTACCTAAAGCAATCTACATATTCAATGCAATCCCAATCAGAATGCCAATGTCACTCTTCATGGAAATAAAACAAAGAACCATAAAATTCATATGGGGCAACAAAAGACCCCGAATAGCTAAAGCAATCTTGAAAAAAAAGAACAAAGCTGGAGGCATCACAATCCCTGACTTCAAAATATACTACAAAGCTATAGTAATCACAACAGCATGATACTGGCACAAAAACAGACACACGGATCAATGGAACAGAATTGAAAGCCCAGAATTAAAACCACACATCTACAGCTAATCTTTGATAGCTAATCTTCGACAAAGGAGCTAAGAACATACAATGGAGAAAGGAAAGTCTCTTCAATAAATAGTGTTGGGAAAACTGGACAGCCATATGCAGAAGAGTGAAAGTAGACCATTATCTTTTGCCATACACAAAAATTAACTCAAAATGGATCAAAGACTTGAAGGTAAGACCCGAAACCAAAACTCCTAGAATAAAATATAGGCAGTACTCTTTGACATCGGTCTTAGAAGGATCTTTTTGAATACCATGTCTACTTGGACAAGGGAAACAAAAGAAAAAATAAACAAGTGAGACTTCATCAGACTAAAGAGCTTCTGCAAGGCAAGTGAAACCAGGATCAAAATGATTAGGGAACCCACCAGCTGGGAGAAAATATTTGCAAGTCATATATCGGACAAGTGGTTAATCTCTATAATATATAAAGAACTCACACAACTGAACAACAAAAAAACAAACAACCTGATCAAAAAACGGGCAGAGGATATGAACAGACATTTTTCCAAAGAAGATATACAGATGGCCAATAGACACATGAAAAGATGTTCAACATCACTAGTCATCAGGGAAATGCAAATCAAAACTACACTAGGATATCACCTTATACCTGTTAGAATGGCTATAATCACCAAGACAAAAAATAAAAAATGTTGGAGAGGTTGTGGCGAAAACGGAAACCCTCATACACTGCTGGTGGGAATGCAAATTGGCACAGCCACTATGGAAAACAGTGTGGAGATTTCTCAAAAAATTACAAATAGAAATACCATATGATCCAGCTATCCCACTACTGGGTATTTATCCAAAGAACTTGAAATCAACAATTCAAAGAGATTTATGCACCCCTATGTTCATTGCAGCATTATTCACTATAGCCAAGAAGTGGAAGCAACCCAAGTGCCCATCAACTGATGACTGGATAAAGAAGATGTGGTGTATATATACCATGGAATACTACTCAGCCATAAAAAAAAGACAAAATCGTCCCATTTGCAACAACATGGGTGGACCTTGAGAGTATTATGTTAAGTGAAATAAGCCAGAAAGAGAAAGACAAACGCCATATGATTTCACTCATATGTGGAAGATAAACTAACACACGGATAGACATAATAGTTTAGTGGTTACCAGAGGGAAGGGGGTTGGGTGGTGGGCACAAGGGGTGAAGGGGAGCATTTATATGGTTACTGACAAATAATAATGTACAACTGAAATTTCACAATGTTATAAACAATTATGACCTCAGTAAAAATAATAATAATAATAATAAAATGGAGTCCTCCAGAAAAAAAAAGCAGTAGTGTCAGGATGACACCAGATCTGTCTGAGACTAACACCTGTGAGGTTTCCATGACTGTCCCACACCATCTCAGATTTAAAATGTAATTGTTGCTTATCTTTTCACTACTTGGGTAAGTTCTGGGCATGAGACATCTGAATAGAGACAGAGAAACAGAAATCTTCGTCACTGTTACTGTTGTCACTCTAATTCATTCTCCTGGACGGAGCTGAGGCCTTGGGACCATGGGCTGCCCTGGGAGCTGTTCCCAAGAAAGAGAGGGATGGTTCACTGCCAGACAAGCTCTGGCAGCCCCCCGGGGGCGCTGGGGCTTGTGCGGACTCTGGTTGGAAGACTTGGAGAGTAACTGTCACTAGAGTTTAGTCCAAGGGAAGTTGAGAGGCCTGCCACCCCAAATGTTTCCAGAAGGGAGGAGAAGGGACAGTCCGTCTCCTTTGCCTGCGAATGAGAGATGGACATTCCAGGCTGTAGAAATGCGGGGCGGGCTGGCCTAGCCCTTGACATGTGAAGTAGGGGAGCGTTCAGTCGGGGTGTGACTGTGCAAAGATGGCAACAGCCCATTTCTCAAGCGTGGACGGCACCTCCTGAATTATCTGACTACTCTCTTTTTTTTTTTTACTTTTATGTTAAATCTTTTCATTTTGATGCAAACATTACAGGGCAAAACATAAAAGCTGCCTCACCACTCCCACCACTCCCTCTCAAAGTGTAAGTTTTCTGTGTCATTTCTGTATCTTGTAACTTGTGAGTTCTTGAGAGGGGGCAGTAACAGAAATTGGGATGGGATGGTACTAAATTATTTTTCTAGCACTCCTTTTTTAAATTTAGCAATTCAGCTGAGAAGCCTTTTGTATTTACCTCATTCTGATATGGCTGTACCTGAAATTATTTAACCACTCTCCCATTGACGGACAGGTAAGTTGTTTCCTATTTTTTCTGGTAGAGAAAACGCTACAGTGAGCATTATTATACATATATCTTTGTGCATTTGTCTTTCCTTGGAACAAGTTCTCAAAATTTAACACTAGGTTAAAGGATATTTCATTTTCAAATTATTTTAGACATTGCAAAATTGCTTTCAAAAAGGCTTTCTCTAATTACCATTCCATCAGGTGTAGGAGAATGCCTGTTCCTCATGCTCTCCCAACATTAGGTATTAGCAATCCTTTTAAATTATGGATCTTATGACATGTTTATTGACTATTTGTATTCTCCTATTAATTTCTTAATACACTTTGCCCATTTTTCTATTGGGTTCTTTGCTTTTTATAATACATTTTACTTAACCCTAAGTATCCCAAAATTATCATTTCAATATGTAATCAATCTAAAATTATTAATGAGATATTTTACATTCTTATTTTCTACCATGTCTTTGAAATCCACTTACAGCATATCTCAATTCGGAAACTAAGTTTTCATCAAAAATACTTGGTCTGCATTTAGATTTCACAGAATTTGCCTTTGAAGAAGTAGTTTCATATTCTCAAATTGTTCCATATATACTGTGGTAGGCAGAATAATAGTCCCCAAATGATGTCCATGTCCTGGGAACCTGTGAACATGTTATGTTCTGTGTCAAAGAGGAATTAAGGTTGCTGATGGGATCAAGGTTGCTAATCAGCTGACCGTAACATAAAGAAATCCTCATCCTGGATTATCCAGGGACCCTGTGTAATCACAAGAGCACTTTACAGTGGAGAAGCGAGGCAGGAGAAGAGGGCGGAGTCAGAGGGCAATTCCAAGATGCAATGCTGCTGGGTTTGAAGATGGAGGAGGGGCCAGGACCCAAAGAATGCAGCCAGCCTCTAGAAGGGAAAAAGCAGGGAAACGGATTCTCCCCTGAGCCTCCAGAGGAGCACAGCCCTGCCAGCCCTGGATTGTAGCCCAGTAAGGCCCCTTTCAGACTTGTGACCTCCAGAACTGTAAGAAAATAAGTTTTTGTTGTTTTAAGTCACAAAACTTGTGGTAATCTGTTACAAAACTAATGTATCCACATACTAAAATTTTTCCAGTAACTGAATTGTGTCAATTTTTCTTAATAGCTTTATTGAGATATACCTTTCATGTGATAAACTGCACATATTTAACATGTACAATTTGATAAATTTTAATATATGTATACACCTGTGAAATCGTCGCTACAATCAAGATAAAAAAAACTATTACCCCAAAAATTGCCTTGTATCCCTTTGTAATTCCCTCCCTTACTCCCCACCCTTCTGCCCCTGCTGACTCCTGACCCCGGGCAACCACTGATCTGCTTAGTATGCATTTTCTAGAATTTACATAAATGGAATAATGGAATAATACATAAATGGCTTCTTTCACTCAGTATAATTATTTAGAGGTTCATCCATGTGGTAAGCCTGCATTTTTATTCATTTTTACTGCTGTGTATTATTCCGTTGTGCGGCCATTCCACAGCTTGCTTATCCATTCACCTGTTGATGGCCATCTGGGTTGTATCCAGTTTTTGGATATTGAAAATAAAGCTGCAGGAGCATTATTCACCATAGCCAAGAAGTGGAAGCAACCTAGGTGTCCCTCGACTGATTATTGGATCAAGAAGATGTGGTATATATATACAATGGACTACTACTCAGCCATAAAAAAAGACAAAATCGTCCCATTTGCAACAACATGGGTGGGCCTGGAGGGTGTTATGTTAAGTGAAATAAGCCAGAAAGAGAAAGACAAACACTCTCTCTATGATCTCACTCATATGTGGAATATAAACCAACACATGGACAGGGAAATCTGTACTGTGGTTACCAGGGGCAGTGGGGGTGGGGGGTGGGCACAAGGGGTGAAGGGAGACATATGTATGGCGACGGACAAACAAAAACGTACAACCCAAAATTTCACAATGTTATAAACTATTAAAACACCAATTAAAAAAAAAATCGCAAATAAAGAAAGAAAGAAAGAAATAAAGCTGCCAGGGCCGGCCTTGTGGCGCAGTAGTTAAGTGTGTGCGCTCTGCTTTGGCGGCCCAGGGTTCACAGGTTCGGATCCCGGGCGTGCACCGACACACCGCTTGTCAAGACATGCTGTGGTGGCATCCGATATAAAGTAGAGGAAGATGGACATGGATGTTAGCCCAGGGCCAGTCTTCCTCAGCAAAAAGAGGAGGATTGGGATCGGACGTTAGCTCAGGGCTGGTCTTCCTCACACAAAAAATAAATAAATGAATCAAAAATAAATGAAAATAAAGCTGCTATGGGGCCGACTCGGTGGCGTAGCAGTTAAGTTCACGCCATCCGCTTTGGCAACCCGGGGTTCACCGGTTTGGATCCTGGGTGCGGACCTACGCACTGCTCATCAAGCCATGCTGAGGCGGCATCCAACATAGAACAACTGGAAGGATGTACAACTGTGACATACAACTATCTACTGGGGCTTTGGGAAGAAAAAAGGGAAAAAAAAAAAGGAGGAAGATTGGCAACAGATGTCAGCTCAGGGCCAGTCTTCCTCAAAAAATAAGAGAAAGAAAGCTGCTATGAACATTCATGTACAAATCTCTGTATGGAAATATGCTTTTCTTTCTCTTGGATAAATACATAGGAGGGGAATGGGTGGATCATATCCTAGGTCTATGTTTAACATTTCAAGCAACTGCTGAACTGTTTTCTGAATTGGTTGCACCATTTTACATTCCCACCAGCAGGTATGCAAGTTCTAGGTCCTCCACACTCACACCAACACTCAGTGTGGTCAGCCTTTTAAATTTTATCTGTTCTGACAGATATGTAGTGGTATGACGTTGCGGTTTTAATTCCCATTTCCCTAACGACAAATGATGTGGAGGATCTTTTCGCGAGCTTATTTGCCATCCCTGTATCTTCTATAGTAAACTATCTGTTAAGTCTTTTGCCTATTTTTTTAGTTGGGTTGTTTCCTTATTACTAAATTTTAAGAGTGCTCTATATATTTCGGGTTCAAGTTCTTTGCCAGGTAAATGATTTTCAAATATCTTCTCCCAGTATGTAACACGTATTTTCATTCTCAATCATATCTTTTGGAGAGTAGGGTTTTTTAATATAAATAAGTCAAATTATCAGTTAGTTTGTTTATAAATTGTGCTTCTGATGTTGTATCTAAGAAATATTTGCCTAATCCAAAGTTATAAATGTTTTCTACCAGAAGTTTGATAGTCTTAGATTTTACATTTAGGTATATGATTCATTTGAGTATATTTTTGTATATGATGTCAGGCATGGATCAAATTTATTTTTTTGGCACATGATTATGTAATTGTTCCACCACCATTTCCTGAAAACACTATCCTTCTTCCACTGAGTTGCCTTTGCACTTTTGTCGAACATTAGTTATCCGTATATACAGGTCTATCTCAACTTCCTATTCTGTTTCATTAATCTATATGTCTATTGTGGTGCTAATATCACAGTGTTTTGATTACTGTAGTTTTATAGTAGGTCTTGAAATCTGGCAGTAGTAGATCTCCACCTTTGTTATTCTGTTTCAAACTTGTCTGGCTATTGTAGGTTCTTTACATTTCTATATGAATTTTAGTCAGCTGGTCAATTTCTACAAAACACCTACTGGGATTCTGATTGGGATTGCATGGAATCTATAGACCAAAGTGGAAGAACTGACATCTTAACAGTAAGTCTTCTGACGACCAAGCACAGTGTATCTCTCCATTTACTTACGTCTTCTTTCATTTCTCCCAGCAATGGCTTATAGCTTTCAGTGCACAGATTTTGAACATCTTTTGTCATATTTATCCCTAAGTATTTCATTTTTTGATGCAATTAAAAATGGTTTTGATTTTCAATTTCCAACTGGAAATTCGTTGCTAGTACATGGAGATATGACTTAGTTTTGTGCATTTATCTTGTACCCTGCAACCTCGCCAAACTCATTTATTAGTTCTAGTAACTTTTTTTGTAGGGTTTCACCAGATTTTCTGCATAGATGATTATGTTTCTGTGAAAGCACTTTTACTTCTACTTTCCAATCTGGACAACTTTTATTTCTTTTTCTTGCCTTTTTACAGCAGCTTAGGACTCCAGTACAATGTTTAATAGAAGTGATGAGAATAAACATCATTGTCTTGATCCTGGTCTCAGGGGTAAAGCTTTTAGTATGATAATAGCTTTTAGTTTTTCATAGATACCCTGTATCAAGTTGAGGAAGTTCACTTCTATCCCTAGTTTGCTGAGATTTTTTTCAAGAATGGTTGCTGAATTTTGTCAAGTGCTTTTTCTGCATCTATTGAGATGATCATATCTTTTCTTTTTTTTTTGGTTTATTGATATGGTGAATTACATTGATTTTGGAATGTGAAACCAACCTTGCATACTAGGGATAAACCTCAGTTGGTCATTATGTATTTTCCTTTTTATATATTGTTAAATTCAATTTGCTAAAATTT
The DNA here is from genome assembly GCF_020826845.1 of Diceros bicornis minor. Taxonomy (NCBI): domain Eukaryota; kingdom Metazoa; phylum Chordata; class Mammalia; order Perissodactyla; family Rhinocerotidae; genus Diceros; species Diceros bicornis. Next base: position 12,364,635 of record NC_080745.1, on the reverse strand, counting down.
TGCTGAAAATTTTTGCATCTATGTTCCTGAGGGATATTGGTCTGTAGTGTCCTTTTCTTTAATGTCTTTGGCTGGTTTTATATCAAGATAATGCTGGCCTCATAAAATGCATTGGAAAGTATGCCCTCTTTTTCAATTTTCAAAAAGAGTCTGTGTAGTAATGGTATTATTTCTTTCTTAAATACTTGGTAGAATTCATCAGTGATGCCGTCTGAGCCTGGAGTTTTCTTTGTGGGAAGATTTTTAGCTACAAATTCCATTTCTTGACTAGATATAGGGCTATTTAGCTATTTCTTCTTGAGTGAACTTCAATAGTTTGTGTCTTTTTGTCCATTTCTTCTAAGTTGCCAAATTTACTAGCATGTTATTCTTAACATTACCTTATTATCCTTTTAATATCTGGAGAATCTGTAACGATGTCACCTCTCTCATTCCTGATATTGGTAATTTATCTTCTCTCTTTTTTTCCTGATTGGTCTGGCTAGGGGCTTATCAATTTTATTGATCACCTCAAAGAAGAGGGTTTTATTGATTTTCACTATTTTCCATTTCATTTATAGCCACTCTGATCTCTTTTTTCTTTCTTTGTTTTGCTTTGGGTTTCACTTGCTCTTCTTTATGTTGTTTATTTTTTGTGTGTGAGGAAGATCAGCCCTGAGCTAACATCCATGCCAATCCTCCTCTTTTTGCTGAGGAAGACTGGCCCTGGGCTAACATCCGTGCCCATCTTCCTCCACTTTATATGAGACGCCGCCACAGCATGGCTTGACGAGCGGTGCATGGGTGTGCGCCCGGGATCCGAACCTGTGAACCCTGGGCCGCCGCAGCTTAATCCTGGAGCACGCGCACTTAACCGCTACGCCTCGGAGCCTGCCCCCTTTATGTAGTTTCTTGAGGTGGAAGCTGGGGTCATGGATTTGAGGCCTTTCTTCTTTTCTAATGTCGGCACTGAGTGCCATAGTTTACCCCCAAACTACTCATTTAGAAGTGTCTCACAAACTTTTATATGTTGTGCTTTCATTTCTATCCAGTTCAAAGTACTTTCTAATTTTTCTTTTTGATTTCTTCTTTGACCTATGAATTATTTAGAAGTGTATTAATTGGTTTCCTAATATTTGGGGATTTTCCAGAAATCTTTGTAATTGATTTCTAACTTAATTCCACTGTGGTCAGAGAACATATGTTGTAGTTGAATTCTTTTCCATCTATTAAGACTTGTTTATGGCCATCTTAGTAAAGGTCTCATGTGCATTTGAAAAGACTGTCTATTCTGCTGTTGCAAGAGGCAGCAATTAGGTCAAGTTGATTGAGTGTTTCTTCAGGTCATCTATATTCTTACTGATTTTTTGTCTACTTATTTGATCAGTTATTGATAAAGAGATATTGAAAATTTTTTACTATAATTTTCTATTTTCTATTTCTCCTTGAAGTTCTATCAGTTTTTGCTTCATGTATTTTGGAGCTCTGTTATTAAGTGCATAAACTTTTAAGATCATTGTGTTCTTTTAATTAATTAATCCTTTTATTGTTATGAAATGACTGTCTTTATCACTGGTAATATTCTTTGGTCTAAAATCTCTTTTGTCTGATATTAATATAACCACTCCAGCTTTAGTTTTCTTGTTCAATATGGCAATCTCTGCCTTTTAATTGATGGTATTTATACAATTTTCATTTAATATGATTGTTGATATGATTGAATTTAAATCATCTTGCTATTTGTTTCCTATTTGTCTTATTACCTTTTTCTGCCTTCTTATGGATTAATTGAAATGTTTTTAATTCTGTTTCATCTTATTTGCTGGCTCGTCAGCTTTAGCATTTTATTTCATTATTTTAGCGGTTGCTTTAGGGTTTTAGTACACAACTGCCTTTTCATAGTCTACCTTCAAGTGAGATTACATCTGCTCATATATAGTGCAAGCAACTCACACCAGCACCCTTACATTTATCCCTTCCCGTCCTTCGTGCTGTTGTTGACACACAGATTGCTTTTACATATGTTATTGGCTTCACACTATACCACTATTCTTTTCACTTAAACAGTCAATTATTTTTGAAAGACACTTAAATAATAAGAAAAAATTTTTTCCGCATTTATTCTTATAGTTACCATTTCAAGTAATCTTCATTCTTTTGAGTAAATCCTTATTTCCATCTAACCTCGCTTTCCTTCTGCCTGATTGTCTTTGACAATTCTTGCAGTGTGTGTCTGCTGCTGATGTGTTATTTCAGCTTGTGTATATCTTAAAAGAGCTCTCCTTAGCCCTTCATTCTTGACGAATATTTTCACTGGATTCAGAATACTAGGTTGACAGACTTTTCTTCCAATACTTTAAAGATGTAGCTCCACCAATTTCTCACTAGCGTTGTTTCTGACAAGAAATCTTCTGTCATCCTTACCTTTGCTCCTTTGTACATATTGTATCATTTTCCTCTGGCTACTTTTAAGAGTTTCTTTCCATAGTTGGGTGTGAGCCATTTGATTGCAGGATGCCTGCGTGGACTTTTCTTCAGGTTTCTTGTGCTTGGGGCTCATTGGACTTCTGGGATCTGTGAGTTTTTTTATGTTCATACATTTGGAAAAGTTTCAGCCATTATTTCCTCAAATATTTTTCAGTCCCCCGCCCTTTTTCAGGGACTCCAATTACACATATAGTAGCTGCATGAAGTTGTCCCACATCTCACTGATGCTCTGTTCATTTTTTTTTAATTCCCTTTTCTCTGTGTGCTTCATTTTGAATCATTTCTATGACTATATTTTCAAACTCTCTAATCTTTTCATCTGCAATGTGGAATCTGCTGTTAATCCCATCCATTGTATTTTTCATTCAGCACATTGTGCTTTTCATCTCTAGAAGTTTGAGTCTTTTTTTTATATCCTCCACTGAGGGAGCCATCTTGGGAGCGTATCCCCTGGCCTCACTCAAACCGTCAGATATCTGTAGCCCCCTCAACATCTTGACTGTCACTTCATAAAAGACCCCAAGATAGAAACACTTAGCTAAGCTACTCCAAAATTCCTGACCTACAGAAGAAACCCTGTAAGAGAATAAATGTTTATTGTTGTTTTAAGCCACTAAATTTGGGGCTAATTTGTTATGTAGCAGTAGGTAACTTACACATACAGAATCTGACCTAGAGGCTTTCTGGATTCTGAGCATCTTCACCAGCCTCTGGGGGTTGCACCACATCCTGAGATCCCCGTCGCTGGACTTAGACAAATGAGACGGAGCAAGGCTAATCACTAGGCTGCTTCCCCTCTGCCTGCAGCATTCCTGGAGCTTGCATTTTTAATATGCTGTAGAAATGATGCATTTTGAATAACTTCTAATTTGACACTAATATAAGAAACATGCTGTCTCCCGAAGGCCCTTCTGCTGGGTGTGCCTTACCCATTTCCCAGAGGTTGCTTTCTGAGCAAAGGGGTTTCTGGAGCGTGGGGCTGGGGCCTCCGCCTGCCGCCCTAGGCCCCTGAGGCTGGCCCATTCACAGAGGTCAGGCAGGGAGCTGCTGTGAGGCTGCGGCGGGGCCTGGAGGGGAGCCCGGCATGCAGACACAATGGCACGTCCTTTGCCCACCAGTGGACTGCATTGGTGCGGAGCTAGAGAGGAGTTAAGTCAGCTGCAGCCTCTCAAGACAAACTGGGACATGCAGCCTGAGTAAATAGCAAAGCAGAGCAGATGCACGGAGCTCAGACACAGGGGCAGGGGAGAGGGGACTGACCTTTGTGAGAAGCTGTTGTGTGCCTGGAGTCTGCACGCTCTTTCTGCACCCAGGGGCCGTCTGTGCAGCTCTAGGTGCAAACGGTGTGCCTGGTCCCTCCCCAGGCACTGCAGGCAGGAGGCTGGCTGGCCCCCTCCAGAGTGCTAACACTCACTTTGGGCTCCTCAGGGAAATCCCAGACCCCTCTGGTCTAGGGCACTGTCTGAGGGGCTGGAGGCGGATACTCCTCATCCTTGTGACCTGCAAGCGTCCAAGGCGGAGCAGCTCCGCCGAGATCCGGCTCTCCAAAGCCAGCAGGCAGGTGTGGAATCGGTCAGTCCTCACACCAGCCTCATCAGGTAGATACTGTTGTTATCCTCATTTTACACATGAGGAAACTGAGGTGTAAGTTCATGGAAAAGGCACTCTCCTTTGCCTCCTGTCTCTAAGTGCCCCTAGACCAGTGGTTCTCAAAGTGTATTCCCCAGGGCCAGCAGCATCAGAAAACTGGCTAGAAATGCAGATTCTCCTACTTTCTCCAGACCAGTCAATCAGAAACCCCAGGGTGGGTCCAATGCTAGGCTTGCCAGCAATTGTTAAACATGTCCATTATTGGAAATTAAGTTGTACGAACCTACAATTAAATAAATTATATTAAAAACAAAGGTAATAAGTACTCAAAATGTATCATTCCCTAATTGATTGTCTTCACGTACCTATGCTCTTGAGGTTATTGACCTCTACCGTATCTATGTGGTGGGAATACGATGGTGCATTTCTTCCCGGCTCCACGTTCAGTGGTGTTATGAAATCAGCCACGGGGGGTATTCATATCACAGAAGTTTGCAAACACGACGAATCAGGTAGCCTTACTTTTTTCACAGATCCTGTTGTTACATCTTTACTACCACACCACCAGACCCAGGGCTCTGTGTTTGAACAGCCCTGGGGTGATTCTGATGCCCACTCGAGATTGAGACCTACTCTGAGTGTTTCAGCTGGATGCTTCAGACTGACTCCTTACATGTCTTTTCATCACAGACGTAACAAGTGCCATATGGAGAATGGGAGAGCAGACTCCCTCTGCTCCCCTGCCCCCCTCCCGCTCATCTCTCTCCCACTCCCTGGATACCCCCAATGCTGTGCCTGAGCAAAATCCTGGCATCAAAGCTGTGCTCTTGACCCGTGGGATGCAGGAGGGATCTGGGCAGCCGAAAGCCAGTTCTGAGGGCCCCCTGCAGTGGTGGGGGCCACACTGGGATTCCCCTGAGTGAGAGGGGAGCCATGGGCCCAAAGTCAGAGCCTGGCGCTCCATGGCGGCTTCTTGCACACCATGCCTGCTGGCGGCTGCTGTCACACACGTTACGGGGCAAAGTGCTCCAGCATCAGGCATACCTGGGTGAACATCCGAGCTTCCCTTGCGAGCAGTGGGCCAAGGGGGCTGGTGGCTTCACCTCTCTGACCTCCATCTGCTCGCCCAGGAAGATGGGAATAGTAGTACCTACTCCCATGGGGCCTCTAGAAAGATTAAATCCAATAATTTAGACAAAGGAAGGAATATAGTACAAGCTCCGTAAACAGTAGCTCTTACTGCTTTTCCATTTCGCTGGAGTAGAAAGTATGACAATGTCGATATCATTACTCCCACTTTATGGATGACAGATATTGAGGCACAGAGGAAAACAAGCAAAGTACCCAGAATTACACAGAGAAGTTACTGGAGGGGTCGGCCCCGTGGCTTAGCGGTTGGGTGCTCGTGCTCTGCTGCTGGCGGCCCGGGTTGGGATCCCCGGCGTGCACCAACACACCACTTCTCCGGCCATGCTGAGGCCGCGTCCCACATACAGTAACTAGAAGGATGTGCAGCTATGACATACAACTATCTACTGGGGCTTTGGGGTAAAAAAATAAATAAATAAAATCTTTAAACAAAAAAAAAAAGAAGTTACTGGAACAGCAAACACCAGAGACCCCTCCCATTAGCCAGTGATGGATCTCATCCACACCTCTAATGAGCACGTTTCCCCATCCCACGGCTGCCGTCCTAATTTATCCCCGTAGCTCCAGGTTCCCTAGAGAGAACGTCACCATTAATTCAGCTATAACGATTACCAGCTGGTTCCCTGGTTTATTGCTGTAATTTCTCTAAAGCGAGCATCTGTGGGTAAAGGCGTCGTTCTGCCTTACGGACGTTGCTTAAGTGAGAAGAGGCGTTTCCGTGGTCCTTGCGGCACAGGACTGCAGCAGCCACGCGGAGGCTCCAGGCACCCGGTTAAAGCTAGGAATTGCCTGGAAAAGATGCGGGTGGGGAGAGGAGAGCTGTGTGAGCATGCAGGGGATGGGGGGCTGGAGGCGACATGGATAAAGCAGATGACCACGCCCCTCACCTGGGCCAGTGCAGAAGCAGGGATGCTGTTCCCCCACCCAGCATCGAGACTTGACACACAATAATAATTGGAGTATATTTAGGAAACACACATTTCATTATGTACCAGGCACTGCTCTAAGGACTTCCCAAGTACTAATTCATTTAATGCTCACAAGAGCCCTACAAAGTACTATTATTGTTCCTATTTCACAGATAAGGAAATCAGGAGGTAGCACAGAGAGGTTAAGCAATTTGCCTGAGGTCACACAGCCAGCAAGTAGCTGAGCCAGAATTTGAACCCGAGGGGTTAGGCTGTAGGGATGGAGTTTTAAAATGGGCTTCCCATGCAGAAAACCAAAAATGTGCAGTCAGAGCCACATACAGTCTTAAGCTGAGGAGATCGGAGCATGAATGAAATGAAGAAAGGCCTCAGCAGAGATCAGTCACTAACACTGAGAAGGGGACAAAAGAGGCCCTGCCTAGCCTGGTGGGTGGGGACAGAGTGAGTCAAGGCGGTTATGACAGCCCCTGATCTGCAGTAGGACCTCCTGAACAGGAATCTGGCATCTCAATTTACTGTCCCATTGTACAGATGTGGAAACCGAGGTTCAGAGACGTTAAGTGGTTTTCCTAAGGTCACACAGCCCAGAAGTACAAGGCTGGGACTCAAACCCAGCTTACCCGTCCTTACACTCCATGCTCTTTCCCTGCACCTTTTAGCCTGGCTACCAGATTTCAGCATTACGGAGCAAGGTGGGGTCCCCCCGTAACGTACACACGCCGGTATACCAGGCACATGGCACTATCCGTGCTGGATCCCTTCCGTGTGGTAGCTGACCCACGTTTAACAGGGAGAGAAGTGAAATCCTACCCAGCCAGGAGGGGGCAGGACTGGACTCACACAGATCTTCGGATTTTCTCCCCCCTGTCACCTAGGGACAGTCACACACAAGAAGCCAGCCCCCGTGTGCCAGCCTCCCTCTCCCTGACGGTCTACAGCCAGAAGTCCTGCCCCAGCAAGGCTGCGGATGGGCGCATTGGAACAGGGGGGCCCCCGAATGATGGGAGCCTACCCCCCTGCTCCAGACCTGCATTGCCACGCCTTAACCAGGATGGTGACAACTCAGGCGGTCCTGGCACCGCCTGTGGGGGGAGCTCCTCCAACTGTGCGTGCACACCATGGTGCTGCCCCCTCCACCAGGGACCCCTGCAGGGTCTCGTCTGCGCCTGGTCCCTGCTGTGGACAGGAGGCCTGTGTGGCCCCCGGCACCCAACTTGCCCGGCCACGGCCTGGAGGGCTGGGCCCCTGACCCTGCGGCCCCACCCTCCTTTCTCCAGGCGCCCCGACGCCAGGAGCCCTCTCCTAGCCATCTCACGGCCCCTGTGTTTGTGTTTGTCTCTCCACTTTAGGGGTTTATTTCTCTACAAGGGACCCAGGTGACGGAACTCCTTCCTGGCCCCGAGGACCCAGGGAAGCACCGCTTTGAGATCAGCCCAGGTAGGCCGAGCACCAGTCAGCTCTGGGGTTGGCCCCGGTGGCCCTAATGTAGGAGTCGCGGCACCTGGGGCCTGGGAAGGGCAGGTCTCCTTCACCAAACTCCTCCCTGCGTGAACGCCAGTGCTGGCTCTAAGCACAACTCAGAAATTTGGGCCAAATCTAGAGGATATGGCAAACTTGGGGGGAAATTTAGAAAATCCAGTCAGTTATCTGGATAGTTAGCTTTTTGGTGAGAGGCAAACGTAGATATTTAAATTCACAGTAACATAAGGAAGAAGCCAATCAATGGGGACACCTTGGGGTGAAGGTCCAAACACAACATCTGGCTCATATGCAGATGTGTCCAGAGAAGACCACAGATTCAGAGCTTAAAATCAGCTTTATCATGAACCCCAAAACTGAGAACTGCAGTGTGGTGGGAGGAAGGGAAATAATTTAACCGAAAGAACCGCTGTCATGTTAGCAGTTACAAAACAATTTTTACAGTTCCCAGTTTTCAAATGTGATTGTCATTGGACTAAGTGAATGTGCCTTACGCGGATGAGCCGGTCCGTGTACAGAAAGGCCGGCTTCTGCAGTCAGGTGGTGTCTTATAAGCTTGGCCTTCCCCAGAAGCAGAGCCTGAGACCAGGATCTGAGCAGTTTGTACAGATGGAGGAGATTCCCGAGCAGCATGGGGAGGGGAGGAGAGCCAGTCGGTGTGCTAGAGTGGGCTGCTGCTGCGGACTCTGGGGCTCCTTCCCAGTGGGGACTTCTGGAGACTGTGGGGAACAGGCCTCAGAGGTGTCTACCCAAGGAGTGAGGAGGCTGGGGGCACACCCACCAACTCCCAGCAGCCAGTAATTGAGAACTGCTCCCCGGGAGCTGACTCTGGCATTTCTGGCCTGCCCTGTGCATGGCCAATCGCCCTGCAGACAGAGATGGCCTCCAGGGAGATGTGCAGGTGCTGGAGGAAAGAGGCCGCCGGTGTGAATGAGAACAGTGAGTGCCCAGGGGTCTGGGCAGGGCCCCAGGAGTGTCGGCTGCAGGCAGCCAGTTGTCATGTCCTGCCAGTGTGCCGTCCACATGTAGACTTCCTGACGGGGAGTGGTGGCTGTGAACTGAGTGTGCTAGGGCCTCCCTGGGGTCTGGGAGCCAGCAGGTTTACAGTTTCAGATGATGTGATGATGAGGTGAGCTGGCTGTTCACTGAGGCACAGGCCAGCCCAGGCTCAGGCCAGCAAGCAGCGGCCCATTGGGAGCAGGAGTGAGCAAACGCACCGGGGCCGGGGCATGTTCACTTCTGCTCTGTCCACACCGGGAATTCCAGGAGGCCCAGGCTGCAGGTGAAGTACAGGGAGACCCTCCCAACTGCACGCCCCATGTGCAAAATGCAACCCATGGCTTCATTTGGGTGTTTCCTACTTGGCTATTTCATCTACTGCAAGAACCTTGGTACTAAAAGTGCACATTAGAAGGTGGCCCCAGAGGGATCCCAGGGTGTAGAGGGGACCATAGAGCCTTGGTTGACAATGCAGAGGAGTAAAGGCTTCTGCGAAGAAGATAGAGAAGAAACGAAGGAGGGCAGTGAAGCAGACAGGGCCCTGCCGTCTGGGGGATGGGGGAGCTGGGCAAGCGGAGGAAGGGCTGGGGGAGAGGCGGGGCCCCGGCCCTGGGAGTCGGGGAGGAGTGAGGTGAGGCCAGAACTGAGGGTGGGGGTCAACACACCCCAGCCATAAACCCAGAAAGGCTCTGAGGGCCTGCCTCAAGGACCCAACGGGGAAAAGCACCTGTGTGCATGCTCTGGCTGGGGGTCAGAGCTCTTTACAAGGATTTCTTGACTCCGGGGGAAGAAGACCCATGTAAGATAGCATCTTCGCAGGTTTGGGGATTAGGACGTGGACATCTTTGTGGGGCCATTATTCTGCCCTCTAAGGTAGGGGGTGCTTTTATGCCTGTTTTATAAAAAAGTTCACTGGGGGTTAGAAAGGATAGGTGACTTGTCTAAAGACACACAGCTAGACAGTAGTGGGGTCAGAGCCTGTACCCAGGCAGTCTGACTTCCACAGCCACACACTTCAGCTGCCCTCCGACAGGGCACCTCGTACAGGTTCTAGCATCTTCCCACCTGGGCCCGGGAGGGCTAGGAGTGCAGTTACAGGAAGGAAAGCTCCCTGCACCCTTTATCCCAAGCCCAGCAGTGGTCTGAGCACCGGATCCTGCAGATCCTGACAGCCGTCTTCTCTGTCCTCTTCCTTTGCACACACGTGCAGCCACTCCTGAAGGCCTTGGGGGCAGGGAATGGGGGACAGGCAGCTGTGAGTCTGCTCAGGGAAAGTGGGTCGGGTGTGAGCAGTGAGGGGTTCAGTCAGCCTTTGGGGAGCGCAGAGGAGGAAAGACTCAAGGGCCTCCCCTGGACGCATCATTCTGGCCCAGGAGGCCCGGGGGGGTGTGTGTGTGTGGGGGGGTGTCTGCCACACCCAATACCCCAGGGGGGATACTTGACAACTCCCGGAAATGTGATAGAAACCCACGTATGATAATGCATAAGATCAACTACATTAATTTTAAGTCATAGTTCTGGTTGTGCTGTTCAGCAGTAGGAAAAAAATCACCATTTTTCACCAAGGTAGGATTAAAACCATGAGGAAGAATTCTACTGTGGGTACCATCTAGTGGAGGGACCTGCCAATTCCACGACAGGCCGTGCTGCCCTCCTGCCCGCCCCCAGTTGTTGCAGCCAGGCCACACCTCTGATTCTTGGGGCTCCCACAGTCACTAAGTAGGGGGGCTGCAGCTTGAGCCAGCTCCAGCCCCAGAGCCCCGCTCTCCACCCACACTCTGAGGCTAGCTCACGGGTCAGGCCGGAAGGAGCCAGGCCCCAGGAGGGGGCTGGGACTCAAGGACACTGGGTCTCCTTGCCACCTGGGCCTCTTCTGCCAGGGCAGTTAGCTGCCTGGTGTGATATTGTGATTTGTAATAAGAAATATGTATTTGGTCTTTGTCCCAATTCCCTGCCCAGAGCTTCTAAAACCCTTGGAATTTCCTAAGTGTTAAGAGCGATCGAGGTGTCCTTTGTTATGTTAATGAGTGACTTTTGGACTGCTCCTGAGGATGAGGGCTGGTTGCCAGTGGAGCCCACCCTGTGATTGGAGGGTTGGAACTTTCAGTCCCACCCTCGGACCTCTGGGGAGGGGAGAGGGGCTGGAGGGTGAGTCGTTTGCCGATGGCCAATGATTTAACCAAACGTGCCTATGTGATGAAACCTCCATAAAAAACCTAAAAGGGCAGGGTATGTAGAGCTTCTGGGTTGGTGAACATGTGAAGATTTGGGGAGAGTGTCATGCTCAGAGAGGGCATGGAAGTTCCGAGGACCTTTCCCACATACCTTGCCTTATGCATCTCTTCCATCGGGCTGTTCCTGAGTTATGTCCTTTTATAATAAATCGGTAATCTAGAAAGTAAAGTATTTCCTTGAGTTCTGTGAGATTCTCTAGCAAATTAGCAAAGCAGGGAGAGGTGGTCATTGGAACCCCTGATCTATAGCAGTTGGTCAGAAGCACAGGTGACAACCTGGTCTTGTGATTGGCATCTTGTTAACTCAGGTGAAAGGGAAATTGGCTAGAGGCTACGGGGCCACACAGAATCATCTGGAAGCTGGAGAGCTGCGTGTGGGAGGGGCAGGCAGTAGGGCTGCTCAGGGGTCCCAGAACCAGCAGCAGAGAGTAGGTCAGTGCTCTGTGCTGGGGGGGTTGAATCCCTGTGGACTCTTTAGTCCTGGCGTCGCTCGCTCAAGTCTGAAGTCTCCGGGGCTGTGTTTAGGCCTCTGGCGACACTGGGGTGTTGAGGAAAGGCCTGTCCACTCCAGCACCTGGACAGACCCTCTCACCAAGGCTCAGACAGTGGGAGCAAGGAGCCCCTACAGGAAGGGAGGGAGGTGACAGGTGGCAGTCTCCATCAAACGTGCACCACACCAGACACAGTCCATGGTTCTGTCTTTGTGGGGCCGGGTGCCACATCGCTGGCCTTGGCCCTTTCCACAGAGCCACACCAGGGCCCAGAACAGGGTGCCCTTCCAGGCGCATTTCCTCCTGGGAGTACAAGGAGCCCAGTGTTCAGCGCTTTCAGCCCTGAGTGAGACATGAACAGCCCCCCTGAATCTGAGGGAGGAGAAGAGCAGGGAAGTGCTGTCTTCTTGAGCAGGAAGAAGACATGAAGAGTATAAATGGCTGCTCTAAAGTCTGGGCCCGGTTCCCATCACAGGAGCCTGTCTGCTTTGGGCCCCGCAGACCGTATTTCTCAAGATGAAGTGCTGGAGACTCCAGTGGAAGCCACCCAGTCCCGAGGCCTGGCAGGCGCTCTGCTCTCCCAGGCCGCCTCCCTCCCACTCCCCAAACACTGGGCGGGCACCTGTAGGCAGTGGGCCTGGGTGCGCGATGGCTTTGAGGTCTTGGGTTTTCCGCTCCAACCAGGAGATGAGGGCTGGGGTACGAGCAGTGGCACCCCATGGAACTCAGGGACACGGGGCCAGTTGTCCCAAGTGTGCCAGGGGTGCAGATGCTCCCCAGAGGCGGGCAGTGTCCCACACAGAGAGGAAGGTTCCAGGGCCGGCCGGTGGCACAAGTGGTTGAGTGTGCGCACTCCGCTGCGGCAGCCCGGGGTTCGCCAGTTCAGATCCTGGGTGCGCACCAACGCACTGCTTGTCAAAACCGTGCTGTCGTGGCGTCCCATATAAAGTGGAGGAAGATGGGCATGGATGTTAGCCCAGAGCCAGGCTTCCTCAGCAAAAAGAGGAGGATTGGCAGATGTTAGCTCAGGGCCAGTCTTCCTCACACACACAAAAAAAAAGTAAAAAAAAAAAAAAAAAATTAGAGAGGAAGCTTCCAGAGGAGAGTCGGGAGTCCCAGCCAGGTGCTGTCTCCCTTTTGCACCTGTCTTCTGCACTCTCCCAGCAGGGCATGCCCTCCGGAAACATCCAGCACTAGCTGGTGTCCTACTGCCTGTCTCTCCAAGAGTCAGGGAGACCCCGACAGAAGCCCAGCCCTGCCACCTAGGACCTGCGTGGTACTGGACAAGTCACTGAATGTCGCTGTCCCTCTGTTGTGTCACTTGTGAATTGGGGCCAGTAATAGAGCCCCGTACCTGGGGTTTGGTGAGGATGCTGTGAGGTCCCAGTGCCTGGCTCAGAGTCGGGGCCTTATGCCTTCATATTCTTCCCTCCTCCCTGCAATCGCTCTGTTTACAATTACTAATAATAACAACACGGTTACTGCTTAGCTAGTACCTGTAAGTAAACAATCCCAATACTGAGTGATCAGTGCTCTGACAGAGGCGTCCGCAGGGCCCAGAGCCCAGAGTGGGAAGAGGGGTGACTTGCCTTGGTGGTTAGGGGAGGTTTCCACAGACGACATTCCCAGAATGGTCCAGGAAGGGGGACAGAGTTCCCAAAGGGCACAGAGGCCTGGAGAAGTGTGGTGTACAGACACCCAGGGAGTAGAGGACCAAGGTGGAAAGGTGGGCAGGAGCCGGGTCCCGGAGGGCCTCAGAGAGGCTTGGACTTCAGCCGCTGAAAGTCTTCCACTGGCAGGAGGGATGCTGAAAACCAAAACCATACGTTAGAAAGAGCACTGGGGGTAGTGATGGGGGATAGCAAAGACCAGGCAGGAGGTGAGGGGGAGCTGTCACTCATCTTCACCCCCCCCCCCCGCCTCGCCCTGACCAGTGTCCACAGACAAGACCCTCTGCCACAGGAGGAACGGGACGAGAGGCCTTGCCAAAGTGCTCTCAGGGAGGCAGCTCAGAAGCCTGGCCGCTCAAAGCCAAGCCCTGATTCTTTCTGTGCAGTTACAAGCTCGTGTGCCAAGTTCTCAAGCAAGGGGCCCTAATCACGCACATCTCTACCTTTGGGGCCTGTTCCAGTGGGTTCCAGACCCAGCTCAGCCCCTGACTCGCTGGGGGAACCGGATCAAGTTTCCTCCCTTCTCTGGGTCTCAGTTTCCCAGTCTGTAAGAGGGCGGGCCTTGGTGGCCTCTGAGGCATCACCAGAAAGAATGGGTTCCAGCAGTTTCTTGTGGCTATGCTGGGTCTTTGCAGCTACGCTCGGGCATTGAGCTCGTAGCTGCCTCTCCTTATCCGCCTGCAGCTGGGAGCAGATAGAACTGCTGCCTGCTATCTCTGAGGCCTGACCTTGAAACGCAGCCAGCACACACAGATTACTCTGTGGAAGCAGACTGACACCGTGCTCCTGACATCCACAGAGCATCGCTCATCTCATTAGCCGCCTCCTGGGCGGGATGCTGATCTCGGCCTGTCTTGGCACCTGGTACCGGCCAGCCTACCTATCAGCCTGACCTCAAGTGGCCCCGCTGAGTTTGCCTGCAGAGCACCAGACGATGGGGAATGACTGGAAATGAAATCCGACAAGAAGTTCACCAGAGGTCCCCATCGGAGAGTGGGAGAATCAGCAAGTACGAGGGTGGCTCGGCCACTTGTACCTCCCTGCTTTGCGGCCTGGCCCTCCTGGTGTGACCTCACCTTTCTCAACTAAACCCAGGACCAGGTGTGGGAAACTCCCACTGTGTCCCAGGAAATAGATGCCCTTGAAGAAGAGCGTGCAGTTCATTCCTTTGGCCAAAAGCACATTCTAGAGCAGCTCTGTTCAATAGAAGTATAATGCAGGCCACACTTGAGATGAAATGAATGATTCCAGTGCTCAGTTACCCCGGCCACAATCCGAGTGCCCGGCAGCACTTGGGCAGGTGCACGGATCCAGACTCCAGGCTTCCTGCTGCTCATCCTCATCCCTGCTGTCTCCCACCTGGGGCGTTCTCATTCGAACCTGCACTTGCTTCTGTGCACCTTTCACCTTAGCTGCCCAGCAACCTGGCAGTCATCCTGGGCTGCCAGGAAAGGTTGCACCTTTCACACGCTATTGAAAGTGCCTCTTGGTTTTTCACTTTCTTTTCTTCTGGGGGGCAGTTATGTTGCTCTTGTCAGACTTAGGGCTTCTCAAAGGCAGGGTCCGTGTCTGATTCATATCTACAGCTTCAGCCTGGTGCTCAGTGCCTGGCCTGGAGGAGGAGCACAGGAAGAGTTGCTCACAGTTGTGCAAATATCCTGGGGCATGAGGCAGTTTGACTGAACCATTCTGTGTGGCACTGCACATGCAGTGTCAGGTGGAAGGGGAATGTGGCTGGTTAGCTGGCGAGTCAGCCAGGGTCAGACCCCAAAGCGCCTTGTGTATCAGGCTCAGGCATCTGGACAATCTTACAGGCAATGAGGAGCCACTGAAGGCTCCTCAACAGGGGAGAGGTATGATCATATTTAGCAACAATAAGAAGATCAGATTGGGCGTAGGGTCATGAAGGGGGCCCAGGGAGCAATTGGGGGGCTGCTTTAATAGAGCAGCAGGCACTGGATGCTGACAAGCTGGATCCAAGCAGGGGCCAGGAGGACAGGGGCTAGCTGAGAGGCAGAATGGCCAGACCCCGTGAGGGAGCGGATGCTGGAGGTGGAGCCCAGGATGACTGCCAGGTTGCTGGGCAGCTAAGAAAGGACATACAGGAGGAGAAGCAGTTTGGGGATAAAGATGACTGGGTCACCATGAGATCACAGAAGCCCAGGCTAGCAGCAGTGCAACCTGGATTGATGTCTCTGATGATGGTGCAGTTAAGTATCTTGACTGTGGTGATGGTTTCACGAAGCTACACATATGATAAAATTGCATAGATTCCCCCACTGCACCCACACACACACAGGAGTCCCTGTAGAACTGGTGAAATCTGAATCAGCCCTGTGGATGGTACCGAGGTCAGTTTCCTGGTTTCGCTGATGTGCGATAGCTGTGTGAGACGTTAACGCTAAGCGAGGCTGGGGGAAGGGTGCGTGGGACCTCACTGTACATCTCACTGTACAACTTCATGTGAATCTGGAATTATTTCAAAATAAAAACTTTTTTAAATTTTATTTTTTATTATTATTATTATTTTTCTCTGTGAGGAAGATTAGCCCTAAGCTAACATCCGATGCCAATCCTCCTCTTTTTGCTGAGGAAGATTGGCCCTGGGCTAACATCCGTGCCCATCTTCCTCTACTTTACATAGGATGCCACCACAGCACGGCTCAACAAGCGGTGCATCGGTGCGCACCCTGGATCCGAACCGGTGAACCCCGGGCCACTGAAGTGTAGCGCACTCACTCAACCGCTGTGCCACCGGGCCAGCCTCTACTTTTTATTATTTTATTGAGGTCATAATGGTTTATAACATTGTGTAATTTCAGGTGTACATTATTATTTATCAGTTTCTGTATAGACTGCATCGTGCTCACCACCAATAGTCTAATTTTTATCCGTCACTGTACATATGTGCCCCTTTACCCCTTTCACCCAACCCCCAACCCCCTTCTGCTCTAGTAACCGCTAATCAATTCTCTTTATCCATGTGTTTGTTTATCTTCCACATATGAGTGAAATCACATGGCGTTTGCCTGTCTCTGTCTGGCTTATTTCACTTAACATAATACCTTCAAAGTCCATCCATGTTGTCGCAAATGGGATGATTTTGTCTTTTATTATGGCTGAGTAGTATTCCATTGTGTATACATACCACATCTTCTATATCCATTCATAAAAACTTTTTTAAAAGTACCTACCCCATAGTGTTGTGGTGAAATGATGCACCTATATCTTAGGGCAATACCTGGCCTGTGTTAAGTACGCAATAAAGTTAGCAAGTAGTGTAACAGGTTGTCTGCAAATGCGAGAAACAGAGCAAACGTATTTTTATAGAGTGTGTTAGTAACCTTGTCAAACAATATGCTCAGTGTGCTTTTCTTCAACCTCCAGACACTTTTTCGGATAAAGTGCCTCTGAATTTAAAGCAATGGGTCCAGTTGTTTATCTTTTAAAAAGTAAAAGAAATACAGTACTTTCTCTGAATTTTGTGACTTTTTGAACACTCTCTGGTGTATTTATTGATTGACAACTGGGCCCATTGTTTCTTAGAAGTGTTTCACTTGAAAACACATT
Source organism: Diceros bicornis minor (assembly GCF_020826845.1). Lineage (NCBI taxonomy): Eukaryota > Metazoa > Chordata > Mammalia > Perissodactyla > Rhinocerotidae > Diceros > Diceros bicornis. The sequence goes on along the minus strand of NC_080745.1, from coordinate 12,348,058 downwards.
GAGAACATTATTTAAAAATTTGGCAAACGTGCTATTTAACAGTTGACTTCACATTTCCTGACTTTGCAGACAGCTGTGTGTGCGCTCACCTACCTATGATGACTGTTGTCCGTCTGCCGCCTTCTGTATGGCTGGCCCCTCTCACTTCGCATATCCTGCCCCAGGGACAGGTATATGTTTGCTGACTGACAGAATGAAAAGCCACTCACCAAGGGAAACCTGCTAATTCCTCCAAGAGCAATTGGCCACGTTCCTGGGTCAGCAGTAGAAATGAGTTCCCGATATTAACATTTTCTGCAAGACACAAACAGCATGAGATTCTTCAAGTCATTTGTTGAGTTTCTTTTTAGAAAAGGAAGTGGGAAGGGGGCCCCACACTGTATCGGCTCAATCTTCCTGACACCACGGTGAGTGGACGTTACACCTTGTTCTACAGATGTGGAAACTGAGGCACAGAGGGGTAACTTGTCCAAAGTCACATGATTAGTACAAGGTGGAGTCCAGACTCCAGGGTCTCACTCTCAGCAGGCTGCCAACAGGAGCCCAGGCAGGTGCTGGGCACCTCGGCCCTGAGACACAGAGAGGCACGGACAGAAATTCCTCAGTTAGAGATATGCACACCAGATAGGGAAGAGGCAATGTGCTGGGGGAGGCACGCTCAGTGCCAGCTCAGAACAGAGATGTAGATAAAATGCTTCACAAGTGATCTCTGTTAGACTAAATCTAGATAAATTAGGATATGGGGAGGAATGTGGCAGGGATTAGCGGGTAGGGGGTTGATGGTTACTTCTGGGAAGCCAAGCCCAGGTACAGAGGGAGAGCCTTCAGCTTAGGAACTTGCTTACACACAAGGCTATTCTTTAGTCCAGCTCCTTCCTACTCAAGCTGTGGCCCATGGGCCAGCTGCATCCGCATCACCTGGAAGCTTGTTGCAAATACAGCCTCTGGGGCCCCACTTGGAACTACTGCAACAGAATCTGTGTTATAGCAATCTGTCCTGGGTGACTGGTGTGCATATTCAAATGCGAGAAGTGCTGCTCTGGAGAGAAACAACATCAGTGCTACCCAGCCCTGAACACTGAGATCCTGAGGGAGGAGACTCCATCTGTGCACTCAGAGCCTGGTGCCTGCCTCTAAAGGTGCTTGATAAACTAAATCAGTGAAGGAGTAATAACTCAAAATCAGGAAGAGATCTGAAAGTGATGGTAGAGAGAGGCAAACAATAACAAGAAATTGAGTCTAGTCCTCAGGCTGCAAACCAAGGCTGATTACCCATGGGCTGATTCTGGCCCATAAACATATTTTGTTTGGCTCATGAAATATTTTTAAAAGCAAAATATTTTACTCATAAAAAATATAGATTTCTATACAATAAATTTGGGCCTGCTTTCTCCATATAAACAATTGGCAGGAGCTCAGTAACAGCTGCCCCTTTTAGACAGAGCATTCTCCAGTTGGCCAGAATCCCCACCACTCTCTTGCCCCCCACACCTGTTTTTTCAGTTCTGATCTCTCTATAAGGGTTTGACTCTATGAGCCCTAGTGTAGATAAAAAACTCAAAATCAAAGCCAGCTAGAAAATGATAGTTATTGTACATTGGCTAAATCATTTGACACCCCCAGTTATTTGTCAGGTGGGGTTGTGGTTAAGGGTAATGTGCTCAGTCACACTGTCTGAGTTTCAGGTCTGGCTCAGCTTCTCCCCAGGTCTGGGGTCCAGAGCAAGTCACATAACCCCAAACTTCAGGCTCTTCCTCTGTAAAATGGCCTCAATCGATAAAAGCAGCTCCGTGTAGAGCATGAAGCACTGTGCCTGGCACATGGCTGGCAGGAGCTAATTAGGAAGACATAGCTAATTGCAGTTGCCACAGCAAAATAACACACAGGAAGGCAGCTATTCATTCCCCCTATTTCTAAAATATCAATATTTATTTATTTATTTATTTTTGTGAGGAAGATCAGCCCTGAGCTAACATCAGTACTCATCCTCCTCTTTTTGCTGAGGAAGACCAGCTCTGAGCTAACATCTATTGCCAATCCTCCTCCTTTTTTTCCCTAAGGCCCCAGTAGATAGCTGTATGTCATAGCTGCACATCCTTCTAGTTGCTGTATGTGGGACGCGGCCTCAGCATGGCCGGAGAAGCGGTGCGTCAGTGCGCGCCCGGGATCCGAACCCGGGCTGCCAGTAGCGGAGTGCACGCACTTAACTGCTAAGCCACGGGGCCGGCCCTAAAATATCAATATTAATTATCAATATCTTCCATAAAATGGTATACAGAATACATAAAATTTTAAAATTCAGTGAAGCTAAATATTTTATACATTTCAAATTAAAAACATACACATATTAAAAGCATTAGGTGAAAACATAAACCTATGAAATGTAAACATTAAAAATATTGCCCTTCTAATAAAATGAGTAGCAGATGAAATTAATAAAATATTATTCAAAAATAACAAACCGAGCCCTATAAAATCAAGAAAATTTTAATAATAATGAACACTTGAAATAATACTATTTGATGTTATTTTTGAATCACGAGCGTGTTTTTGTGCCCGTTTTTGCCAGCTGCTATGAAACTTTTTACTCTGCACTGGTGAGAAGATTGTTCCAAGTTAAATTTCAAGCTAACTCCAAATATTATTTGTTGAGTTCTTCATCCTCAAATAATCCTATTTCTTATTCGATACTTTAGAGATCTTTTTTTTTCACTCCCTTTTTTGTTGTTGGCAGGAACTACATCTTTTAATTGATCATGAGCTCTAGTTTTATTTCAAAGAAAGAGTGTCCAGTTCATCTCCTTCTTCTCCACTGTTCTCCTGGGGAGGCAGCGATGTTGATGGGTCTCCGGGAGCAATTTCCAGGCTGTTGTGTTTGAATACCACTGGTTTGGAAAGTCTCTGAACTAGATCCTTACTAAGTCCTTACTCTAGTAAGGACTTACTGGTTCTCTTCCTCCTCTGTTGATTATGGAGGAATAGAAAACCACTTTCAAAACAAGTTTTCCTTTACTGGATCCAAACTTCTACTGCAGCATATCCCTGAGTGTAAATGATGCCGATTTTTTAAAAATATGTCACAAAAACACCTGTAGTTCAGCATTTTTTAAAAGCACATTATTCTGGAGTACCAGAATGTTAAAAAGTGGGGTTACAATCACTAAAAAACACCAGATTTGGAAGTTCTTCTGAAGGTCTGTGACCCCTTCCTGGGTTCTGAGCACACGGCTGTCCCCGCTGCTCTCCTGCATGCTTGACGGGGAGGAAACAGAGCTGGGGAGGCTGAGCTGGGAAAGGGTCCTTGTTATCCCTCCAAAATCACGTCCACCGGAAACCTCGGAACGTGACCTTATTTGCAAATAGGTTCTTTGCCAATGCAGTTTGTTAAGATGAGGTCATATTGGAGTAGGCTGGGCCCTAAATTCGGTGACTGATGTCCTTATAGGAAGAGGGAAATTTGTCAGCTCTAAGTTGAATAAGTTCTGAGGATGTAATGTACAGCATGGGACTATAGTTGATAACACTGTATTGTATAATTGAAATTTGCTAAGAGAGTAGAACTTAAATTTCCTCACCAAAAAAAAAAAAAAGATAACTATGTGAGGTGATGGATTGTGTTAATTAACTCGATGAGGGGAATCCTTTCACAACGTATACTTATATCAAATCACCACGATGTACACTTTAAATATCTTAGAATTTTATTTGTCCATTATACCTCAATAAAGCTGAAAAAAGAAGAAGACAGAAGTTTGGGCCCACAGACACACAAGGGTGAGGTCGTGTGAAGACAGAGACAGAGAGTGCAGTGATGCACCCACGAGCCAAGGAACGCCAAGGATTGCCGGGCACACCAGAAGCTAGGAGAGAGGCATGAAAAGACCCTTCCTCGAGCCTTTGGAGGGAGCACGGCCCTGCCAACACTTGATTTTGGACTTTGAGTCTCTAGAACTCTGCGAGAACGAATTCCCGTTGTTTTAAGGCACCCAGTTTGCGGTAATTTGCCACGGGAGCCCTAGGAAACTCCTAGAGTCAGGAAGTTGGAAGTGAAGCTGCCAGAGCGAGTGGCCCTTCTCAGCAGGACCCTGCTTTCGCTGAGCTTAGGAATCCAGCCCGTACTTTTAGGGGCCGAAACCCAGAAGACCCGGCTCATCTTCCTACCCTCCTCCCCTGGCGGGTTACCCGTCTTCCTGCACCCCCCCCCCCCCCCGTGTCCAGCCCCTCCGTGATGGTGGATGCCGCTCCTGCTGTGCACGTCATTCGCTGGGCCTGCAGCACCGCCTGGTGACGTCCAGGTGCTGCCTGTGGTTGGGTGGGAAGAGCAGAGCTGCAGGAGTCGGAGAGACCCAGGAAAGAACCGGCTTTTCCTGGCTGTGAGCACCGCCTAGGAAAGTCTCCTCATCTCCCTGAGCCCCACGGGATGGTGGTAATACTGACCTTGATGGGCCCTGGCAGGGATGGTGGGATACAGCAGTGCCTGGTACACAGCAGGTGCTCAATACATGTGAGAATCTCCCCTCCCCCCGCCGTGTAAGACTAGTCGAGAATCCCAGCATCCTGGAGAGCCAGGCCTCTCCTGGCAGGCTCGGGCAAGCTGGAGCAGGTGGGGCCGGGGCCAGAACACACGTGCAGTGGGCAGCGGCTTCCCCTGGGAGGAAGAGGCCTGGAGAGGAAGGTGGGGGCTGCCGGTCCTCATCAAACACACGAGGGCCTGGGCTGAGAAGGGGCATCGGGGGCAAGGGGTCGGGTCTGGTTTCCCGTGTCTGGCACAGAGTGGCGCTCCACAAATAACTGTGGAAGGAATAATGTTGGAGAAGGGAAGAACGGTCCACCAGGCGTGTCCAAGTGCTGTCAGACCAGCCCACCTGCAGGAGCCGGCACTGAAGGAATGTGCAGAGCAGAGGGTTCTTTTCTGTTCTGTTCTGTTCTTTAAATTGAGAGAAGCTGATCTTCTTTGTTCTGTGAAGGGTCACTTAAGTGGCCCTCTTGGGTATGCAAATAACAGACAACTCAGCAGCCAGCGTCCTGGGGGCAGTTTGGAACAGGACCTTTTGTGGCTGTTGGTGGTGGGTTCTATTCTTTATTTTTGAGTGGCTTGGCCAGGATCGTGCCCTTCTTTGGCGTGCAGCAGACGAGGTCTGTCAGGAGAGTCGAAGGAAGAGGAGAAATTTGTGGACTAATTTGTACAAAGAGCCCAAGGTTTCAGGAAGGAGTGAGGGGGATACACCAGCATAGTGTTTTCACAGTTCTTTGACAATGAGAAATAAACATGACGTGGCACCCCAGGCCCAGCACACATGAGGCAAGGGCATCAGGAAACAGTACGGTTCCCACATGCAGTGCCCCTGGCATTGTCTGTTCTGTGGGGTTCTACCTCGCTTTAAAAAATACTGGTCCAGACCCACTGAGTTGATTTCGTGACTCCTGAATGGATGGTCTGTAGTCTGAGAAATGCTTCTTGGGATTGGCGTTCAGGGGATCTGCGGGGTGGACCAAGGCCTGGCTGCAGGAGGGGTGCGGAGGCCGGGGAAGTAGAGGCTTTAAGGGTGAGCGAGCCCCGAGTCTGAGTAACTAGGTCGGGGAGGAATACTGGTCGTGGGAGTTATCAGATGCTAGAACTGGGTCTAACCTAGCCATCTGAGGCCAACTCGCCCCTGGAAATTGTGTATGTCTGTGCACATGTGTGTGTGTGTGTGTGTGTGTGATCTGACAGAGGAGGGCTCTAGGAGCTTGTGAACCCTCTCCCTGAGCAGCAGGTCCTGTGCCAGAGGTCCTGTGTGTCCGTGGAGAGACTTGGCAGGCCTCTTCCTCCCATGGGGCATCTCTGTGGAGCCCAGCAGCACATCCCCATCCAGCTGGAATCTCAGTGCCACCACCAAGGCCAGCCTGGGAGGGGCCTGCCCCGTGCCCACCATCCCGGGGCAGCCCGGCGTCCTGTGGGAGTGACCGGGTACACCCCAGAGGTCCTGCCTCATGTGGCAGGGAGCCGTCCAGATGGAGCAGAATGTTGTGGCCTGGGCAGAACACCCTGGAGGAGTCGATGCTTCCACAGCAAAATCCTGGGGAACGGGGACTTCGCCCATCCCAGCATCTATGTGTTAGATACAGGGCCAAGACCAGCTTCTGCTCGGCCGCCTGCTGAGCATGGAGATGGGGCGGAAGCGGCCTGGACACTTGCCCTCCAGAACCAGCAACGGGAAGCCTGGTTGTCCTGTGCTTTCTCCTTCCACGACTAGGTGGCAGCAGCAAGCACACGTGCTTGAACCCCTTCCTGGGGATGTGGCCATCCCCACCTCTGTCCCCGGGGCTGAACTTCGCCAGCTCAGCCCTCCCCCTGCCCAGCACCCCCGGCTGCAGCCCCGCTGAGAAGGGAAGGCTGCTGGACGTCTACTGTGTGTCAAGCTCTTTTCTTAGCGTCCCAGTTCATCCTCACAGCGCTCAGGACCCTCAGCCCCATTCACTGCCCGGTAGAAGGACGGAGGGTCTTTCCAGATGTTGGAAACTGGAATTCAGTTCAGACAGCTGGGGGGTCAGCTCCAGTCAAGGCAGCATGGTGGCAAAACACAAGCTTGGGCGCCAAGTGGCCCGACAGCCCCTCACAGCACCTCACCCCTCTGAAGCCATGGGGGCAGCCAGACCAGGTTCCTTTTCCTACAGCCGGCCCTGTGGACAGACTCTGCTTCCCAGCCTCCCCCGCAGAAAGACGGTCCCGTGACTGAACCCTGGACAATGGAATGTGAGTGGGAGTGCGACGTAGGCCGCTCTCAGCCCCTAAAATCCCCTGAGCTCCCTGCTCCCGCTTCCCTCCTCTGACAAGCAGACGGAAAGGATCCAGAGGAGGACCCTGAGGTCCTAGAAGGGGCCTGAGTCCCCAAGAGAGGACATGGAGCAGAGCCCCCTCCCCCATCCCTTTTATGCTGACCCACAAGAGATGGTGACCTGAGCAGGAAAGAGTGTTATAGGGTTAAGCCACTGAGATTTTGCAGTTTGTTATGGCAGCAAGCATCAATCAGCTGATTAATGTGCCAGTTTCCTTATCTGTGACATGGGGTTATCAACACTCGGTCTCAGGGTTGCTGTGTTAATGACATGTAGTGCATGTAAATCGCCAAGCCTGGGGGCTGGCACTTTGCAAACTCTCAAAGACTCCCCCGTAGTGAGGTCCCTCCCTCGCACCCATCAGCAGCTGCAGCAGCCATGGCGACAACACACGGAGGACAGGCCCACCCCCGGTTCACAGTGCTGTGCCCCCAGCTACGCGGACCAGGCACGGTGGGCCTGGCTCACTGCGGAGGGTCTCGGCTTCTGTGGCACACAGGACTGCTGGGCGCCTTCACGGGGCAGGCCTCTCCACGCAAACGCTTTGTCCCCTGGAGTGCCGCTCTAACTGTGGACACACGCCCTGAGGGCAAGAGCTGTGAATCGGGAGGCTGAGCTGAGGTCACATACTGAAAGTGAGAGCTGAGAGTCCCGCTGGAGCCAGACTCCACGGTCCAAGTCCTGGCTCTTCCACTTACTAGCTGCGGGACCCCAGGTAAGTCACTTGGCAGCTCTGTGCCTCAGTTTCCCCAGCACTGAAATGGGGATGGTAACAGGGTTCTTGTGGAGATTGAGTTAACGCATGTAGCATGCTCAGAACAGTGCTGGGCATACAGCTGGTGCTCAGTGTGTTGCTCTTTTTCCTGAAGCAAGTATCCCACTTGGTGACTCCCGGTCAAGCAGCCAAGACTGGCCCCACTCCCCTAGCCCATGGAAAGGCCTGCTGTCACCACAGCCGCAGGGAGTGCCCTGCCCCCCTCCAGGGAGCCGCCGCAGCCACAGATTCCGGGGCAGGGAGCAGACGCCCTCCTGGCCGTGGCTGTGGCCGCCTGCCTCTCCCAGGCTGCACTTCTCCTGGGGGTGGGAGAGGAAAGCAAGACAGAGGGAGCAGGTGGGAGCAGCGATGGGGGTGAGGCTTCGGGAAAGGACAATGGGCTTTGTAAAATCCCTCTCTGGGCAGTCTGGCCAAGTTCAATGGCTTCAGGCCACGCGAACAGCAAGAAAAATGTGGCCCAGGAATTTCTCCCCAACGATTCCCCTTGTCTTTCTCTGTGGGAATTTGGAACTGCAGACACATTCCTTCCATGAACAGCATCCACGGCAGCCGCAGGCCCATTGGCCCGAGTCAGGGCACTGCCGGCCTGCACCCCTAGGCCGCCCCAGCACCCCCTCCCTGAGGAGTGGGCGTGGCGAGTGGCAGGAGAAGAGGCTCTCGCTGCAGACTTCAGAGCCTGCGCTGGCTGGGACTGACCCCCCGGCGCTGCCTGCCCCTCGAGAGCCAGCTGTCCAGACAGCGCGTGCAGCTGCTCACCCCACCTATCACCAGAAGTGGAAACCAGACATCTTGGGCAGAACTCCCACCTCTTAGACATGGAAAGTCACTTTTTTCCTACGCCAAGTACTTCCCAGCTTAGAGGAAACAACTTCCCAGTGCTCTAAAATTCTTTTAAAACAGAGAGAGGGGGCCGGCCCCGTGGTTTAGCAGTTAAGTGCGCACGCTCCGCTACTGGCGGCCCAGGTTCGGATCCTGGGCGCGCACAGATGCACCGCTTCTCCGGCCACGCTGAGGCAGCGTCCCACATACAGCAGCTAGAAGGATGTGCAGCTGTGGCATGCAACTATCTACTGGGGCTTTGGGAAAAGAAAAGGAGGAGGATTGGCAGTGGATGTTGGCTCGGAGCCGGTCTTCCTCAGCAAAAAAAAGAGGAGGATTAGCATAGATGTTAGCTCAGGGCTGATCTTCCTCACAAAAAAAAAAAAAAAACACAGAGAGAGGGCTTCAAACTATGGAAAGCCTGCAGGCCCAGTCTGGCTCTCCACCTGCTTTTGTAAATAAAGTTTTATTGAAGTGCAGCCACACCATTCCTTTAGGTATTGCCTATGGCTGGTTTCATGCTACAAGGGCAGAGCTGAGTAGTTGCTACGGAGACCATATGGCATGCAAAGCTTAAATATGTTTATGATCTGTTCCTCAGAAAAAGGTTACTGATTCCTGGTTTAAAGAGAACGTGTTACATTCACTTATTAACTTATACTCTGGTGTTATTCCACAAAGGATTTGAAATGGCTTCTAATGAGATCACTTAGAATAAAATAAAGGTAACCCAATAGAAATAAGTTTTTAATTTTATTTATTTATTTATTCCCCCAAAGCCCCAGTAGATAGTTGTAGGTCATAGCTGCACATCCTTCTAGTTGCTGTATGTGGGACGCAGCCTCAGCATGGCTGGAGAAGCGGTGCGTCGGTGCGCGCCCGGGATCCGAACCCGGGCCGCCAGCAGCGGAGCACGCGCACTTAACCACTAAGCCACGGGGCCGGCCCAGAAATAAGTTTTTAAATTTTAATTTTTTTAATTTAAAATTTTAATTGTTTAAGGACCTCAGAAAATGCAAGAAAAGTAGAAAAGCAAAATTAGGAAACAAAAGCAGAAAAGTGAAGGACTACTTTAGGGCCTTCATACTTGCCAAAGCCAAACTTTAAATTTTTCCTGAGCTTCCTGGCAGCCAAAGGAAAAAGAGAAATGAGACTTAAGTCTCATTAAGAGAAAGGACAAAGCACACCAGTCCTCATGGAATCCACAGCCTTTTCTAGCACAAAGCAGTGTGGGCTTGCTTCAAACAGAATCTACCTTCACCAGAGTCATACTTTATTTTAAAAAAAGAAACCAGAACAATGAGTCTGTAAAGTGAATAACAACAGCAATGCTGTTGATGAGGGCTAATATGGGCAGAGGGGTGCTAGTTAACATGTTTAACCAGATATCTAAATCCAAATTAGTTGGCTTCTGTGCTCCGTGGTACAAGCGCACAAGACATATTTTGAGAGACAGGGTGCGAGAGCCCTCCTTTCTGCTTCTTGTTTCTGTAGATGTTTGTTTCAGAGCAGAAACTGAAGGTGATGGGGGTAGCCCCAACTTGTCACTAACTCACCTTTCAGTGCCTGGCACATAGTAGGCCCTCAAGAAACGCTTGCTGTGAAGTGGATCTAGCCTCTCCGGGCCTTAGATTTCCATGAAAAATGAGGAGACTGTATTAAAACGGAAAGTCCCTTCCAAGTCCAGAATGTCTGTGAGCTACGGTGTTGTCCACGTGGTGCGTGCACACGGGATTTTGGCCGAACTCCTAACACAGATCAGAACCGTGATGGGAGGAGAGGATGAGGGGGAAGCAGGCCCAGGTGGAGACCCTCACTTCCAGGGCCAGGGGGCAGAGGGCTGGTCAGACTGCTCAATCCAAGTGCAGGCTCCCGCGTGCCAGCTGTGTGACTGAGAGCTCACACCATGGGCAGGTGTCCCCATTCTCGCCTGTGAAATGAGTGTAATGGCGTATTGCCGTCATGGGGCCACTGTGGAGACTGAGTGAGATCCTGCCTGTGCGATACTAGCACCACCACGACGCAGGCTTGTAACAAGGGGTCCACGAAGTGCCGTCATCTTCAAGCAGCCCCCTCCACCAGGCGCCAGGGATGCCAGGAGGCAGACAGCGCTCTGAAAGCTACCAGGGCACTGAGCTCACGGCTCTTCTGCAGACGCCACCAGCACTCCACAGGGGCTGCTTTTGTACCACAAATCTTACCTGCGGATGCGCCTTAGACCCCTGGGGCGTTGAATTCATCACCGAGTGCTGTGCCTTCTCCCTCCGAAACATCCACCAGACAGTCATGAAGAGCACGGGCGCCGAAGCAAGACAGGCTGGGTTCCAGTCTGAGCTCAGCCAATAATCAGCTGTGTGACTTTGTGCAACTTCTTCACCTCTCTGTGCCTCGGTGTCCTCCTTTTAAAGTGGAAATGATAATGGTACGGAACACAGAGGATTGATCTGAATTCAAACGGAACGTCAAGCCCTTAGCCGGGCCCGCCGTCAGGGCCAGGCAGCGTGAGCTGTTAGTGTTAGGTCTTAGTCCCCATGTTTCAGTTGTGACCGCAGAACACACTACCCCATAGCTTGGTGACTTGACCGTTTTCTTTGCCCACTGTTCTGCAGTGTGGGCTGGGCTTGGCAGGGACAGCTCGTCTCTGCTGTCATGTCTCAGCCGGAGGACCCACTTCCAGGGCGGCCTCGCTCACATGGCCGGAAGAAGCAGTTGCTGGGCCGACCTCAGTTCTCCATGCGGCCTCTGCACATTGCTGGTCGGGCTTCCCGGAGCACGGTGGGCTCAGGAGGGTCTCACTGCTCACGAGGACAGCAGCAGAAGCTGCCACGCCTTCTTAGGACTTAGGCCCAGAACTGGCCCAGAGTCACTTGTCACCTTCTGTTGGTTAAAGTGGGTCACAGGGCAGCCCAGATTCAAGGGGACAGGACCACAGAGGGTGTGACAACTGGGAGGTGGGGGTCGCTGGCCCCCCTGCTAGCATGCAGCCCGCCTGGTCTCCATCTCTGACCTGCTGTGTTCGGGCCCTGCATCTCCCACCCGGCTTATGCCTTTTGCTTCTTGGCTTTCTCCCTGCTCCTGCTCGCCCCCTTCCAGAGCCTCCTGCACTCCAGCGCCAGGAATTCACTCGGAATCGCAGGCTGCATCATATTCCCCTGCCCTGAGTGCCCTGCCGTGCTCTTCCCGACTCCAGAACCAAGCTCCTTGACACGCTGACCCTGCCCACCAGAGGACGTTCCTACACCATTCTCTGAGGTGCTGGACTCCTCACGTCTCAACTCGCACCTCAAAGACCTCTCCTCTGTAGAGCCTTTCCTCACCACCCTCAGCAGACTGGGTCACTGTCCCCCTCGAGCTGCCAGGGCGCCCTCCCGACCTCCCCAGAGCTCAGGCCCAGGTGTGTGGTTGTGTTCAGTCATCGTTGGTACATGGATGAATAAATGAATGAATGATCATTATAGCCCCCCAAAGCTACACCTGGAACTAAGATGCCATGTCTCCACTTCTTTTTTTTTTTTCTTTTTTTTTTTTTTGTGAGAAAGACCAGCCCTGAGCTAATATCCAATGCCAATCCTCCTCTTTTTGCTGAGGAAGATTGGCCCTGAGCTAACATCTGTGCCCATCTTCCTCTACTTTATATGGGACGCCACCACAGCATGGCTTGACAAGTGGTGCGTCGGTGCGCACCCGGGATCCGAACTGGTGAACCCCGGGCCACTGAAGCGGAGCGCGCGCACTTAACCGCTTGTGCCACTGGGCCGGCCCCCATGTCCCCACTTCTACCCCTCCCCTGAGCTGCCCAGGGCTGAGCTCTTACCTTGAGATGGTACCAGGATGGGGTATGTCAGAGGAGCAACCAGACTCCTGCAGAGGGGTATGAAGGCCAGGTCTGAGTCTCCTAAGCCAATCCCTGAATGGCCTGGGGCACATCTGAAACCAGGGGCTCAGGCTGCATGGGGCCAGGGTCCCAGCAGCAGGATCCCTAGAAACAACCCCATATCCTCACTACCAAGCTTTAGGTCTCCCAGAGAAATGGAACAAAGCAGCAGAAGGTAGAACCCTGGCTGGATGGGGGGAGCCCATACAGCCCCCCAGAGCCTTTGTCCTCTAAAGCTGTATCCAACCTCCTCCCAGAGCCCATTGTACTCACTGGAGACTCACCCCCTGGTTCTGGCTCTGCTTCCTGTGATGCGTGAGATGTTGGCTTCCCAGCTCAGGAAGATGTCTCAGAGGCCCCACCTCCCTGCTCACTCTTCTGGAGTGGGGTGGCTTGAGCTCAGCTAGAGCCTTGCAGCACTGAGTGATCCTGACATTGTGCCTCAATTCAAGATGGTATGGGGTCATGATCAATTCAAGGGGCAGAGCTAGGTTCAGGGAGTTTGATTTTTCAGGCAAATTCCATGCTTAGTATGTGCTTTTCCAGTTGCAGCTCACAACTCCACACCTAACTGGGGAAATGCCATATATCCGTCTATCTATTCATCCACCCACCCACCCATCCATCCACCCACCCACCCACCTATCCACCCACCCATCCATCCACCCACCCACACATCCACTCATCCATCCACGCCCTCACTCATCCACCCATCCGTCCATCCATCTTGGCCCTGCCACTTACCACTTCACAGGTCTTGGGCAAGTCTCTTCACCTCCCTGAACTTTAGCTTCTTCCTCTGTAAATTGAATCCAATGGCATCTGCCTCTTGGGGTTGACCTGTGGTTAACTGAGATAATAGCACTTGTGTATTGCCTGGCTCATGGTGGGAAGGACAGAGTGAATGTTATTTTCTTTCCTTCTTGAGGTATAGACACACAACTAGAAAACCATAAAAAGCAATGTATAATCAGGAATTAAAGCATGTGAAACCAAAGGCAATCATACTAGAAGCTCTTGCCTTGCTTTCTGTCTCCTAAACTGCTCTGGGAGTTGATATTTAAAGCCACTTTGAAAAGTCTGGTATCCCAAAATATATTTGAACTGTTCAATGGGGATGCTGACCCTCTATAATAGGCTCATTTGAAACGATCCTGCTTTGCTACTTCCTCTTAGAAAGATAAACAAGCAGCCCACAATGGCCGCTGTGATGTTTTCTTTTAAATCTTGCTTTCCAAATGTAGGACTTGGCCGTTGGACAATCACCCGGGGGCTCGCTCCCCACACATGCTCTCCCTGAATGCAGGGAGCTCCAGCTTGGAATTCCTGGGGCCTCATTAAGCCCGCTGTGACTAAGTGATCTTGCTTGGTGCTAAAACTGTTTAAAATGACTTGGCAGCAACCAGAAGTCAGGTCTTTCTGTTTTTTCTCAGTTACTCCCGCTTTGTAACCCCCGCCTACATGTCATGAAGGGAAAACATCTTTCTTTCCGGATCTGGTGCAGGACAACCCTCCTCCCTCCGCGAAGAAGCCTCACCCTGCTCTCTCCAGAGAGTTAAAGGAGAGGGAGGCAGAGATCTGGCCCACTGTTGTTAATCTCTCCTTTGAATAAGACTTAACTCCTGGGAAAACCTCTTCCCTCCTCTGTCATTCTTTCCTCCTTCTCCCCCAGCCCCCCATTTAACTCTTCTGCTCCAGGCCACGGGCAGCTCTGCCTCTGGCCTGGCCTGGCCTCTGCTCTCCTTCTGGACCACCTCTGTTCTCCCAAGACGGGAGTGGGGTGGGTGAAAGGAAGAAAATCCCAGTCAGGCCAAAGCCCTCAGAGGTTGACCACAGCCGTTTCAGGGGCAGGAACAGATCCTGGGAACTGAAGGGGTGTGAGAGAGCCTGGTATTAAGAACCCTACACTGTGCCAGACACTCGAAATAATTTCTCTCAGTTTATTGTTTAATTACACAATATGTAAATATGCCTTCCTTTTAAGAAATTAGACCACTATAAAAACACTAACTGGGGGCCGGCCCGGTGGCACAAGCGGTTGAGTGTGCACTCTCCGCTTCGGCGGCCCGGGGTTCGCAGGTTCGGATCCCGGGCGAGCACCGCTTGGTAAGCCACGCTGTGGCGGCGTCCCATATAAAAAGTAGAGGAAGATGGGCACAGATGTTAGCTCAGGGCCACTCTTCCTCAAGAAAAAAGGGGAGGATTGGCATCAGATGTTAGCTCAGGGCTAGTCCTCCTCACAAAAAAAAAAAACAAAAAAACCGCTAAATTCTCTTGACACCAACTTTCAATCTAATCTTGTCACTCACCCTCTCCCCAGAGTGTGTAACACACACTTATGTGTGTTACATAAGTGTTGTGAATCCACCGGTCTCGACCATTTGGTTCCAGCTCCTCGTTTGATATTGTATTTCATTTTATGAAAATGCCAGTGTACTTGATAACCCCTTTACCAGCGAACATGTTGTTGTTTCCAGTTTTTTGCGATTACAAACGAGGCTGCAGGGAATAGCCCTGTCCAGGTTTTCCTGGGCGTGTGGGCAAGCATTTCTGTGGGGTGCATACTGAGAAATGGAATTGTGTGGCCCCGGGGAATTAGCATTTTTAGTTTTAATAAGCAGCTCACATGTTACTTTCCAAAATGATTGCACCAATACACCCTCATGGCAAAAGGATCTGTTTGCCCAAATCCTCACCAACACTTGATGGCGATGATAGTTCACGCTTACAAAGCACTTAGCAACACGCCAGTTGTGTTCTAAGTTACATATATGTATATATCTCTACCTCAACGCATTTAATCCTCAGAAGGATCCAGGGAAGCAGTCTGTTTGTCTCTCCATCTTACAGACGCGGAAACTGAGCACGAAGTGTTTAAATAACTTGACACCATCAAACCTTTAATTTGTGCTAAATGATATCTACAGTGATGTGGTTTCCTTCACTTTTCAGGTGAAGAAAGTCTCAGAGGGGAAGTGACTTACCCAAAGTCACACAGTCCATAGGTAGCGCAGCCAGGTTTGGGGGTAGCCCGGGCAATCCCTCTTTTCCCTCTACTGCCCAGCTGTAGAGTTCAGGGGAGCTGGGAAGATGAGAGCCGGGTGGCCCTGCTAGCGCCCCCCAAGTCGCTCATGAGGTGACTGCTTAGAGGATGCTAGGGGAGAGGAAGCGCCACCCTTGCACAGCGAGGGCACCTTTCCTCCCGGTCTGCGCCGCCCAGAGGTCAGGCCAGGGTCGCCCCTACCCCTCCTCGGCTCCCCAGGGCGGGGAAGGGAGCCTGCGACGGCGCCGGCTCGCATAGCGCCCCCTGGCGGCCCCTGGCGAGGGCGCAGTGGCGCCCCGGGAGAGTAACGGGTCGCGGGGAGGGCGCCCGCGAGGGCAGGGAGCCGGCGCGGGGCCGCCCCGGCGCGCGGAGATAAAAGCGGGCTGGAGGCGCGGCCGGCGCGATCTGCGCGTTCTCCTATTGATTAGCAGGGTCTGCCCGGAGGCCGGGATGCCCGCGGCGCGGGGCCGGGACCGAGCGTGAGGGCGAGGGAGCAGCCGGGCCGGCGGCCCCGCGCGCAGCCCCGCGCACGGCTGGGCGCTCACTGCCCGCGGGCCGGGCCTCGGCCGCGCCGCCCCGGGGGTGCCAGCAGCAGGCGGCGCGGCAGGCAGCGGAGCCGAGCGGCGGGCGCGGCGGCTGCCATGGGGCTGTGCTGCTGCAAGGACTGGAGGGGACACCTGCCAGCGCCCAAAGGTAACTCTCGAGCGCGCACGTGCGCCGCGGGCTCGGGACCTCTGCGCTCCGGCGCTGGGCGCGCGCCGCCGGCTCCCTCCAGCTGCTGCTGGGGGCTGCCCGCTCCGCCGCAGGGACTTGGCCGCCAGTTCTCCAGGGCCGTCCGCCGCGGTCCTCAGCCTTGGAAATGGCTCAGGTGTGGCTGCAACTCCCCCAGAGTCTCGGAACTTTGGAGCGCGCGTCCAGGGGCTCCTGTTGCTCCGCCGAGCCCGGCTCGGGGCTGGGGTCGGGCCCCAGGGCGGGAGGGGAGCAGAGCGGAGGGGGAGCACGGACCGTGGGCGCTGGCGCAGGTCCGGCCAGTGCACGGCCCCGCCCGCAGGTCCTCTGCAGAGAGAGCCCCGCCAGCGCCCGGCGCCGCCTCTGCGGCTTAACCGCCCGGGAGGGAGAAGGGCCATTCATTCTCCTCGTCCGCCTCTGTCACAAACTTGGACCCAGGGGCCCTGACTCGAGTTTTCCAAAAGTCGGGGCGGCACTTGCGAGGGGAGCTGCTTGTGGAATGCCGCGGGCTTGGAGAGGGCTCCCAGCTGAGAAACGCGCTGAGGACGTTGGCGGCCGCCTGAGGTCAGGCCTCCTTCGGGCAGTGGCCCTTCCGACTTAACCCTTGACGGACTGAAACGATCCCTGTTGATTGTCGGAAACATAGTGTGCGTCCCTTAACGGCAGCGCTTCCCAAACTCACCTGACCCTAAAACTCACCTGCCCCCGCGTATTAAACGTGCAGATGCGCGGGCCCCACCCTGACCTCCTGGATAGGCTCTGGGGAGGGGCCTGCGAAGCTCTGTGTGTGAGGACTTGCCCGGGTGACTGCCCTGACCGGGTGAGTTGGGAAGCCTTGCCTGTAAACCAGAAGGTAGTGCAGGCTTCACCAGAATGGGCGCCAGGTCCTGGCTCCTTGAAAAGTATATTCACATCCAGATAAAGAAAAGGTATGAATGTGTCAAGCGGCTTGAAGGTCTCTTGTCCAGGTGATGACAATGATGCCACAAATGTACAGGTTTGTTTCACCAAGGGTTTGAAGTAGATTATAACATGTATAACAAATAAATATAAAAAAACTACACAAGACTCTGCATTTAAACAGGTCGTAGAGAAGAGCCCAGTTACTCCCGCCATCAGATACTGTCTGTGTTTGAGCCTTTTGGCAGCCCAAACAAAAAAGGAAATGTGAATTGTTGCATGGTTCTCATTGGCCCAGTTGCATGGTTCTCATTGGCCCAGAGCAACAGTTTTCTTAGCATTTGATTTACAAAAGAAAAAAGAATTTTGCATGTGGGGCTTCGTGTTTGGAGGGAGCAGACTGCAAGGGAGCATGTCTTGGTGATTCCAGTGGCCAGGGCAGCAGGAGGACTCAGAGGGCAGGGTTTGGCTGTGTGCTGGCCGCTGGCAGGTCAGAGCCCAGAGCAGAGCAGGAAGGATGTCACTGGGGGCTGGCAGGGCTGGAGCAGCTTTGGTCTTTCCTGACCCTTCCTCAGTAAACATGGGCAGGGAGCCTGAGTCCCAGAAGCCAGGGTGAATTTGCAAGGCGTTGCTTAGGGAGGGTAGATACTCAACTAGCAGCCTCAGAATGGAGCCTGGGGCATCTCCTGCTAGCTTTGTCCTCTGGGGCTGTGGACACCCAGGCTACACCGATCCGGGTGAGGAACAGGCCTGGTGTAGGAGTGTTTCCCAGCTTGCCTCCACCTTCCCATCCACCCCAAGGCGTGGCTGGCCACAGCAGCCTGGGAGCAGGGACCCAGTCTGAAGGGCCCAGAAGGTCCTGCAGCCCATGTTAATTGCAAAGCTGGCCAAGTCTGGGGGAGGTGGTGGGAAGCACTGTAAAGCCAGAGTGCGCCTGCCCTGTCCAGAGTGGGCAGCCGGCCGCTGCCAGGCAGCAAGGATCATCTGTGGTTCAAGAAAGGCGGACATTTGGTTTCTTAATGTAATATCTCCAAATGTTTAAAAATTGTTGCCTCATTTAACAAATTTGAACCTTTGTAGCCAATCTAGCTAGGCGAGGGACAGTCTGGACCAGTGTTCACAATGAGTTCTGCCATAAACAGCGTGGAAGGGGTTCCTTCGTCAAATAACCTTAGAAATCATGTGTTATCAAAGTTTGGAAAGTTTTTCACTGCAGGACTTCTCAGAGCCTTTACCACATTGGTGCGACTGTGCATCTCCAAGTCAGGTGGACTGTAGGTCAGTCTCCAGACCTCTGCCCAGGGAACCTGCATTTAACAGAACAGCTCGTGGCACCCATATCTTTGGACACACTTTGAGAAATGCCGCTTTAGACATTAAACTGATTTCAGTTGTCATGGCAATGACGCAGTATATCTGTTCCCAAGGTGGGTGTGGGTGTGTGTTTAGCTGTTGTAAGCTACCTGTGTAAGAAGCTGTCTGACTTTTCAGACTAGAAATGTGTGTATTTTATTTAAGAAAAGATCAAAAGAGAGTTCATTAGTCACTGATATGACTTAAATTTTTTCAAAATAACAGCTGTTGTTGTGAATTTCATTCTTGGATATTTCTGAATCAAATCTTTTACAACAGAATATTTGACCATGTTACCCCTATGTAAAAGTGTACTTGGTAAAGCCGAAAAGCTCAAATAATAGATCTCATGAAGAAAACAGCAAAAATACGTCACAGGCCAGAGTCCCCATGGTGGACCCGGTCATCATGCCTTTAACCTCCAAAACCTGGCGCTTTCTCCAGGAGACACCTGCTCCCCTGCTAGTTGCACGGAGCTGGAGATGGCAGTGTGGACCTGGGGAGGGATTGGTACAGGTGCTGTCTGGGGCACGATCTGCTGGCATATTAGTTACACTTACTATCATACACAAGACAGATGGCTGCAAATGGAGCCTCCTGGGTCCCGGTGCCCCTGAGGAAGCCAACAGGCCAGTGAGCAGGATCCGAGGCGTGGAGAAGGATCACGGTCTCCTGGAAGCAGAGGGCAGACGTACTCGCTCTGAACTCTGAGGACACTGTCTGATTTCATTGTTTCTAGGTGATGTCTCCACATCCTTCTGCTATGTAGAGTTCTGTGGTGGGTCTGTTCAATGGCAAATTTCATTTTCTTCAACTTTGCATGGAGGTCTGAGGTGGAGACTTGGAGGAAGAAGTGGTACAGGGGTGCAGCATCAGGGCAGCTTGTGTTCAGGCCAGGGAGGGGGCGGGGCAGACTGGTGGGCCCCTAAGACCCTTGAGGTGCGCCGGGCCCTGCTGCTGCTTCATCCCAGACGCCTCTGGGGCTCCTAGCCCCCCATGCTTCCTCCTGGTCTCAGCATCAGGAGCCCTCCCCTGTCTTCCAGAATCTTGCCCCCCCATCCTGTTCCCTCTCTCCCCAACACCCTCATCCTCCCTTCTGCTGGCTCCTTGTCGGGCTACAAACCTGTCTGAGTTGCTCATCAGGACATTTTTTCAAAGCGAGTCTCTTGCTCCTGTGCTCCACCAGCCCTGCCCATCTCTCCTTCCCTCATCGCGAGCTCCCCAGGAGCAGTCTGCTGGTCGCTGCCTCCCTGTTATCCTGCTCCTGCACTTCTCCCTGTCACCGTGGTGGACCTGGCGAACAGTCCTGGTGCTCTGAGCACCTGAGAGCCCGCCCCAGCCCTGCCCAGCCCTTCTCCCTTCTGCCCCTCTTGCCCCTTTGATACACTGTCTGTGAATTCTCTTTGTTTTACCTTCTGAGCTCTGTCTGTAAGTCTCCCCCAGGCATCTCACCCAGAGCCCTGATAATTGTGATTGCCTCTAAGCAAACAGCCCCCAAACCCTCTGCCCCGCACCTCTGCAGTGCCCAGCAAATCCAGCCTGCAGATGCAGAACTCCGGCTGGAGTCCTGCACTCCACCTGCCCCTTCTCGCGTGTCCTGGCTCTCAGCCCTGCCCAGTGCTCCATTTCCCACGACCAAAGGCTGACAGCTCCTATGATCCTGCCCGGGGCAGTGTCCCCATTCCTGCCCCCAAGGCCACTGCGATGCCCGTGCAGACCTTCATCTTGACTGCACTGGCTTCCCGCCTGGTCATCCCAAGTGCATCTTTGCCTCTTCCAGTCCACTGCCGGGCAAGCAGCCTGTGCACAGCTCCCATCCCATGATGTCCCTCCTCAAACTCTGCCTGGGCCCCAGAGTGCCTACAGAAGAAAGCCCAGCTCCTTAGCCTTGCTGGCATTGCATGTTCCTCCCCGGACCCTCCCGACTTGCTGCCACCATGCAGCCTGGACCTCTCTGGTCCCTGCACACACCGCGCCCTCTCACAGTGCCGTCTTCAGTGGGGCCTGAGAGGGGTCAAGGCCCGGGGAAGGTGGCCTGCATCTGGAGCCGTCTCTGGGCCCTTGCCCACAGGCCCAGTTCATTTCATTTCTCCAGGGCCTGGTTGGTCTGGGTCTCTCGCCCCTAGCTGACAGTTGTTTGGTCACCTCTGGGATGTGGCACCATGCTCGGCAGAGAATCCGTGCTCAGCGAACACTCAGTGAGAGAGCAGTGTGTGGAGCAGAGACAAGGGAGAGAGTCCTGCTCACCTTCGCCTGTTCATGTCGCCCGACTCCCAGGGAAGCCCAGTGGCAGCCCGGTCTGGAGAGTCCAGCCCCACTCCGTGCACCGCTGCACTGCGATAGACTGAGGCACTGGGCCTGGACTCTGTGCACCTTTCCTGATGGACAAAGGTCTTGTCGGGGTGCCCGGCAGCCAGGGGGCAGGGCCCGTGGGCCGGGCAGGGCAGTGCTGCTGCTGCTGGGCACAGTGTAAGCTGGGCAGACAGGCGCCCCTCTGTCCTGGAGGGAGATGGACAGAGGCCTGGCCGTCACTGGGTGGAGGTGACAGAACTGATTCTACTGTGTAAACTCCCGGACAGCCCCTGAGCCCACCTTCTGGAGAAGGTGCCATTTTCCACGAAGTCTTCTGAGATTGCAGGTTGGCAGCTGCCATCCAGGCTTCCGTCCTGTCATTTAATGGTCATTTGTGGGGCACCCACTCTACGCCAGGCCTCACGCCCAGCTCGAGGATGAAGAACTGGGGAGGATGGAGTGTCTGTCCCGACTGTGCTCACAGCTGGGCCAAGTGGAGACCCAGGAAACAGACAGTGACACTGCAGGCTGAGAAGAAATGCAGGGAGAGCGGCAAGCCTGGGTGCTCTGGGTGGGCGGTGGCTGGGGTCCCACCCAGCCCGGAGGTTCAGAGAAGGCCCAGACCTGCTGGTGCCCAAGCTGGGTCCTATAAAAGGAGCAGCCAGCCCAGCAGAGAACATAGGGAAGGGCTTTCCAGGGCTGCAGACGTGTGCCAGGGCCGAGGCGTGTGGGGAGTGGCAGCCTTTGGGCCAGCCCGGGGCTCGTCCCTCCGCACAGGGCCTGCTGTGCCACCTGCTGCACAAGCAGATGCTCCTCGGGCTTGCTTCTGCCCCTGCCCACTTGGCCCTCATGCTAGCAGACTCTTCAGAGTCACTAGCCTTTTCCCCAGCCCAGGCCCTGCTCTGAGCACCAGACCCTCTGATGCCTCAATGGGGTGTCTCCTGGACTAGAGAGTGGCCAAAGCTAGTCGGGCTAAATCTGAACTCTTGATTGTGTCCTGCTGATCGAATTTGCCGTCACCTACTCCTGCCAGTTCTATTTCCAGATTGCATGTGAATCCCATTGCTTGTCTCCATCCCAGGCCAGCACACTGGGCCCAGCCACCAGCATGTTGCCTGGACTGCTGCAGTAGCCTCCTGACTTGGACCCTCCCCCACTCTAGTCCATCCTCCAGCAGCAGCCAGGGACCGTTGGGTTGCCTGCAGGATCTCACTGCTCCCTGCTCACGAACACTGGCTGATCCAGTGGCCTTCACAGTGAACTCAGTGCCACCCACAGGGCCCGGTGTGGTCGCCAGCCTCCCGCTCACCAGCCTCCACTCACCCCAGCCTGCTTTCACGCCCCTCACACCCCCGGTTCTGTCCCACCTCTGCGTCCCCCGTGCTCTTCTCTCTGCCTGGAGTCCCCTTGCCCCTGCTCTTGACCTGGAGACCCTAACATTTGTCTGGGCCGAAGCGTCAGTCTTTCCTGAAAGGCTGTCCCTGACCCTGTTACTTGCTCACTTGGCATCCGGTACTTTCCCTTTAACACATATCACAATGCGTAAATATAAACATGTCAGTTTGCAAAATCTGTTCCTTCTCCAGATGAGAAGCTCCCTGAAGGCGAGGCAGGCTGTCTTTTGCTCGTCGCTGGGAAGGCTGGCAGAAGCCAGGCCGTGTGGGAGCACATCTGTCTACTCAACCTCAAAGCCAGTGAAGAGCTGACAGGGACAGCCCTGCGGCTGGAAGGACGTGTTGGAATGTTAGAGCCCCGTGCTCAGGGGCTGTGCTCATGGGCTGGAGCCCCAGGGCGTCCTGCCTGCAGCTCCGAGTTTGCCTGGGTCCCACTCTGTTTCTGAGAAGTGTCCCTCTGTTACCTCTTCCTTATTCACTTGTCCTGGGCAGCAGTCCTGTGGGTTTTTCGAAAAGGGAACCAGCCTCAGGCAGAGGGTTTGGTTCCATTTCCTAGCCAGGGGACCGCAGGCCACCCTTCACCTCTCTGAGCCTCTACATCCCCGCCTGTAAATGGGGACAGGCATGCCGACCTCACAGGTTGTCAGAAGGCCCGGTGATAGTCCTAGCTCTGCCTCTTTCTAGCTGGGTTATCACTCAGAACCTCAGTTTCCTCATCTGTAAAGAGGGAAGCAGGCAAGAGTAGATGATCTCTGAGGTCCCTGTCAGCTTGAACTTCAGACAGTTCTCTGAGGAAACTCAGAACCACCCTGTGCTCCTAGCAGTGGGGCATTAGAAGGCCAAATGCCTTTTCCCACCTGCTCAGAGAGGGGCTCAGCCAGCGGTCATCTGGCTGAGGGAGGTGTGAGGCAACAAGGATAGGACAGCAGTCCCCCTTGGCCAAAGTTCATCAGCAGGTCTATTTAACCAGCACATAGCCACGGTCAACACTGCTGGCCCCTGGGGTTTGGGGTGGGGGGTAGACCTAAGGCCTTAGAAAGGATGAGTCCTGGGGACCCCTGAAGTCCCTGACCTGGGCCATTAGGGCAGCAAGCCTCTCAGAGAGCTCAAGAGTCCTGAAGTCCTGAAGAGAGGGGAAAGAAGATGCCTGGTCGTGTGTTTTCTCATCTTTAGTCTGTGGTCCTTGTGAGGGGTCTCTCCTTTAGGAATCCTGGGGCCAAAATGGGGAACATCTAAATGAAGTGAACCCCTGAAATAGTTCCCCTTATCCTGCCTGCCCCCACTTGGCTCTGCAGCTAATGCACATCCTGCCTGAGCTACAGCTTCTGCTGGGTTCTTCCCCCAGACACCCCCCACCAGACGTTTAAACAGCTTTACTGAGATACATTTCACATAACATAGAATTCATCCACTTAGACTATGCAACTCAGTGGTTTCTAGTATATTCACAGAGTTATGAATTACCATAATCTAATTTTAGAACATTTTCATTACCCCAAAAAGAAACCTCATGCCCATTAGCAGTCACTTCCCATTCCCAAGACGTCCCTTTCCCCTTGTCCTGCAGCCCCAGGCGACCACTAAACTACTTTCATACAATCTGTGGCCTTTTGTGATTGTCTCCTTTGACTTAGCATGATGTTTTCATCCATGTAGTAGCATGTGTCAGGACTGCATTGCTTTTTATGGCTTTAGTATGGCTTTATAGTGTGAGTCTACCACATTTTGTGTATCCTGTGTGTATTCATAAGGGATGTGGTCTGTGATTTTCTTGCAGTGCCTCTGTTTTGTCATCAGGGGAATACTGGCTGCACAGGTGTTGGGAACCGGTCCCTCCTCTTATATTTTTTGGAAGAGTTTGTGAACAATTGGTGTATAAATGTTTGGTAGAATTCACCAGTGAAACTCTCTGGTTATTAATTCTTCTTTAAATGATTGGTCGAAGTCATCAATGAAACATTTTGGGGAATGTTTAAGTTATTAATTTGGTCTCTTATTAAAGGTTTATTTAGATTTTCTGTTTCTTCTTGAGTCTAGTTTTAGTAATTTATGTCTTTCTAGGAATTTGTCTATTTCGTCTAAGTTATCTAATTTGTTGACATGCAGTTTTTTATATTATTCCCTTATAATCCTTATTATTTCTGTAAGGATGGCAGTGATGTCCCCTCTTTCATTCCTGATTTTAGTAACTTGACTCTTCTCTTTTTCTCTTGGTCAGTCTAGCTAAACTTTGTCAAATGTGGTGATCTTTTCAAAGAACCAACTTTTGTTTTTATTGATTTTTCTCTATTGTTTTTCTAGTCTTTATTTTATTTATTTCCACTCTAATCTTAATTGTTTCCTTCCATCTGTTTGATTTGGGTTTGGTTTGTTCTTTTTCTGGTTTCTTAAAGTGTAGGGTTAGGTTATTGATTTGAGATCTTTCTTCCTTTATAATGTGGGCATTTACAGCTATAAGTTTCCCTCTAAGCATGCTGCATCCCTTAAGTTTTGATATGTTGGGTTTTCATTTTCATTCATCTCAAAGTGTTTTTTAAATTTCTGTTGTGATTTCTTCTTTGGTTATTTAGGACTGAGTTAATTTTCCCATATTTATGAATTCTCCCAATTTCCTTTTCAAGTTTCAATCCTCTGTAGTCAGTGAATATACTTTCACATTTTGTTTTATTCAATCCTTTTAAATGTTTAAGGCTTGCTTTATGATCTAGCATATGGTATATCCTGGAGAATGTTCCATGTCCACTTGGGAAGAATGTGCATTCTGCTGTTATTGGGTGGAGTGTTCTATAGATGTATGTTAGGCCTACTTGCTTCCTTGTATTGTTTAAGTCTTCTGTTTCCTTATTGATTTTCTGCCTAATTGTTCTATCCATTATTGAAAGTGGAATACTGAAGTCTCCAGCTATTGTTTTTGAATCTCACTTCAATTCTGTCCATTTTTCCTTCATGAATTACAGAGCTCTGTTGTTAGGGGCATATATGTTTATAATTGTTATATCTTCCTGTTGATTGACTCTATTATCATTATAATATGTTCATCTTTGTCTCCAGTAGCATTTTTGTTTTAAAGTCTACTTTGTCTGATAGCTGTGTATCCACTCTAGCTGTCTTTTGGGTATTGTTTGCATGGTATATCTTTTTCCATCATTTCACTTTCAAGCTATTTGTTTTTAAATCTAAATATGTCTTTTCTGGACAGGATTTAGTTTGTTTTTTAAATCCATTTTGTCAGTCTTTGCCTTTTTGTTGGAGTATTTAATCTATTTACATTTAATGTAATTACTGATAAGGTAGATTTATGTCAGCCATTTTACTATTTGTTTTCTATTCGTCTCATGTCTTTTCTCATTCTTCCCTACTGCTTCCTTTTTGTTAGATAGATATTTTCTATTGTACCATTTTAATTTTCTTATTATTCCTTTATAGTATTTTTTTAGCTACTTTCTTAGTTGTTGTTCTTGGGATTATAATTCGCCTCTTAATTTAAAACAATCTAGTTCAGATTAATAATACCTTAACTTCAGTAGTATACAGAAACTTCTCTCCAATATACCTCTGTTCCCCGACTCCGCTTTGTGCCATTATTGCCATACTCATTATATCTTTATTCATTACAAGCCCATTAACACAATTCTGTAGGTATTGCTTTAAGCAGTTGTCTTTTAAATCAGATAGAAGAAAAGAGCTGCAAAAAATACATTTATGCTGTCTTTTATATTTAACTGTATTGTTACCTTTATCTGTGCTCTTTATTTCTTCACATAGATTCTAGTGACCATCTAATATCTTTCATTTCGCCTTAAGGACTCTTTTTAGAAATTCTTGTAGGGGGCCGGCCCCGGAGCTTAGCAGTTAACTGCGCGCACTCCGCTACTGGCGGCCCAGGTTCGGATCCCGGGCGCGCACCGACGCACTGCTTCTCCGGCCATGCTGAGGCCGTGTCCCGTATACAGCAACTAGAAGGATGTGCAACTATGACATACAACTATCTACTGGGGCTTTGGGGGGGGGGGAGGAGGATTGGCAATAGATGTTAGCTCAGGGCTGATCTTCCTCACAAAAAAAAAAAAAGAATTTCTTATAGTATAGATCTGCTAGGACAAAGAACTGAATTCTCTCAGTATTTGTTTATCTGGTAATATCTTAATTCTTCTTTGTTTTTGAAGGATAGTTTTGCTGGATATAGAATTCTTGGTTGGCAGTCTTTTTCTTTCAACATTTAGAAAATGTCATTCCCCCTGCCTCTGGCTTCCATGGTTTCTGATGAAAGTCACCTGATAATTATATTGAGAATCCCTTCTGTATGATGAATCATTTTTCTTTTGCTTCTTTCAAGATTCTCTGTCTTTGGACAGTTTGACTATGATGTGTCTAGGTGTGAATCACTTTGAGTTTATCATATTTGGAGTTCATTCAGATTCTTGGATTTATAATGTTTTTCAACCAATTTGGGAAGTTTTCAACCATTATTCCTTCAGATATTCTTTCCACCTTTTTTTCCCTCTCTCCTCTCCCCTCTCCTAGGACTTCCATTATGTGTATGAAGGCACACTTGATAGTGTCTCACTCAGATGGTCTCTGAGGCTCTGTTCATTTTTCTTCATTCTTTTTTTCTTTCTGCTCCCCAGACTGGAGAATCTCAGTTGACCTATCTTCAAGTTTACTATTCTTTCTTCTGCCAGCTCAGATCTGCTAGTGAGTCCTTATAGTGAATTTTTCATTTAGTTATTGTACTTTTAAACTCCAAAATTTCTATTTCATTCTTTTTATAATTTCTATCCCTTTATGAATATTTTCCATTTGTTGAGATGTCATTGTCGTACTTACCTTTAATTCTTTAGACGTGGTTTTCCTTGGTTCTTTGAACATATTTATAATAGCTGATTTGAAGCCCTTGTCTAGTAAGTCGAACGTCTAGATCAAGACAGCTTCTATTGACTGCTTTTTTCCTGTCTATGGACCATACTTTTTTTCTCTGTGTGTCTTGTCATTTTTTGTTGAAAAGTGGACATTGTAGATAATATAATGTGGCAAGTCTGCAAATCAGATTCTCCTTCCTTCCCCAGGTTTTGCTGTTGCTGTAGCTGTTTAGTGACTTTCCTGGACTAAATATGTAAAATCTGTAGTATGCAGCCACTGAAGTCTTTCCTTGATTACTTTAGTGGTCAGCTAATGATTTGCCAGAGATATCATTAAATGCCTTGAACCAAGAAGTCTTCTACCCTTGCTGAGTGTGTGTGTGTGTTGGAGCACACCTGTAACACTTAGGTAGTTTATAACTGCACCTTACTCTTCACTTCCTGCTTGTGCAGGGACTCAGAGTCAGCCAGAGGTGAGAGATTGGGGACCTCTAGGTCTTTCCTGCTCATGGGCACAGCTGTACACGTGTACATGGCCTTCTAGATCCCCAGAAATATGTCAGAGCTTTTCAAAGCCCCCAGTAGATTTCTCCTAACTCAGACCTTCCTTTAGGCCAGCTGTTGTTTGCCCCAATTAGTATCACAGCTTTAGGCAGCTGTAATGTTAAAGAATTACCCTTGATTGCTTTTGACAAATGCCCTGGAGGTAGGGCTTTTCCATAGAGTGAGTCAGGTCAAATAATGACAATACTCTGTAAATGGGGCTTTTCTAGGAAGCTGCAAGACAAGTCAAATGATCACAGTGCCCTGGGGATGGGACTTTCTGAGATGCTAATTCATACCAAGGTATGTGGGCGGGTACTTAGGTCTTCTCTGGTCAGGCCTTGTCCTTTTTACCTAAACTTGACCTAAATGCTGCATGGTGACTTGGAGGTGAGTTAAGGTGCCTAAGGGCTTGGTCTCAAGGAGGCACTGTGAAATGTTGGAAGGTCATGAAGCTTTGAGTTGGGCAGACCCGGTTCTGAATTCTGGCTCTGCCACCTGCTGTCTGTGCAGCCTTTGGGACAAGTTACTTCTCTAAGCCAAAGGGGAATACCTTCATCTGTACACTGGGATACCGACAACCTCACTACGTTGTGTCAAGGGAAGAATTAAATTGGCCTCTGTGTATAAGGTTGCTGGCACACAGAAAAATGCCTAATAAGGGAAATGATTATTATTTGGCTTGAGGCTTAGGGTAAGACTCTAAAAAATAATGAGGCTAGTGTTGTTTTGTTGAAATAAAAGCATTTATAACACTCACTATGTGCCAAGCCCTGTCCTAAGCACTTTATGTATAGGAATTCATTTAATCCTCACAATAACCCTAAAGTGGATTCTCTTAGTCCCATTTTAGAGAGGAGGAAACTGAGGCATAGAATTTCCTACCCAAGGCCACTCAGAACTGGGATTTCCACCTGGGCTGTCTCCCACCAGAGTGCGCACTCCTAACCTACACTCTCTGTTTATTTCATTTTCATACCACAAGTCTTAACGCCAGGCATCCTCGACAGCTAGCCGTGGAGACCACAAATAAAACGAAATGTAGCATTTGCCCTTTACTAATGAAACTTGGAACAGAAGGACGGGACCCTCTCTAGTCACATCCAATTTGGAAGGAGTCAAAGGTCAGTTGCAAGCCAAACCAGCAGCTTCTCCTTTGTGGCTTCGGCCAGGCCAAGTTCCTCTCTGGGGATCAGTCACACACAGGACCTGTCCCCTCTCAGAGTTCCTCTTGGGGCGCGGAGAGCCAGGTGCGGCCCCCTGGGGCTGGGCACTGCCCTGGGCACTGCCCCTCCCTGAGCCTGCTTAGACTGGCACACAGACTGAGGGCCAGTGGGGGGCGCTATGCTTCACCCCTCCAAGTCAGCACCCCACGTGGAGGCCAGGAACCCATAGCACCAGTGGAGGGGGGGGGCGTTTGATCACTTGGCGCTCACCTTGACACACCAGGGCCATGCAGGAGCGGGCACTCCCGTGGTTTCAGTTCAGTCTTCTATGACTCAAATGGGCCCTGTCACAATCAGTGATGTCACAGCGGCTGCTGTCTGTCTCTGCAAGTGCGGAGCATGAGGTGTGGATCAAGAGCTGGCACGGGGTCTCCTGCACCTGCTTTCCAGCCTCCCTCTCAGACCTCCCCAGAGGAGGGCCCTAACACTGCAGGCTCTCGAATACCTTCCTGCCCAGGAGGTCTGCAGCCACGACAGGTATTCAGGTGGCGCTCACTAGAATAGGTAGAAGGTCTGTAAAACGCCGAAATACTTCTGGACCGGTTAGCAAACCGTCAGTGCCCCCAGCCTTCCCAGGGCCTGCAGCCTCCCCACTCTCTAGTGCTTGAAGCTTCATGCCTGTCCAGGAGGGCCACCTAGGACTGGGGACGGGCTACGGCCCGCTTCTGTTCTGAGGGGGCTGCAGGGCCGGTCTGAGCCTTTCAATACCACCCAGTCTGCATCAGCAGCTTCCAGAGGCGGAGAGCCCTGAACTTGGGAGTAAGGAGAGCTCCCTGAGACTGGATAGTGTCCATGTCCCCGGTTTACTAATGACGAGAGGCAGACGGAGAGAGGCCCGTGTCGCTCTCCAAGGACACACGGCTCGTTTGGACAGAGCATGAGCCTCTTGTAGGTTGAGGATGCAGATGAGGGGACAGCATGAATGGCCTTGGAGTGAGGCCGCCCTGGGTTCCAGTCCTGACCCCTGCTTTGCCCTGCTGTGCCTCTGGGTGTGCACTGGGCTCGGGCCTCGGTCTCACACGGCCGGGAGAGCATGTCTCACCGGGCCACCACGAGGCAGTGTGGGTGTGGAGCAGGAGGACTTGTGTAGGATGAGTGCCCACCAGCCCCAAACTCTGTCCTCCCCGTGACAGACAGGGCTGCAGAGACACCGGCACCTTCTAACTTAGCGAGGCCCCAGCAGCCACGTCCAGGGCCACCTGCCTGCACACAGGACACTACCTACCTCGCCCCAATCCAATGTGGGGAACAAGCAAGCTCTTTCCCAGTGAAGGCCTCCCAGGGGAGAGTTAAGGAAATCGTCCACCATTCCAACTCTGAATTCTGGCTTGTTAATGATCAGTTGTTGGTACTTATAGATGTGACACATGGGCTCGGAGGGGGTGAGCTGAGGGGTCCTTTGAGACCACCTAGCCCAACCTTCTCATTTTCCAGATGAGTTTTTTAAAAAGCCCAAAAGAGAGGAAGTGACTTGCCTAAGGCCACACAGCATGTCCATGGTTCAGCTGGGACTCCACTCACGGACTCTTGAGTCTGGGGTCCCTGTGCTCTTGGCTCTGAACGTGGCTACCTAACGTCATTCTAGTTTAGTCCACATGAACCAAGGGCAAGTTCTGTGCACAGAGACAGAGCGCGTATCGCCTTCCTGACTCCAAAGGTTTAAGGGGGGGAGTTACTCAAGGCAAGGGTGAGGGTTGGGGGGAGGCAGCCACTGGGGCTGGAGGAACCTCCCTGTCGTGCCACCTCTGATAGCTGGAGGGGCACAGTCAGCCCCTTGGCCATGTGTGGCCCCTGCTCAGAAGGTGCTGGAGAGTTGGAGCAGTTCTATCAAAATAATCCTTCCTCTCTCGTCTCAAGACATTTCCAAGAAGCAGAAGGGACAAAGTGGGCTCAGACTTCAGCCTCTCCACTTTGCCACAGGCCCTGGCCCTCTCTGTTGTCCTGCCTTGTTCATTTGCACTGACTCCACAGCCCTGATGTCCTTGTAGATTCACAGGGTCAAGAGGGGTTCCCTTTATGCTGCCATGTTTGTCAGCCACAGTTCAGGAACAGTTTATACATGGAACGTACTCATGCATTAAATAAATGGTCTTTCATGTGGGAAGGAAGAGAGGCTCCCCTTTGCTGAGTGTTTACTGTGCCAAGCGCAGCGCCCACAGGGCCTCTGATTCCTCAGACCTCCCCACGTGAGGGGTATGATACTGTTGGTTTTAGAGATGAAGACATCGAGGCTCTGAGAGGTACGTACCTTGCCCCAGGCCACCCAGATGTCGCTGTTCAAGCTAAGTTTGAACCCAGCTCTGAATGACTCCAAAATCTGCGTTCTTTTCTGTTCTCTCAGCTGTCTTTCAAGTCTCAAGAATGGACTCTTCTGGAAAGATTCCAGTTAATAGTCCTTGGCTGCTGGGACTATGGGTCTTTGAGGTTTCTCTGGCTACCTAATAAAGTGATCTCTGATGAAAACCTGAGGACATACTTCCTTCCTGTGCCCCTCCTCCGTGACCCACAGGACGTCCTCAGAGCTTGGAAATCCCTGGAAATCCAGGAGTAGCAGGCGCCAAAAGGATGTCGCAGCCCCCTCCCTTTATTCAGAGAGGCTGGGGAGATGCTCCTTCCCAATAAACTCCTGGGAAGCCACTTACAAGGACTGGGCGAAGGGAGGGGGGTGAGTCTGGGGGAAATGAGGCCACAGAGCCCCGGAAAAGGCCCCGGGTCACCCAACATCCTGCCCTGTCTCCCCTGTGAGGCCCTATTGTCCTGGCTCGAGCTCCCAGGCTGGCCCGCCCTCGCCACTGCAGCATTCATGAGCTGGCTCTAAGGCCCATTCTGAGTGAGTTAGTGCTATTTGTAGAATCTTCTTAAAATACCACAACAGTGCCATTCACGGAGCGTCTGCACAGCGATCGATGGTGGAGGCCGGAACAAAGCTCTCCTGTGCTCGGCATCCCGTTCTGGCCTCTGCCTGAGGGCGCCCCCTCCGCCCCACTGACAGGGGTGCTGGCGCTCTCCCTGTCCTGGGTGCTCCCGAGCGAGGCCCCATGGGGTCCAGCACAGCCTCTGGTCCCCCCATGCTGGCCTGGAGCGCGCCCCGGCTCAGGCTGGCCAGCAAAGGGAGTACGGGATGGTGCTCAGCTCTCCGTAAATGAGAGGAGGCCCTGCACGTGGCCACCCGACTAGGTGCAGAGCTCCTTCATCTTCCCGCCATCTGCCCCGTCATCAGGCCGCACACGGGCTTGCTCAGTTACAGCTGGATGGGAGGAGAGCAAGGAATCAGTAAGTGGTCATCAGGGAGGGACCCAGGAGGATAAGCCTATCTCGTCCAGAATCAAACACTCTGGCTCCTCGTTTCCTCGTTGGCAGGTGCACAGTTTCATCGCGGTCCTCAGTAGTGGCCTCACCAACTGTATCGCTCTTCCCCACCTCAGCAAGCCCCACAGTGCGTTCTCAGGAACACTCCCTCCTGGGATGTTGAGAGGAGTCACCATTAGCAAAGTGTTTTGTGGTACCTGGGAGGAGCTGAGCAGACTTGAGTGTTTTCCTGCTGTTGGCCCTTTACCATGCTAATGGGCCCTGCCCTGGGCAGGGATTCTGCACAGAGCTGCCTGGCTGGGCAGTGATGCTCTAGCCGGACCTTCCTGTGTCCTCTTCAGGATATGGGTGTGGCTGGAGCCCAGGCCATGGACCCATCTGTTCAAAGGGTTTGATGACTTCCCAATTTTTGTCTTTCCCCATTGGTACCCAACCATGTATTACAGAGACAATCAGGCATTCCTCCAAAAGGAGGGAGCTCAGCTGTCCCAGCCTGTGCCTGCGGCCAAGAGCCCGTAGTGGGCCTTGCTGTGTGACTGCGAGTGGCTGGCAGGACCCCCCTCACTGCCTGGCAGCCTGGAACCAGCAGCTCCATCACTGAGCAGCTATGCCAGCCAGGACTGATGTCTAGGCCCCCATGGTGGGTTTTTAAACTTCAGCAGGTCCCCAGCAAGTCCCTGGTAACAGCTAGTCATAAAGGACCCTGGGCCACTCCCTGACCCGTGGTGGGGTCATTACACACACCGCAGCACAACGTGTGGTCCCTGACCAGGGCCGTGCCCCGCAGTGCAAACCTGTCTGGGGTGAGGGCCAGGTGAGCACCCCAAGCATGGTTCTGGGATTCTCGAAGCACTACCATGTAAAGAACAACACCCCCTCAGTGTGGACAGTGGTCGCCCTGACAGTTGAAGTGGAGTCGGAGCATCCTGGTGGAAGGTGGGACAGCCCCCGGGAGCCGGCCCTCTCTGCGACACGAGGCCCATGTCACTCACCGGCTGCAGGACGTCGGGCAGAGGACTTGGCACTTCTGCGCCTTGGTTCCCCGTGAGTGAAATGGGATCTGTAAGGCCTAGGCTAGGGATTGCTGTGGGGATGAGGGGGGCCGAGCCGAGGAGGGCCTCGTTGCCGACAGCATCCTATCCATGGTGAATTACCAGAGAAGGGAGGTTTCGCGGTTTCTGTGGGCTGCTCTCACCCCCACTGAGGCTCTGAGCTCCCTGAGGACGGGAATGGCCTGCTTGTCATCCTGCTGTCCTCAGCACATGACACCTGCACGGATGGCCGTCCTAGAAAGAGATGAGGGAAGCTGGTCAGATGCTGCTGTGCAAGGAGGGTGTTGCACACCAAGGGCCGGGGAGGAGGGGACTGACTTCATTATGTGCGTGTTTGAACAGTTGATTTTGTTGATGTTGTTCGCCCTTTGCCCCAGAACACTGATCTTTCAGGACTCTGAATTTTCGTGTCCTCCGTTTCTTCTCTTGCTGCCGCCTGTGACTTCCTGATGCCGTCAGGATGGCGGCCTGTGTCAGCTCTTCCGACCCTTTTTAACCAGCTGGTCTAATCCACTGGGTACCACGGAGCCAGTGAGACGTGCATGTTAGAAATGTGTGTAAAGGAAGAGCAGGCGAGCCCCGAGTAAGGGCCCGGGGAGCCAGCGCTGTGGCTCTTGCTGTCTTGAAGCCTGTTTTGGCCTCGCGTTCATTGTTTTACTTGTCTCGGACTCTAGACAGATGAGGTTGCCAGATGAGTGATTTCTGGACACACGAGGTGTCTTTGTAATGCCCTAGGTGTGGGAGGGACGGGCAAGTCACCCTGGGGGTGGCTGTTTTTCTGGCTGTGCAAGTTGACTCTTCACCCGAGGAAGGCTAAGGTAACAAAGACCCCAGCGAACAAGGGGTTTCCCAAGGTCCCTCCTGCAGGTGAGACTGAGGAGGCAGGAGGCGCTGAGAGGCTGGAGGAGTTGGGGTTTTGCTCCCCAGCCCTACCAGCTCTGCTGAGGGGGAAAGCACTGGATGTCAGAGAGATGAGGCGTAAAATCTCAGCTCTGGCCCTCCGGCTGAGAGACCTTGAGCAGTTTTCTTCTGTAGAAAATGGAAAGACAAGCCCTTCCTCGAGGTTGTCTTGAGCTTTGTGAGAACACTTAGGCCGCCATGCTGTGTTAACTCTGGGAGGAGAGGATTCACATAAGCTATGGTGTGAACTGGTGCCTCCAGAGGGCGCTATTCATTTAGACTACAATGAGAATGGCTGCCTGGGGTGGGGCAGGCACTTAGACTGCAATGTGAGTATCAGCTCCAGGGGTGCCATTTATTAAAACTGTAAGGTGAACGGCTGCCTCCGGAGGGTTCCATGCACTTAGATGCTATGTCCTGGAGTTGCGCTGGGAAGTGGTGCTGGTTAACAGTGAACGTGTTACCTTCCATCCTGGCACCAGCAAGACTTTTTACTTGTCTGGTTGTTCATACGTGGCCTCCAGAAAGGAGGCAGCTTATAAAAATCGTATGTTGTTTTGTTAAGAACCTTAAGAATTTGGGTGAAAAAGAGTGTGAGGAGGACGTTAGCTAAAGCTCTGAGTTCCCCACACCTGCTGGTGGTTGGCCCATGTTCAGCTTGACCTCACCAGAACCGTGCAGAGAGGAACAGAGCATCAGTGAGAGACCCATGGCATCTGTATCCAGTGAAGGGAATTTCTTCTGTGCCCAACATAGATTTGGTGCTCGACAAACTTCCCCGTGACCGGCTGGAGGAGGCAGAAAGGCCCTGGGGAGGGGGGCTGCAGCGTTGGCTGGGTAGGCACGGGCATGGACTCCCACGGGCCCCTGGCACTGCTCTGCCATTGGGCAAGTCACCTGCCTCAGCCTCTGCACCCAGAGCCTCAGTCGGTGCACTCAGCCCTCTCTCCAGCCAGAGAGAGGCCTTACAGGCCTTTGCCTATGTCTGCTGCCTGGCGCCTTCATGAAGCCCTCCAGATGCCTCTCTCTTCATCCTGGCCTCAGGGAGGAGGCCAAACTCCTGAGAGAGGTAGAAATCATTTACACCAAGGAATTCCCCCTCCGCCACTCCTCCCAGCTGCTGCCACCAGGGTTCCCCCTCCCCACCCCGGAGAGTTCCTGTGATGCTGAGGTTTTGTGATGCAGAACTGGGGAGGGGGTTATGACCATCTCCATCATAAAAAGCAGAGAGGCAGAGGAGGCGCTGCCAGCCTCCACGCCTACATCCTCCCAGACTGTGGAGTCAAGAGCAGATGTCTTTGTTGTGGCTAATTTGGCTTCTTGGGTAGCCGCCCAGTCTGCGGCTGACCCCACGCGCCCTTGGCTCCCTGAGGACTAGGGCCATGTCTGCTTCATTTTTGTGTCCCCATTTCCTAGCATGGCGTCTGGCGGGACTTGGAGCTCATGAGATGATAGGATCAGAGAATGTCCTTCAGGGCAGTGGTTCTCAAACAGCTACCACCTGGGGGCAAACAAGAACTTCCTTCCGGTCACGGGAGAAACAGAGATATAGGTCAGGGGCGGGCTGGCCGGCACCTCCGGGTGTTGGTAGGAATCTAAACAGGTCCTTGGGTGATGGTCAGCCCCTGTCCCGTGTCCCAGGCCTTCCCCTGTGATGCCAAGCTTGGGAGGGGGGGGATGGAGCCAGCAGCCAGGAAAAGGGAGTCTGGGCAGAGGTCCCTGGTCTGCTTTTCAACCAGTTGGGCTTGAGCCCAAGGTGGGGACCATTGGGAGGGGGGTGAGAGGGGACACCACCAGCATTTTTTAAATCAATGCTTACAATTACACAGTGACTTTTATTTATTATATTTAGTCTCAAATGTGCCCTTTCTGGAGACAGTGAGCAGGACGTGGTGGGGCTTGGGACACCCCCTCCTCCCCCCAGCGAGGGGGGAGGGGCGGGCAGCACTAGTGAAGACAGCAGCTGTGGTCTTGTTACCTCTGCAGCTGACGCTGTAACACTTTAGGAGTAAGTCCCTGCTCAGTCACTGGGGAGGCTGACTCTGACCCTTTGTAAGGAAGCTGCGCTGAGTAGGTGCTTCATCAATGTGAGTTCCCTTTCCCTTCCTTAGAATTGTGAATGAAGCCATATTCCCTCCAGGTCACTCAGCATAAATCAGATTTTTTTGGATTCTAAGGGCCAGACCCCCCTCCCCCCCCACTCTTGAACAGTCCAGAACCTGCTCTTCGTCTGACAATTGGCATATTCCATCTTAATATATTGCTATTTTTAACTTATTTTTTCCTACACAAAGTTATTTTTAAATTGTGGGGGCAGGGGGCTGGCCTTACAGTCAGTGGTGTTTTCCGGTCTGGGCCGTGCGGTGTCCCTGCTGGGCCTGGCTTCCTGGCTCCCCTGACGCCAGGCCTAGGGCCGGAGGTGCCCCTGCAGACGCAGTTGTCACAGAGTGGTCTCAGCCCCACTCCGCAGACCTTGCGACTCCCTCCTAGCGCTGGAGTTGCAGTTTTGCATTAGTTTGTGATCCCGGGTCAGGCCTGTCTCCCCTCCAGGCCTCTTCCTCCAGGAGGCAGGGACTCTTGGTTTAGTCACTGCTGTGTCCCAGCGAGTGGCACAGTGCCCGGCACGTGGTAGACCCTCAGTAGGTATTTGTGGAAGGGGGAATGGGATAAGGAAAACTGGGAGCGGGTGAGGGGACAGTCAGGGAAGGTGAAGGAGAAGTGGGGATATTGGAGCTGGGTCTTAATGAATGAGTAGGATTTTACCAGGTGGACAAAGTGGGAAAGGCGTCCCAAGAAAAGGGAACAGCATGTGCAAAGACAGCGAGGCATGAAGTGCATGGTATATCCCAGGAACAGGAAGTAGGGCAGAGAGCCTGGAGTGTCCGATGAGATGGCGGAGTAGCTGCCTGGGCTGAAAGGTACTCTCAGCTGACCACAGAGGAGCCCCAGCAGGCAGCAGTGAACCATGACGTGTCCTGAAGGCAGAGGAGAGAGGCTGTGGTGTGGAATTCTTACCCAGAAGGAAGAGACCTGACTTGCGTTTCAGGGAGGACCTCTGGCCAAGCCCAGGCATTCCCCAGCAGGCCCACGTTCTTCCCTCACTTCTGCAATTGTCCCTGTGAGGAAAACGGTGGCCCCACTTCTCCCACAGCGCGCTGCCTGGGGCAAGGTCAACTCAAACATCCCCAGAACCGCAAAGGATTTTCCATGAAAATGCTGGTTTTGAGAAATGAAACTCTGCTAGAGGGATCGCCTGGCAGAAGGGGAAGTCGAAGCTCAAACCATTTGGAGGACATTGGGGGCATTTTCCTCAAAGCGCTGGGCAGGTCTAACTTCTCCAGGGCCAAACCCAGGAGCTACCACC
Organism: Diceros bicornis minor; assembly: GCF_020826845.1. NCBI lineage: Eukaryota > Metazoa > Chordata > Mammalia > Perissodactyla > Rhinocerotidae > Diceros > Diceros bicornis. The sequence continues at coordinate 12,310,807 of NC_080745.1, read as the reverse complement.
CGTCTCAACAATGAAAAGAAACAAGCGTTTTCTCCACAAGACAGTAATCTATGCCCTTGATGACACACCCACACACACTTCAAGAGTCTATAGCGAGAGGTAAGCCTCTTGTGGGCCTGAGCCTGCCGCCACCTCTCCGAAGCGAGCCCAGGTCCCCGGGGGCTGCTTGTCCTTTCAGAAATAGGCAGCCGCGGCCGTGCGTTCACGCCACTCTGACACAAATGGCAGCATATCCTTCACGCTGTAGTTTGCTTTTTCCATGTAATGTGTTATCCCATATCACATAGTTCCACCACCTTCCCTTTTGGGATGTACATAATTTACTGAACCAGGATATTATTTATTTAACTTGAGGGACAGTTAAGTTGTTCCCAGTTTATTCTTCCTGCCTCCTTATGCACGTGTAAATTTATCTGCAGGGTAAATTCCACAGGAAGAGATTGCTGGGTCCGTTAAAATTTTGATAGATATCGTGAAATTCTTCCCCAAAGAGGTTGTGCAAAAATCTACTTCTACCAACATGGTAAGGGTTTGCCCGCTTTCGTCACTGCCTCCCCCAGGTTGGTGCCTCCAGCTGCGAGCCCCTCCCACGCCCTGGTGAGCTGGTCACCCTACTCCCTCTAAGTGACTCCCAGGCACCAGTACGCCCACCACGGCTGGTTCACCATTGAGTGCGCAGCCTGCAGCCACCTCACTGCCCTCACCGCCCACATGTGATGTGACGAGGTTGATGTCACTTGTCACTTTATACTAAATTCTATTTTCATTTAGTTTTTAAAATAGGAACGTGGTTCAAATATCAAAAGGCAAAAAGCCAACCTCCTTGCACCCTTTTCCTCCAGCCACCCACTTCCCTCCCCAGAAGAACCGCTGCTCCCAGCGTCTTCTGTCTCCTCCCAGGAATATTTTGCACATATTCAAACAAATAAGTACGTCTCCTGTTCTTCCTCCTTCTCTGCCTTTGCAAAAGCGATAGCATATCATTGCGTTTTTTGCTTAACGGTATCTAGCAGAGAACATTGCAAATCTGGGCAGAAAGTGCATCCTCATTCTTTTTAATACCTGCAAAGCATCACGTTTTATGAATGTATATCCCTCTCCTCTCGTCGTTTGTCTTTTCACTTTCTTTTCTTTGCCATGCAAATGTTTTTAACTTTTGTGTGGTGAAATTTTCTTTTTGTGGTCTCTGGTGTTTTGTCATTCAGAGAGGCCTTTCCCACTTCGAGATGATGAGAAATTTCCCCCACGATTGATTCTGGGACTTTTGTGGTTTCATTTTTCATCTTTAAATCTTTGATCCCTCATGAATTTTTATTTTGTTGTAAGGTATGACATAAGGATTCAACTTGATAATTTTTCTCCAGTTGTCCCTGTTCCATTTATAAAACAATTCGTTTTGTACTCACCCATTTGAAGTAACTCCTTAATTTTGTTGAGACTGCTCGAGTGTGTTAGAGTCTCTCTGTTCTTGCTGTGCAGTACCGTGCTGCTTTCATATTGTAGCTGTGTGCTCTGCTCTGTTTTCATCATCGGTAGGGCTGGTCTGACTTCGTTATTCTTTTTTTCAAAACTGCATTTGCTATTTTTGCTTATGAACTTTAGAATCAACTTGTCTAATGTAAAAAGAAATGCTATTAGCATTTTATTGTCTTAAATTTACAGACTAAATTAGGGGGACTTGTCATCTCTGTTATGTTGAGTTTTCCTATTTTTATGATTTCTGTTTCTTCTAATTTATAAATAGACTGTGATTTCTGTATATTAATTTTGTGTCTGGCTACCTTGCTGAATTCTCTTATTGCTTGTAACATTTTTTCAGTTCGTTGACTTAGGTTTTCCGCATATATAAATAATAACAGCAATAATAATACCACCACATCCTCCCCCGCCCTCTGGCTTTTGTAGTTTTATGGTCTCTCTCTGATCTAATTGCACTGGCGAATACTTCCAGGAAAATGTGATGTCACGGTGTGCTGGTGGCTGTGTTTGTGTTGTCCCTGGCTTTGAGGGGAATGCCTCTAGTGTCTCTCCACTAAACACAATGTTGAGGAAGGATCCATCTATTCCCATTTAACGTAGAATTTTTATCAAAATGGATGTTAAAGGTTGTCAAGTGCCTTCGAGGTTCCTCCTCAGATCTGAGCCGTGGGTCCACTGGTGTGCCCTGCTGGCCCCGAGACCTGCCTGCCCTGGCAGCCCCTGGAGGAGCTGATCAAGCAATGAGGGGCTGCCTGGTGGCTCTCATGGTCTCTGTGCCAGGCTGCTTTCAGCTGCAAGAAGCAGAAAAACTCACTTAACTGGGTTACATTAAAGAAGATGTGTTATTCTCACAGACCCACACACCCAGAGGTGGGCAGCTCCTGGGGTAGTGATTCGGGGGCTCAGCAAAGTCAGCAAGGGCTTGGGCTCCCCCTCTGCCCTCCTTGGCCTGTTGGCTTTGCTCACTGGTCAGTGTGGTCATAAGATGACCACCAAGAGTCCCACAGGCAGGACATGCCCCCTTGATGAAGCGGGGTGTCTTGATGGGGTCCTGACTTCTAGGAAGCCTTTCTCAGAAGCCCCTCCGAGGACCTCCCCTGTCTCTCAGAGGCTGTGTCTCCAGTCTTAGGAGGGCCTGTAAAATGTAACGGGTTTTCATTTCTTTAAAAATCATATTTAATGTCTCATAAGTGCTCATTTTTAACGGCTACATGTGATCCCGTCACGGTTATGTACCTCACTTTACCAAGCCTCGCCCCTGTTTTGGACATTACATTGCTTCTAATATTTTACAGGAGTTTGTTGTTGCTTCCTTGTTTGGGCGTTTTTGGGATCTGAAACAGTGTGCACTCTGTGGCCACTGCCTTTCTCAGGCAAACAAGAATTTCACTTTTGCTTCCAGCTCATCAGAGGTGCAATGGAAAGCTAGAGGGGGTGCGAGAACCCCGCAAACAACGGGGGGCCCACTGCACACTGTTTGGGGCACGGAGGGCTCTAACTCTCTGCCTGGGACTTGGGGGGTGTTGGGACATGCTTTTTTAATATGTCTGTGATTTCCGTGACGTCCTGGCCCTGGGGGAAGGGGGCCAGTGAGGGCCTTGATGGGGAATGTCTAGAGGCCCTGAGGACAGATGGGCGGGCACCTGGCACACCCTGTTCACTACTTGAGATCAAAGAAGTCTTCTCGGCCAGCACACCCCAAGGAGGAGAGGGGCCGACATGAGGTTTCCACGTCCCCCACTGTAGTGACACTGGGTACAGTCTGTGCGGGGACAGGGGACCCCACTCCTCCCCATCCTGCTCCGCCGGCTTTCTCCTTTCTTCACAGGATCCTGTCTTCCCTCTCAGAAAACAGAGCACCCGCCGCCCTAGGTGGATGTCACATGCATGGAGCTTTGTGAAGGCTGATGCCCTCAGGGCTGCATCCTCTTTCCTCTGGGTCCACGTACAGCGACCCTAGGGGACAGATTCAAGAGAGCCTTAAAGGAACCTTGGGGACCTGAAGTCTCTGCTTCTCTCCACCCGATGCCTCCCCTCCTGACATTCTGCCCTCCGCCTCCACCTCCCCTGGGAGAGTCCCTGGGAGGGCAACCTTTTCCCCAGTGACAGAGGGTGACAGAGCTAGGGCACCCTGGGCCCACTGCAGTGCTGCCCTGGGGATGGAGCAGCGTGGGGAGGGAGAGCATCTAGGAGCCCCTGGGCCCTGCGGTTGCCTGTGTGGTTAGTTGAGGAGGAGGATCCATCAGGCGGCCAGCTGACAGGAGACACAGGCTGCCTTGCTTCATTCTCGTGTCTTGGAGAGTTCCCTGCCTCTTACTTCCGTTTTTCCATGGGGTTCCTTCTTTCCCTACCTGTTCAGACTTATTTGGGGCACATATTTAGGTCACAAGACAACCTTTCACCTACTTACTTCCAGGCCCCAGCGACAGATGACAGCCCAGCACTCGCTCTTGCACTCAGCGTCCCCTTTCCTCCTTCCCCTCCACCTCCCCAAGTCTCTTTTTTTTCTGTGCATTTATGACAATAATAAGGCTTTCTAGAAACTCAGAGGTGGGTGGATTGTCAGCCTCCTCATGTCCCTGGCTGAGGGCTGCTGCTCACAGTAGCCCTAAGAAGGGACGCGGAAAGCAGAAGGCCCGGCTCCCCCTAAGACCCTGCCCCGTTACTGACCTGGGCAGCCAGCACCTTAGTGGCCCTGAGGCCGTCTGACCTGGGGAGCCAGCGCCTCTTAGTGGCCCTGAGGCCCGCACGGGGGAGACAGTCGGCATCCTGCTGCCCTCCTGAAGTGGGGCCTCAGTTTTTCAGCTGAAAGAGCACACCTTGCCTTTTTGCTAATTTCTGTCTGGGAGGGCCCAGGCCTGTATTTGCAGGCAGCTCAGGTCCCATGATCACCCCCCACAAGGTTGGGTCTAAGGTGGCCAACACCCTAGGAGACTGGCTGGCATGTAGTTTCTCCCGACCACCTAGGGCCAGCTGGAGAGCTCACCCAGCCCCATGTACTAAGACACAGCCAGCTCTCTCTGAGCTGGGACCTGGAGACCGCTAAGTGTGAGCAGCTTTACAGTTCATATGAGCCACGTTGATTCTCCCAACCCCCATCCCCAGTGGTGCACTACACAGCTGCAGCCCCCTCCCCAACACCTTTGTAAACTCCTCAGATCAGGGCACAGGTAGAAACCACCCCCCCATTATTGCACTGAACTGGGAGAGAGAATCCATAAAGTAGCAACCCCAACACTTCAGGACAGGTTGCCTTACCTAGTGATCTTAGTTGTCTTCTTGCAAAGATTCTGGCTGGCACCAGGTGAGAGTTCAGGGGTCAGGTACAGAGATGGAGAAGGAGGCCAGGTCCCAGCAGCTAAGGTGGAAAGAGTGGCCAGAACAGGCAGCTCTGGAGGCAGCAGCTCTAGGCTGGGAATTCAGGCCTCCTCACTTCTTACCTGTGTGATGTGGGCAAAGGATTCCATCTCTCTGAGCCTCAGTTTCTTTACCTGTAAAACGAGGATCATAACACCTATCACACAAGTTATGGAGAAGATAAAACGCCGTAGTGTATATAACTATCTGGCACATAGTAGGCGGCTGCTGCTTCCATTATTATTATTATTATCATCATTATTATTGAAAGAGATGTGAGGGTACATAATGCCAGATCCCCACTGTCCAGGCCTGCTGAGGCAGCAGACCACAGGGGGCAAGGTTGTACTTCAGACTGTGTTTTCACAACATGGGGATTGTATTCATTATCTATTGCTGTATAACAAATTACCCCAAAACTTAGTGCCTTAAAATACAAACATGTATCATTGCACAGTGTCTGTGGCTCAGGAATCGGGGCATGGCTCAACTGGGTCCTCTGGCTCAGGGTCTCTCCCAGGCTGCATCCAGGTGTTGATGGGGCTGTGGTCTCATCTGAAGGCCTGACTGAGGGAGGAGCTGCTTCAAGCTCACTCATATGGATACTGGTAAGGGAAGGTTCCTTGAGGGCTGTTGAACTGAGGGCCACAGTCCCTTGCTGGCTATTGGCCAGAGGCTTCTCTTGGTTCCTTGCCACTTGGGCCTTCCCATAGGGCAGCTGACAGCATGGCAGCCAGCTTCCATCAGAGCACGTAAGCAAGAGAGCAATGGGGGCTGCACAAGACGCGAGCCAGTCTTTTTGTGATGTAATCTCAGAAGTGACATCCTGTCACTTTTTGCCATGTTCTATTCATTAAAAGCAAGTTGCTAGGTCCAGCCCACATTCAAGGGGGTGATTATGCAAGAGTGTGAATACCAGGAAGCAGGGTTCATTGGGAGCCATCTTAGAGGCCACCCACCACAGAGATGGAGCCAGGAGCACAAATTCTGCAGCCACACTGCCTGAGTTCAGATCCTCAGCCCTCAAGAGTGGGTTGGGAGTGGCCAGTGCTTTAGGAGACCAATTAGCAAATAATCTCCCCTTGCTGACCAGGGCCAGTTGGGAAGCTCCACTCTAACTAGTCGTGTGACCTCAGACAAATTACTCAACCTCCCTCAGACTCTGTTTTCTCATCTGTAGAATGAGTATCTTCATTGTACCACCTTATACAGCTGTTGTGAGGATACTGAGCTAAAGTATGCAAAGCTCTTAGAGAGTGTGAGGGCAGGAGGGACAGTTACTTGACAAAGGTTCTCACCCACGAAAATTTAGCTGACATTTGAGCTGAGGTCTAAAGGTGAGAGGGAACGGCCTGCAAGGGGCTGGAAGAACGAAGCTCCTTTGGGAGCACCTGAAAGTACCAGGGTTCTAGTTGGAAGAGGGTGAGCTTAAGGAAGAGACAGGGGGCCAAAATGGCTGATGGCAGTAAGGGAGGGCACGTGGAAGGAGATGTGGTCAGGGACCTGGAGGCCCAAGGTCACATCAGGGTTGGATTTTACTCCAAGAATGGGACGCCCTCCAAAGAGATTTAAGCAGATGTGCTTTGCTGTTAATTGGCTGCTTCTCTTTGTGGAAGGGATGGATGGATGGGTGGACACATGGGGAGATGGGAAATAAACGGGTGGCATCACCACAAGCACAGCCTCTCGCCCTGTACACTCTCAACAGAGTTTGGCGCCCGCTGCCAGCCCTAGCCCTTTCGGAAATATCTTTAGGGCTGCCCATGGGCCAGGCTCCTGACCCCGTGTCCTGGGAGGAGTGAGTGATGCTGGAGGAGAGGGGGCCAGGCTGGGCAAGGGGTCTGCCTCCGGCTCTCTCTGTCGCAGGGGTGAGGGAGACACCATAAGGGTGGCAGCTGATTTCATGGAAAGAATCCCAAACAGCTAAGTACAAGTCCTGGCTCTGCCATTTCCCAGCCGGGTGGCCCTGGGCCACTGGAAGTTCAAGAGCTGCGGCTTCCCTGTGTGTAAGGAGGGACGGCAATGACTAGAGACAGTACAGTGGCACTTATGACGCTCACGCAGGCGTCGTGCCCACTCCTGGCTTCCTTGTCTCATTCAGTCCTCACCAGAACCTCACAAGGGGGGTCCACTTATTGGCCTCATTTTGCTGGTGAAGAAATGGAAACATAGAAAGATTATGTAGCCGGTGAGCACTTACATTTCTCAGGCTTCTCCCAGGTGTCCATTTCATCTCCCCCAGCTCTCTGGGTCTCCATTTGGAGAGGAGGACCCTGCGGCACAAGGCTGGTGGGGCTGGGGGTCAAGCCCTGTGTTCTCAGGCCCTCCCATGCTGGGGGAACGGGATGGACCACACGGCCCCAAGGCTGCCCTTACTGTGCTCTCCCTCTGAGAATGGAGGGGAGGGAGCGCCCGAGGTGGCAAGCGCGGGACCGGCCCTGGGATTTCCGCTGTAGGAAACCCGGGCGGAGCATGCATCAGCGGGAGGGCCCCGCGGGGATCCCGGCTCTTGGCTCCTCACCCTGCCCGGGCAGTCCTAAGGCGCTGAGAAGTGCAGAAGTTCCCCAGGAGAGACAAAAAGGGCCTGGCCCAGCGCCCACGGGCAGAGCGCACAGGCGGCCGCAGCCACTGCCGCGAGCGCTCCGAAGCAGCGCGCCCGCCGGCCGTGCGCCTGGCGTCGGTTCCCGGCCCGGCCGGCCGCGCCTGGCAGCCGATCCTCCCATCACAGTCCCCCGCCTCCGCACCATGCCCTTCTGCCTGGCCAGGCATCCGAAGAAGAGCAGGCGTCTGCCCAGCGGTAAGTGGGCAGCCAGGGTCAAGAGCAGGGTGCAGGGACACCAGGTCGGGGGATGATTAACCCTTGAAGGGCAAGTGGCGTGTGGAGGCTCCAAGCGGTCAAGACAAATGAGTGAAGACAGAGGACCAGGGACATGCCTGCGACATGGACCCCTGCTCCGGTTCAGCCTAGTGTAGCCTGATAGGGATGGGTTGGGAAGGCAGACCCTGGAGACGCTGCGGAAAAGCCCAGCTGGCTCCTAGGCATTGCCCATAGCTGGCCATATGTGCGCGCGCGCACACACGTGAGCACACACACAGGGACAGTCTCAGGAAGTCTGAGGGTGCTGAGTCCTCCCCTCCAGCCACAGCCTAGGCTTCTAAAAGTTGTCCAATCCTGTAGCCACCAGCCCACAGAGCACCTGAAATGTGCCTAGTCCGGGTGTGCTCTTAGTACAAAATACACACTAGATTCCAAAGACTTAGTACAAAAAATATATATAAAATATCTCAATAATTTCTGATTACACATTGAAATGAAGGATACTATTTTGGATGGATTAGGATAAATAAAATATATTATTCAAAATAATTTCACCTGCTTCTTTTTACTTTTTTAGTGTAGCTACTAAAACATTTAAAATTGTACATGTGGCTCACCTTATGTTCCATTGGACTACATTGCTCCAAACAGCTGTATCCCCACACTTGGCCTGCACCCCTGGGAATCCAGCTGTTGGTACCCCTGGGGCTCCTTGCTCCCCTGGGCAGCCAATGAAATGACAGTGGGTCTGTGACATACATTGCAGCTGCTAGCACCTTTAAATAATGACTTTTTATTTTTTAAATATTTGCCATAATTCCTGGGCTAATTAAGATATCATTTGATTAATTACATCAGAATGACAGCTTTTTCGCCTGAACGTCATAGAATGAGTCCCATGGGCTAGTTGGTTTACAGAATGCTTTCACAAATATCATTTACTCTTTTTCCTTTTTGTTATGAAAACTTTTATACAGAAAAGTTGAAAGATAGGAGTTCTTGTCCTGGACCCCCTGCCAGGATCTGCTGCCTTGTAGAGTCACCTCCTCTCCCCCGAAGCCTCTGGTGTGGGTGGAGAGAGAGATGCAGGCACAAAGGAAGTCCTTAAATTCAGGAGCTCAGAGGGGAAGAAAGCCCAGCTGGGAACAAGAAAAGGTGGGCTGGGGTCCTGGCTGATCACCTGGGGGCCGGTCCCCTTGAACAAGCCATAGCTGAAGTAGTGAGCAGAGTGCTGTTGGAGTTGGGAGCCAGACTGTCTGGGGTCATAGTTCACTAATTTTATAGCTTGCACACGTTTCTAAACATCTCTGGGGCTCAGTTTCCTTTCCTTTAAGATAGGGATAATGATACCACTTCCCTTGTGAGTGTTCAAACTTCTAATGCTCATCAGTTCATTACCATCACGCCTACCTTAGAGGGAGTGCTTTGTGTGTGCCGCCATCTTGGTTCTGCTGCTGTAATTAATCTTCCATTCCTCACACATTCTGTGCATGCCCTCCCCATGCCAGGCACTACTTGGTGTTCTGGAGTTGCTGATAAAGCAGACAAAGTGGGAGTGGGCTGAGAATGAACAGTATAAATAAGCATGTCATGTAAACACATAAAATTTATGTGTACTGATTGTAATAAGTGTTATGGAAAGATTAAGGCCTGGAAGGGGGCATGGGTTACGGTAGGTGATGCAAGGTGAAGTTTAAATGGGGTGGTCAGGAAAGATTCCCCAAGAAAGAGACATTTGGGGAAAGACCAGAAGGAGGTGTGGGACCAAGTCGTGCCCATTTCTGGGCAGAAGGACTGCACGTACAAAAACCTGAACGCTGGGGCACGCCTGGTTGTGGGAGGGATGGCAAAGAACAAAGCGGAGAGCATCCGCGAAGTTGGAGGAGTAGTAGGCGAGAGGCCTGGAAGACCATCGCAAGGACTTTGCCGAGAGGGGGCCACTGCAGGATTTTGAGCAGAGGCCCGTGAGCTGGTTTGGGTCTTAGCTGGGTCACTGTGGCTGCCATGTTGAGAATAGACTGTAGAGGGAAGAGAGGGAACCCTGAGACCATGCCGGTAATCCGGATGAGAAATGATGGTGGCTGGGACCATGTGGAATGGTGAGAAGTTGTCAGATTTTGAATATATTTGGAAGAGGAGCCATTCCTACTGCTGGTAGGAATGGATATGAGATGTGAGAGACAGTGGAGCTGAGGATGTGTCTGGTTTCCACTGAGTAACTAGAAGGTGGACTTGTGCTCGCCCGAGAAGGGGGAGGTGTGGCAGATCTGGAGATGGATTTCATGTTTGGTAAATGGGAGATGCCTGGAGACATCTCACTGGAGCTCTTGGGTGGGCAGTGAACAGATGGGTCTGGAGGGCAGGGGGATAGTGAATTTAGAAATCGTCAGTGTGGGGATGGCAGTTAAAGCCTGGAGACTGGATGAGCTCACCAGAGGAGAGTGTGGGTCAATGTGGGGACGCGGGGAAGGAAAAGGCCGGGTGACTCCCAACTTTCTGTCTTGGGCCCCTAGTTGCCTGGCACTGGGATGGGAACACAGGAGGAAGCTGGTGTGATAGACAGGTAGTGATGGTTTTCAGATAAGCCATGTTGTGCCTGTGGGACATGACACAGCTTTAGATTGTAAAAGTCATTTAGACTCGTGGGCGGTGTAGATGTGGTTATTTTGTATCACTGGTTCTCAACTGAGGGCAGTTGTGCCCCCCAAGGGACTTTTGGCAATGTATGGAGACATTTTTGGTTGTCAAAACCTGGGAGGGAGAGACAGGCTGCTACTGGCATCTAGTGGGTAGAGGCCAGGGATGCTACTAAACATCCTACTATGCACAAGACGGCACCCCCCCCCACCCCAGTGAAGAATTATCTGGCCCACAATGTCGATAGTGCTGACGTTGAGGAACTCTGCTCTCTATTGTGTTTAATAGAGTGGGATAATAAAAGCGAACATTGAGAGAGTGCTTGCAAGATGCCAGGTGCTGAGCTCAGGGAATATTTCATTTCATTCTCCAAAAAAGGTAGGTTCCTTCGTTTTCTTCACCCTAAGGTGTGTGACTCGGACATTTGGGAAAGTTAAGTTACGGTGCTCCACCTGGTAGGCTGAGGATTCACTCCAGGTTGGGCCCTAAGCACTGTTCAAGAGGACCTCCAATGCCTGTAATATGTGGCGGATGGGACGGAAGCCCAGTGGCCACACAGTCTGGTTAAAAAAAGAAAAGGGAAAAAACCAGAAACAGTAGCAAGAGAACTTCATCTTTCATGATGAATTTCTTCCTGAAATAGTTGCTATCATTTTTTTCTTTAACTGAAGCTAATACTAATCTTTCCTAAGTAACAGAGAAAAAGGTAAGCATAAACAATTGAATGCTGTAGAAAATCCCAAAGTTTGTTTTAATGACCTAATTTATCTTCCTTGCATTCCCCTCCTCTGCCACAGGGGAGGTTTTATATTGCACAAAGAGAACGAGTTTAGAGTTGAACAAACCCGGGTTTGAATCCTGGCACCTCCACTTGTTGGTTTGTGAGCTAAATTTTTACCTTCTCTAAGCCTCAGTTTCTTCATCTGTAGAATGGGGTGGGTGACATTCCTTCCTGGACTGTTTACGAGGACTAAATGTGACTGCATGTTAAGCATCTTGCACAGTGTTTCACATACAGTAGGCCCTTAGAATTGGTAGTAGGACTTTCGCTTCTGGACAAGATGGAGCAACAGAGACCAAGTTACTTTCCCACCTGAAACAGGCAAAAAAAAAAAAAAAGGACAAATAATATGAAACAGTGTTTTTCAAGATACTGAACATTAGGCAGTGAAGAAATGTGACTCTCAAGAGATGGGAAATAAGTGAGATGGGCCCTACACATGCCCCAGCTTATTGCCTTGAGAAAGTTTGCAGGCTGTGATGTAGGACGGGGAAACCCAGGTGGAGCCCGTTGGACTCCATGAGTTAAGGAGACAGAGCTTAGAGATGGGGAGACCAAAGCATCTAGGGTTTTCAGGATAGAATACTAAGGAGGAAAGAGCAGCTTGGAAAAACTCCCTTGAGAACTCTTCATCATGTGCATGTGAGGAAATTCCCTGAGGCTGAGGAAAGAATCACTAGAAAGGATTAGAGGCAGCAGTGCCCACTGTAACCCAGGGCTACAGTGTTCCCACCTGCCAGAAGGAAGACCTTCCCCATGAGGAAAACCTCATGACTCATAGGACATTGCAAAGAATGCACAGAGGGCGAATAATTAGCTCTCTTCTGAGCACTGTGGACCACCTAATAAATCTTAGAAGCAAAATCTATAAGGATCAAACTCTTTCCAAGTAACCTAACTTCATCCTAGAAGATGGCTCAAGAAAATTTATAGGATTACAAAACTATCCAGCACCCAACAATTTAAAAATCACAATGTCTGGCACCTAATCAAAAATATCAGTAATGCAAAGAAGCAGGAAAATATGACCCATAAGGTGGAGAAAAATCAATCAACTAAAACCAAGCCAGAAATGACACAGATGTTAGAATTAGTAGATGGAGACATTAAAACAGTTTTATAACTGTATTCCATGTGTTCAAAAAGTTAAGTAGAGACATAAAAGATAAAAAAAAAAGGACCCAAATCAAACTTCTAGCAATCACATCTATAATGGATGAGATGAAAAATACACTGGATAGGATTAATGGCAAATGAGACAGAGAAGATGAAAAGACTAGTAAACTTGAAGATGTAGCGATAAAAACTGTCTATTAGTTTTCTATTGCTGCTCTAACACATTACCACAAACCTAGTGGCTTGAACAACACAAATTTATTATCCTATTGTTCTGTAGGTTAGAAGTCTGACACAGGTCTCACTGGGCTCACATCAAGGTGTCAGCAGGGCTAAGTTCCTTTCTGGAGGCTCTAAGGGAGAATCCATTTTCTTGACTTTTCCAGCATCCAGAGGCTGCCTGCCTTCCTCAGTTGCTGGCCCCCTTCATCCATCTTCAAAGCCAAAAATGGCAGATCAAGTCTTTTTCCCTCTGAATCACTCTCGCCTTCTACAGTCACGTTTCTCTCTGACTCTCATTCTCCGCTCTGACTTTCCTTCCTCTATTTTAAAAACTCTTGTGATTACATTGGGCCCATCTGGATAATCCAGGATAATCTCCCTGTCTTCAGAGCAAAGAATGTTACTACTGATAAAGAGGTCATTCATAATAAAGGGGTCAATTCATCAAGAGGACATAACAATCCTAAATATTTGCACTCCTAATAACAGGGCTTCAAACTAGGTGAAGCAAAAACTGATAGAAATGCAAGGAGAAATAGACAAATCTACAATTATAGTTGGCAATTTCAATAATCCTCTCTCAATATTTGATAGAACAAGTAGACAGAAAATAAGTAAGAATGTAGAAGATTTGGACAAAACTGTTAACAACTAGACCTAATTTATAGAATCCTGCACCTAACCAAAGCAGAATAATTTTTCTCAGTGCACACAGAACACTTACCAAGATAGACCATATCCTAGGCCAAAAACAAGTCTTAATGAATTTAAAAGGATTCAAATCATACGACGTGTGTTTTCTGACCACAGTGGAATTAAATTAGAAATCAGTAACAGAAAGATTTTTGGCAAATCCTCCCAAGTTTGGAAACTGACAATTCTAAATAACCCATAGGTCAAAGGAGAAATCCAGAGTGAAATTAGAAGATATTTTGAGCTGAATTAAAATGAAAACACAACATACCAAAATATGGGGGATGCCTCTAAAGCAGCACTTAGGGGGACAATTATAGACTAAACACTTTAAGAAACTAGAAAAAGAAGACCAAATTAAACCCAAAGTAAGCAGATGAAAAGAAATAAGATCAAAGTGGAAATCGATGAAATAGAACACGAGTTCCAAACTACAGCCTGTGGGCTGGCCCCTCTTTGTAAATAAAGTTTTACACAAACACAGCCATGCTCTTTCATTTACGTATTGTCTCTGGCTGCTTTTTAAGCTACAACAGCAGAGTGGGTAGTTGTGGCAGAGACCATATGGCTTAAAAACCTAAAATATTTAGTCTCTAGCCCTTTAAAAAAATTGCTAATTAGAAAAACAATAGGCAAAGTCAGTAAAACAAAAAGCTGTTTTCTTGAGATCAGTAAAATCAGTAAGCCTCTAGCAAGGACAGATCAGGGAAAGAAGAGAGAAGACACAAATTACTAATAGCCAAAATGAGAGAGGTGACATCACTATAGATTCTTCATATATTAGAAGGATAATAAGAAACAACTTTATGAACAACTTTACGCCAATAAATAAACCAAAAGTTACACCAATAAATTTGACTAGATGAAACAGACAAATTCCTTGAAAGACACAAATTACCAAATCTTAGTCAAGAAGAAATAGATGTATATATTAAAGAAATTTGAATTTGTTATTAAAAACCTTCCTACAAAGAAAACTCCAGGCCTACATGGATTCACTGGTGAATCCTACCAAATATTGAAGGAAGAAATAATAGCAACTCTACATAAACTCTTCCAAAAATATTGAAAAGGAAGGAATACTTACCAGCTTATTCTGTGAGGCCAGCATTACCCTGATACCAAGACCAGACAAAGACATTATAGAAAGAGAAAACTGCAGACCAATATCCTTCATGAATATAAATGAAAAATTCTCAACAAAATTTTAGCAAATTGAGTCCCACAATACATAAAAAGGATAATACATCATAACCAAGTGGGATTTATCCAAGGAATGCAAAGTTAGTTTAATATTTGAAAATCCATCAACATAATTCATCATATTAACAAACTAAAAAAAAAATCATATGATATCTCAATAGATGCAGAAAAAGCATTTGACAAAATCCAACATCCATTTCTGATAAAAACCCTTAGCAAACTGGGAATAGAAGAGAACTTCCTCAACCCAAGAAAGGACATCTACAAAAAACCAACAGCAGATATACTTTTTAGATTTTATATTTTTCCACCCAAAGCCCCAGTAGATTGTTGTACGTCATAGCTGCACATCCTTCTAGTTGCTGTATGTGGGATGCGGCCTCAGCATGGCCGGAGAAGCGGTGCATCGGTGTGCGCCCGAGATCCGAACCTAGGCCGCCAGCAGCGGAGCGCACGCACTTAACCACTAAGCCACAGGGCCGGCCCCAACAGCAGATATACTTAATGGTGAAAAACTGGATGCTTTTGCCCTAACGTCAAGATCAAGACAAGGATGTCTGCTCTCACCACTTCTATCCAACATTGTATTTGAGGCTCTAGTCCGTGCAATTGATGAGAAAAGAAATAAAAGTCACCCAGATTGGAAAGGAAGAAGTAAAACTGTCTTTATTTGCAGATGGCACGATCGCCTGTGTAGGGGCACCAGCAAGTCAATGGAGAAAAGATAGTCTGTTCAACAAATGGTGCTGGAATAACTGGGCATCCATATGCAAAAGGATGAACTTCAGTCCATACCTTGCACCATATACAAAAACTAACTCATAGACCTAAATGTAAATCCCCCAACTATGAAAATTCTAAAAGAAAATCTAGGAGAAAACTTTTATGACTTTGGGTTAAGCAAAGATTTCTTAGATATAATACTAGAAGCACATCAATAAAAGAAAAAAATAGATAAATTGGGCTTCATCAAGATTAAAAACTTATGGAAACAGTGTATTTCCACTGTTAAGAGAAGGAAAAGAAAAGGCATAGACTAGGAGAAATATTTGCAAAGCATATATCTGATAAAGGGTTTATATCCAGAACATGTGAAAAACTCTCAAAACTCAATGTGAAAAAATGAACAACTCATTTCAAAAATGAACAAAAGGTTTCAATAGCTATTTCACCAAGAAGATACACAGAGGGCAATTAAGTACATAAAAAGATGTCCAACATCAGTAGTCATTTGGGAAATGCAAATTCAAACACAATGCTATACCCCTACCCACCCGTTAAAATAACTAAAAGTGAAAAGACTGACCACACCACGTGCTGTAGAGGAAGGGGAGGAACTGGAGCTCTCCTGCGCTGCTGGTGGGGATGTAAAGTGGTGCAGACGCTTTGGAAAACGGTTTGTGGCAATTTCTTAAAAAGTTCAACGTACATGTATAAAAATATACATAAATAAACACACATACATGAAAATACGTAAAAAGTTAAACATACAGGCTCAGAGCACCAGAAGGGCAGGACTAGGCAGAGGCACAGCTGGACGTGAGAGCGTCTGCCAACCTCTGGGCAGGGTGGATCCAAGTTTGGTGGGAAACTTATATGAAGCTTATATGACTTGAGTGGCCCTCTTTAGAAAAAAGAATTTAAAAGTGAGAAATCCGTACTAGGTACAAAAGTGAGTATTTAGGACAAACAAGTAACCACAACAAATTCTTGGGGCCACGGATTGCTGAGTCCTTTTCTTCTGAGTCGTCTTGAGACACTTTTCCAGAAAAGCTTCCTGGTGGCACCTGGCTTCCCCTCCCCCCCTGGAGCACTCATCCATCCCAGCCTGATAGCCCATGTGGTGTGGGGCCCTAAAGATGCAGAGCCGCTGTCCCCGGCTCGGTGGTAGTGCCCACCCCCCTGTGAATGACCACAGCAGCCACTCTGCTCTCAGCAGGCCCACACCCCCTCTTCTGGCTCTGCTGTCTCTGCATCCCGCTCCCTTTCTCTCCACCTCCACAGCTCTCTGCCCAGTGGCTGCGAGGTCCTAAAGGAGCAGGGCTGTGTGTGTGGTGAGGGCCTCCAGAAGGCACCCTAGCGCCCTGGCAGTCTTGTCTCCTTGTTCCCCATGCGCTGTCCCTCCGAGCAGCCTCCTCAGTTTCCCTATCCTCAGCGGCCTTGCTGTGACCATTGTCAGACAGACGAGCGTTGTCTGAGAGGGGTGACGGGAGCCTGGGGTGGGTCAGAGCCCAGAGCTAGGGACTCTGAATCCCTGGCTCTACCACGTATTAGCTGTGTGAGTTCGGACAAGTTCCTTAATCACTCTGTGCCTCAGTTTCCTCATCTATAAAATGCAGATAGTAACACTACCTCCCTTCCACAGTCACTGTGAAGATGAAAGACTCCTAGGAGGGCAGGTGTGTCTGTCAGCTTTGTTCATTTAAGCGTCAGCAGCTTCTAGAAGAGTCCCAGGCAGGTACCAAGCACTCAGTAAGCACTTGCCCTTGCCTGGTCTTCATCCCTGGGCTGCGGGCTCCCGCAAGGAATGGCCTGGGTCTCACAGTTCTCCCTCACTGCCATCCCACCCCCTTGGGAATACGGGTCCCTGGGCCCACAGCCCACCAGCAGACGGTCCTGGTTTGGGTCTGAGGCTATAGGACCTTAGGCAAGGACATATAGGTGAGTTACATATTATGGGATGTTGCAAGGAATGCATAAAGACACGATCATTCTTGAAAATCCCTTAAATTGCCTATAAAGTTCAGTATAAATTGTTTTAGGTACATCCCAAAGATTAATTCATTTAAACATGAAAACGTGAGAACCACTGGAGCGACTGTAGGGAAAAGGCAGTTGCTAAGCAGCTGTCTGAGCTTCCCCATCCTTCTGCCTCTAGATAAGGACCCAATCTCTAGCTGTGAGTGGGGACAGGTGAGAATTCTGGAACATTTTCTCCATCCTGGTTTAACGTCAAGCCTCTGTAACGTTAATACATATGGAGAATCGGCTCTCCTCTTCAGGCTGGGGATGGCAGGCTGCAATGTCAGAGTCGAAGTTAAAAGCGCCTGGTGACATTGACCTGTGCACTTATGATGTGTTGATTTAAAACAAAACACATAGAGAGGCTACTCTGGGTACCAGACTTTTCCGAGCTGGCCTCACATCTGCATGCCATTTTTCTCATAGTGCCCTGGGATGCTTTTAATGATTTCTGTTTTGACACAGAAAAAATAAAGAAAGACTAAGGGAGAAAAGAGAAAACCAGAAAGGACCCCAAAGACAGACATATGCAGTGTGAAGGGATGGGCTGCAAAGATAGACCAAAAAGCAGGCTGTTGCTGAGGGGTTTTGGAGAGGCGGCCTCGGCCTTCTCACACCCCAGGGGGAAAGCTGACAGTGTTGGGGCTGACGAGAGAGCCGTGGGGGCGCCCGGTGTCCGCACAGGGACCCCTGCAGTAAGCCTGTGTCTCCCTGTCTTGCAGGTGGTGCCGGGGAGCGGGAGAAGGTGCCGGCCAACCCCGAGGCGCTCCTGCTCGTGGCCAGCTCCCAGCGTGACATGGAGGACTGGGTGCAGGCCATCCGCCGGGTCATCTGGGCCCCGTTTGGCGGAGGTACTGCCCGTAGCTCGCATGCTCACCCTCTAGAACCCTTGCCTCCAGGTAATCATGTCCCTCTGCCCCCCACTGAGCTTGCAAGACCCGTGTCGCTCAAGACCCACTGGGTGTGTCCCATGCTGCTTACAGCAGGCTGCAGTGTCGTCCTCTTCTGCTGCCGGCTCTCCAAGTCACCAAGCAGACCCTGAGGGGGGAATCAGAGCCACTTTTCAAAAACACGCGCTCCTCCTACCAGAGTCTTGTGGCTTTTGTATACTTGTGTCCCTGCGTCCAGACCCCTGCTGGACGCTAGGTGTGTGTGAGGTGGTTTGCATATACGCCAAAAGCAGGCCGCATGCTCTAGAGGGGTCATATCAGATGCCTAGGGACACCGTGCCTCAGCCCCACGGGGCCCCGCACTGCGCACAGAACCTGCGCCCTGTCCCTGATCTGAAAGAGCGGTTGCCATTTGCTCCCTTCCTGCTTTGTTCACAGCACTTGCTGGGTGCCTACAATATCCCAGGCTGTACTCCAGGCACTTGGAATTCAGTGGGAAACAAAGTCGAGGATGCCTTTGGTCCCCCTCCCCTCGATTGTCCTCTGGGAAACACGATAGGCAAGTGAACGTGTCACGTGATGTCCAGTAGTGAGAAACCAGTAGTGGGAGCCGGGGGAATGCCGGGGGAAGAGCACGCAGGCAAAGGGACCAGCGAGTGCAAAGGCCCTGAGGTGGGAATGAGCGATGGGAACACGAGGAATCTCAGGAAGGCCAGTGCGTCTGAGGGAGTGAGGACGGGAGAGTGGAGGACGTGAGGTGACAGTGGTCGCTGAGGCCTTGGGGACATGGTGGGATTTCAGATTTTTTTCTAAATTTGTGGAGTACCAGGGAGGACTGAGCAGGAGACAGACACAACCTGACTTAGATTTATAGAAAGAGCCCTCTGGCCTCCATGTGAGGGGTGGACCATAGAGAGATAAGAGTGGACGCAGCAGGCTGGGACAGTCATCTGGCCAGAGGTGATGGGGTGTTTGCTGGTGTGGGAGTGAAGAGTGGGCAGCGCAGCTGTGTTCTGCAGGTGGAGCTGCTGGGTTTTGCTGGTGGTCTGGACATGGGTGCTAGAGAAAGGAGAGGTGACTCCCAGCTGTGCAGTTGCCATCTCTGTAGGTTGGTGTCCGTATGAAGTCATCATGGAAAGAGCTTTTAGAAGGGGTCACCGTGCTGGATGGGCCAGGGCCACCAACTCCCTGCTGATAGTGGACACCAGGAACCTTCAGACTGGCCGTGGACGTCCTCCCTCCCCACTCAGTGTGCGATTGGTGTATCTTCCAGGCAGGGGAAGACCTGCAGCTGTGGGGGCTCAGAGCCCGTCTCCGGATCCTGCGTTCCCCGTAGGCTGGCCCCTTCCTCCACTCATCCCCTCGCCAGCCCCCTCTCCCGTTCCTGGCTGCGGCCTGCCTGACGACCTTTCACAGAACCATGAATCCCTCGTGTAGAAGAGTCAGTGTCACTTTGGAAGTCACCGTTTTTCTCCTGGGCTTCCTAAAAGGCCTCACACTGTTAGCCGTGGCCTCCCTGCCCCTCGATTGCAGCAAATTTGACACACAGCCCCAGTTTAATGGCCTGGGAAGACCCAAGCCCACCCAGGGATTTCTGCAGCCTCCAGGGCCTCCCTTTGGTGGAAGTGTTTGAAAGGGAAGCGACGGAACAGAACGGGGCCCAGAAGCAGACTCCCAGGCAACTGGACTGGGCTTATGCCAGGTGGCACCTCTGAGCGCGGGGAGTGCAGAACGTCGCCATGATCTCGGGGTAGAGACAGATGTTTAAACAAGTTACAGAAAGCACTTATCTTTTAGGAAAAGATTGATAAAATTGTACTACATAAAATGAAGAGCATCTGTTCTTTAAAAGGTATATTAAGAAATGAAAAGACAAGCTGTAGATTGGGAGAAGGTATTTGAAACACATATAACCATCAAACGACTTACTCCTCAAACTCCTGCACATCATTCAGGCAAAGACAGACAAACCAGGAAAAACACGGGCAAGAGACTTGAACAGGCACTTTGCCCAAGAAGAAATCCTCAGTGAGCAAGGGAATGGTGTTCAACATCATTAGTAATCAGGGAAATGCAAATTAAATCACAATGCAATACTTCTATTCACCCACTAGAATGACTGAATGAAAAAGACAGATGGTTGCAAGTGGTGACGAGGATAGAGAACTACAGACACTTGCATATACTGCTCGGGAAGTTGTTTGGCGGTATCTGCACAAGTTGACACCGTGCACACCTGTGTCCCAGCAGTTCCGCTGCTAGGCCCTTCCCAGATAGAAATGCGTGCACAGGTACGCCAGGAGACTCATTCCTCTCCGATGTTCACAGCAGCCTTGTTTATGATGGCCTGACACTAACCAAGTGTTCAGCAACAATACAATGGATAAATAAATACAATTCATTCTTGCAACAGAACACTCTACAACAGTGAGAATGAATTACCCACAGCTCCGCCCAACAGCATGCGGGAATCCCCAAAACACTGTGGGGCTAGGGAAGCCTAATAAAATACTGTATGACTGCATCCATATACAGCTGAAAAACAGGCAGAAGGAAATTATATTCCTTATGGATAGATAATTAAGCAGCAAAAATAAAAGAAAAGCAAAGAAATGAATGCCATAAGTCAGGATGTAGTCATAGTTACGCAGGTGTTCATTGTACAATAATGAGTCAATCTGTACATAGGTGCTGGAAGGACTTTTCTGGCTGTGTGCATATTTCACTATATAAAAGATAATAAATAAGAGAAAGAAGAGAAACTAAAGGTCAAAGAAGCGAAGTAATTTGCCCAAGACAACACAGCTAGTCAGGGAGCTGAGCTGAGAAACAAAGGTGGATGTTCTGATCCCAAAGGATCAGATCATGCTTTGTCCCAGCCCATGCAGGGCACTGTCACATGCGGTCTACCTCCACTCAGTGTGCTGGCTCCCCGGCCCACACGTCCATCTCTCTCTCCCTCTCTTCCTCTCTCTGTGCTTCCTCAGAATGAGGACCGTTTGCAGAAGCCCACATAGAACTCAGTTTCGCCCCTCCCGCAGGCCCCCCCAGCGTTTACTGAACTTCTCAGGCTGTGTGCTGAAGAACATGCAAGAATTGAAACAGGAACCGTCATCAAAGGCAAAAGGCACTTAGCTCCCTTCTCCCAGAAGTCTAGAGGAAACGCAGAAATCCCAGGGGTTAGCAATGGCAGACGTGTCTGGGCAGGCACGGGCCCTCACAGGTGGGCTCCCACAGCCTCTGCAGGTTTCCTGGCAAAGCTGTTATTAGCCTGGGTTCCCCTGGAAAGGAGGCTTAGAGGATCAGTCCTTCGTTCACTGTTTAATAACGGAGACTGTGAGCCCTTTCAGACTTGTTTGTTCTGGCAGAGAGCAGGCCCCCTCTGACAGACACTACCGGGCAGCGTGCCTGCTGCAGTCAGGGGTGAGCCCGGCCGTCCCCACAGAGAAAACTGGCGCCAGGCCAGCGGGTCAGGGGAGCCTGCTACTGCTGACGGCCTGCCCAGGGGTGGCCCTGGCTGGAGTGCCTCTTGTCTGGGTATTCATTCATTCATTCATGCAGCCAGTCAGTCGTTCACTCAAGAATGTTCTAGGGGCTGGGGATGCAGTGGTGAGCAGGACAGACAAGGTTGCTGCCCTCAGGGAGTGCACATTCTACTGGAGGAGATGAATAACAGACAAGATTAGTAAGCCCATTGTAGGTTAGATGGTGATGAGCTCAGTGGAGAAAGAGGAGGTGGGAAGGGCAAGCGGGAGTGATGGGGGGGTCAGAGTTGAGTGACACTTGAGCAAAGGAGATGAAAGGGTGAATTACACAGGCATCTGGGCAGAGAGCTTTGGAGGCAGAGGCAGGAGTGTCCATGTTGGAAGAACAGCAAGGAGGCCGGTGTGGCTGGAGCAGAGCAGTCTGTGAAGGTCGGAGAGGGCAAGACAGGTCAGAGAGGTGAGGGGGTTGTGGAGGGATAGGGCCTAGTTGTGTTGGTGATGACTCTGGCTTTTCCGCTGAGTGAGGTGGTACTATTGGCGGGTTGAATAGAGCAGCAGAGCCTGACTCCGGTTCTAACAGGACCCCTCTGGCTGCCATGTTGAGAACAGATGAAAGAAGGCAAGACAGAAACAGAGACCAGTTAGGAGCTCAATACACAATAATGCAGGTGAGAGAAGAGGGTGGCTTGGCCCAGGATGGTATTGGTGATGAGAAGTAATTGAATTCTTGATCTATTTTGAAGATAGAGCCAGTAGTATTTCCCTGCTGGTGTGGAAGAAAAGTGTAATAGAATGAGAGAAGTCGAAGGTAATTCCAAGATGTTTGATCTAAGCAACTGGAAGGATGGATTAGCCATTAACTAACATGAGAAGGACCACAAGAAGTGCAATTGCTGGGAAAGGAAGACTGAGAGTTCACTCTGGGGCTTAGTCTGAGATACCTGTTAGAGGCTCAAGTTTAGATGTCAAACAGCCAGTTAGACATTGCAGTCCAGAGATTAGGGAGAGGACTGGGTTGGAGGGAGAATTTGGGGGCCATCGACACATAGATGGGGTTGAAGCCACGAGGCTGGATGAGGCACCACAGAGCAAGTGCAGGGACAGCAGAGGACCAGGGCAGAGCCCTGAGCTGCTCCCAGGTAAGTGTCGGGGAGCAGAGGAGGAGCCAGCAGAGGGGGCTGAGAAGGAGAGCCAGTGGTGGAGGGGAGCCAGGACAAGTGGGGCCTCTGAGCCAAGTGAAGAGAGCTGCTAAACAGGAAGGAGCAGTGAGCAGCTGCACATGCGCTGCCAATGGGTCAACCAGAGGACAACGGACGCTGAGCACAGTTCACTGGTGACTGGGACAGGCTGGTTTTGGTGGAGAGCTGGGGGGAAAGCCTGATAATAGTGGACATGAGGACACATAAGAGGAGGGGAACTGGAGTGTGGGCATGGCCAACTCTTTCCAGAAGTTTGCTGTAAAGGGAAAGAGAGAAATGGGACAGTAGCTGGAGGGGGCAGTTGGGTAAAGAGAGGGTGTTGGTTTTTTTTCAAGTTGGGAGACAAAACAGCAATGCAAAAGATTGATGGTGCAGGAGAGAAAGAGAAGAATTGCTGAAGTACTAATATCTCTTGTGGATATAGATGCAAAAATTCTCAACAAAATACTGACAAATTGAATCCATCAATATATAAAAGCATTATAGCCTTGACCAAATGAGATTTATCCAAGGAATGCAAGGGTGGTTGGTTTAACATCTGAAAATCAATTAATGTAATACAACAATAAAATAGAGGACAAAAACCACATGATTATCTCGATAGACTCAGAAAAGGCATTTGATAAAATCTGCACCCTTTCATGATAAAAACACTCAACAGTCTAGGAATAGAAAGAAACTTCCTTAATCTGCTACGGGGCATCTACAAAAAACCGAGAGATGACATCACACTAATAGAGAAAAACTGGGTGCTCTTCCTCCAAGATCAGGAACAAGGCAAGGATTCTCACGTTCACCACTTCTATTCAACATTGTACTGGAGGTTCTAGCCAGAGCAATTAGACAAGAAAATGAAATAAATGCATCCAGATTGGAAAGGAAGAAAGAAGTACTAGTATCTCTATTTGCAGATGACAGGATCTCGTATATAGAATATCTTAAGAAATCCACTAGAAAACTATTAGAACTAATAAAAAATTCAGCAAGATTGCAGGATACAAGGTCAATATACACAAACAATTGTGTTTCTGTGCAATGAGCAAACTGAAAATGAAATTAAGCAAACTTCATTTAGCATAGCATCCAAAAGAATAAAATGCTTGGGAATGAATTTAACAAAAGAAGTACAAAACTTAATAGTCTGAAAATTGGCAAAACATTTTTGAAAGAAATTTCAAAAGACCTAAATAAATGGAAAGACATCCCATGTTCATGGACCAGAAGACTTGATACTGTGAAGAAGGCAACACTCCCCACTGGGTCTCTGGACTCCTGTGCCCTGCTCCAGGACCGCAGCCCCAGGAGGCCCCGTCGCAGCACCTCCTAGCCAGCTCTCTGTGAGCGAAAAGAGAAGGGAGTCACAGGGTACCCAGGGCTGCCCGGCATCTGGTGGGTGCTGGCATGGTTATCTGGAGAGAGGCTGCAAGCCCTTGAAGGTGGGTCTTATGTGCCCAAGGAGGTGCGTACTAGCAAAGCCAATTGCATTGAAGTGTGAGGGGAGGCAGAGTGCATGGGTTTTGCATTGGGCTGTGGTCTGGGTGTGATCTGTCTCTGCCCCTTGCTTGCTATGTGACTCTGGGCACGTTACTTACCCTCTCTGTGTCCTTGTTTGCAAAATGGGAATATGAATATCTTCTTTGCAGGATTGTTATGAGAATTAGGAAAGAAAAATGTATGCAAAGTGCTCAGCCTTCTCTCAGTACTAAATAGTCCTCATTCAGGGGCCGGCCTGGTAATGTAGCGGTTAAGTTCATGCGCTCCACTTTGGCGGCCCAGGGTTCATGGGTTCGGATCCTGGTCGCAGACCTATGCACCGCTCATCAAGTCATGCTGAGGCAGCGTCACATATAAAGTAGAGGAAGATGGGCACAGATGTTAGCCCAGGGCCAATCTTCCTCGGTAAAAAGAGGATTGGCATCGGATGTTAGCTCAGGGCTAATCTTCCTCACAAAAAAATAAAATAAAATAAATGGTCCTCATTCATTCAACAAACATTATGGAGCATCAGCCATGTGCAGGCAGGGCACGCGGCAGGGAAGAAAAGAGAACGGCCAGAGCTTCCGTCCTGCTGCCCAGGACAGACAACAGGGAAAGTACAGCACGAGGCACGGAGCAGTGGTCAGCATCACTGGAGTGGTCAGCATCACAGTGGGGCATCCGCATCACCCGGAGGATGGCTGGTGAGAAGAGGCGGCCGGCCCCATGGCGGGCTCCCGGCTCACTCAGATGGGGCCCTGGGGTTTGATTTCTCACAAGTTCCCAGGTGCTGCTGCTGCCGCTGCTGGGCTGGACCTTCATTCTGAGAACTCCGGTGTTTCAGAAGGGCGGGGGCTGCTGTGGAAAGAAAAAAATAGAGCAGTTGTGAATACAGTGGTGAGGGCAGGCCTAGTGAGAGAGGGACGTTCGAGCAAAGTCTTGAAGAAGGGGAGAAAGTGAGCCAGGAGGAGGCCTAGGGGCCGTGCCAGACCCGGCAGAAGAGGAGAATGTCTGATGTGGTCTGCAGGCGGCACTGAGGCAGGTGGGCCGGAGGCAGTGAGGGACGGGGCCAGGTGGGAAGGAGGCTGACGGCAGAGGCCTCGAGGCCCCGTCAAGACATCGAGTTTTGCTCCTCAGTGAACAGGGAGGGGCGCTGGAGGACTTTGAGCCGAGAAAGGACGTGATCTGATATGTGCTGCCCCGAGAGGGACGGGGGAGCCGGGAGACGCATCTGCAGTAATCCAGATGAGGCACAGGGCGCTTTCACCAAGGGGGGGTGGTGAAAGTGATCAGATTCCAACTCTGTTTTGAAAATAGGACCGACGAGGTTCTTGGACGTGGAGGTGAGAGAAAGGGAGCAGTGAAGGGGGACTCCAGCAGGTCTGGCTGGGTGGAGGAGGATGGAGTTGTCATCTACCAGGAGGGAAGACTCAGCATAGAGCGGGTTGGGAGGCTGTGGCAAGACCACAGCTCTGTCTGAACACGTTTGGGTTTGAGACGCCTCTTAGTCAGTAAACCAGCGGAGATGCTGAGTGGGCAGTTGGGTGCAGGAGTCCGGGGGGCAGGGTTAGCGCTCAGTGACTAGTAGCACGGTAACCACCCCCCTACGAACCAGCAGCACTGTCGAGCAAGCCCAGAGACTGTTTGTGCCAATCTCACAGGCAGCAGCACAGAGCCGCAGTCCTGGGGTGAGGAGCCTGACCTGGCATGGTGTCCCTGCCCAGAGTGAGCCCTCTGTGCTGGGGAGGAACATGAAGGGCCAGGCAGCAGGCCTACCGTGGTCATCAGAGCCTTGTTGCCCCAGTCCTGCTGTGTGTGGCTCTCACAGGCTTCTGAGGACTTTCCTCTGACCCCCCAGAGCCAACTCCCCTGCCCTCAGGTTCCTCTGAAATCATGGGGGGAAGATAGGAGAGGGCACAGATGCAGCTCCCAGAGGCCACAGGGCAGGACATTGACATGGAGAAAATCCCAGCCTCAGGACAGCTTGGAGGACCACAGAGCAACCTTGTTAGCCCAGCTGGCAGTAGTCATTATTTGTTGGAGTGACATCTCCCAATGGAAGCCCTCAAGGCACAATCAGGATCAGAATGAAAGGTCACTGGCCCCAGCCAAGGCTGCCAGTGGTGGAGCCCCAGATCCTAGTGGACCACTTCTCCCCAGCGCTGCTTGCTCCATATCCCAGCTCTTCTGGGAGATTCAAGAAAAGAGACTTATTTCCAGTTCCCCTGAAAGTCGACCTGCCTGGCCAGCAGGCCTAGGCTTTTCCCTGTGGCCCTTCCAAAAGAGGAGAGAAGGGACTGGTGCTGACCGGGGCTGGGCTTTGGCCACTAAGCCAGCAGAAGAGGCGCTTGAGCCTGATTCTGGTGCCCTTGGCCCATTTGCGTGGGCCCTGAGGGGCCACATGCAGGTGGAGGAGGAGATGCCCCCACAGGCCTGGGACCTTGTCTGGGCCCCAGGCTCACAGAGGGCAGATCTGGCCTCTTTGGGACATAGGGGTTGGTTCATAGCACCCCTGGGCCTCCTTCCCCCTGTGGCCCTCAAGGCTTCTCCCTGCAGGGCCCCAGGAGCCTGGAGCTTGGATCCCCAGGGTGAGGGAAATAGCCCCCAGCCACAGAGCCACTGAGGAGGGCCTGGGGCTGTTTACCCCAGGAGAACAGAAGCGACGAGCAGCTGCCTTATCTTGGAGAGCCCGGCAAGCCAGCGAGGGTGGCTTACAGGGGCTGCTCGCCGCTGCTTCCTGCAAAACTCAGGCCACTGACTGTTTAGCTGCCTCTTACGCCCATCGCTGGGTCCTTCAGCCCTTCCCTCCTGGCAGCTGTGGTGAGAAGCGCACCACAGTGTGGCCGGCCTGGCTTCAGTCTTTGCTAAGCGGAGCTCAGATCACAGGACCGGAAGAGCTGGTCCTGGTCACTGCTCAGATGCGGCCAGTGGAGGGTGTGTGCCAGCAACACTGCGCGATGCCCCGTGACCCCAGCCACAAGGGGAGAGTTGGGCAGAGGTAGCCACTCGCCAGGACAGCTAACATCTACTCGGCGTGTCCCCGTGCTGGGCTCTGCGTGCCGACTGACCCTCACAATATGAGATCAGTCCCGCCACAGCCCCTTTCAGGTGAGGAGACTGGGCAGCAGGAGGCTCAGGTGATCTGACCATGTCACAGAGAAGTACGCAGGAAGCCAGCACTCTCCCCCAGGTCCGCCGGAGCTCAGAGCCCCAGTGCTGGCTGCCGGAGGCCTTTGGGGGTCCTACAGTCAGGCTATCTGGCTCTCTGCTTCTTCCAGGCCGCCTTGGTCCTCCACATCAGTCTGAGGGCAGAGGGAGGGATCCCATGCTTGCCGTGTGGTACTCTTGCCAGGGGTTTGTTGTATCAAAATTATATTGTAGAGGGGGACAGAGAGGCCCAGAGAGGTTCAGCAACTTGTCTAACAGCACACAGCAGGGCTGGAAGCAGAGGCAGCCTGCCTCCATGGTGAACCCATCTGAGGATGCTGTTGCCAGGCAAGCATCAGAGCATCAGAGCCTCTGGATCTGAGTTATCTTAATGGGGTTGAGGAGAGGTAAGACTGGGGACAGAGGCAGTCCCTGAGGTCCTGGACCCAGCTGCAGCCCAGGGCCTGTCCAGCCCAGGACACACAGCTCAGAGACAAGGGCTGTGCCAGCTGAAGAGCTCACTTGTCACCAGGTGCTCATGTGAGAGGGCGGACCCTCAGCCTGTCAGCTCCCTGGCCCTGCCCCAAGAGGGCAGTTTCATGGCTGCCTCTGCACACCCACCCTCAACAGGCCCCACAAAAACGACCCCCAAGGTGGGGTGGGTGTCAGTCTGCCCAGGGCTTAACCTAGAGCTCATTATGGCAGTGCCACCAGAGCCCAGAGCCTGCGGAATCGGGCAGCTGCAGACTTCTGTCTGTCTGGGGAATCTGGGTGGGGTGGAAGGATTCCCTAGAGACAAGCAGATCTAACTTGGTGACCACACAGGTGGGGAAACTGAGGCTCGGAGAGGAGAAAGCAAGTCAGCAGCAGAGCTCACCTGCCCGCCTGGGAGTGTCCCACCTGCCCCCAGAGTAGGTGGCTCGACTGAGCCCTCGACCCTTCTCTTGAACTTGGACCAAGTTGCTCAGACCCCGGGGGCTCCAGGCTTTTCTGGCAGGTTTAGGGCAGGGCATTTCTTGCCTGTGGCCCCCCAGCACCATGAACTGCCCTTCCCACCTTCATGTTGACCTGAACTCTGAGAAGGGGGAACACTGAGCCCCCCTACCCCACACACACACCCCGGGGCTGGGACTAAGGGAGCCTCGCTGGCTCACTCACTCATTTAAGGGGGCACCCAAAAACTCAGGAATTAAGGTGCATATTTTATTGTAATTTTTTTTAATTAAAAAATTTCCACTGCTGCTCTAACAAGCTGCCACAAACTTAGTGGCTTAAAACAACACAGATTTATTCACTCAGTTCTGGAGGGTGGGTGTCAGGACTGAGCCTTACGAGGCTGAGGTCGAGGTGTCGGCAGGCTGATTCCTGCTGCGGGCTCCAGGGGAGGACGTGTTCTTCCCTCTCCCAGCTTCTAGAGGCTGCGCACGTCCTTGGGTGTGGCCTCATCACACCCGACCCTGCTTCCCTTCTTACACAGTAGCCTCTTCTGTAGTCAGACTTCCCTCTGCCCCCCTCTTATAAAGCCCGCTAGGATAATCCCATATATAATCTCTCCACCCTTCATCTCACCACATCTGCAGAGGCCCTTTTACTCAGTAAGGGAACATAGTCACAGTTCCCAGGGATTGGGACGGGGACATCTTCAGGAGCCATTATTCAGTGTCCCACATCCGTGATCAACGAAATAGCAAACTTGTGGCAGGAGGGTAAGGCGGTGAGGCACTCACTCTCAGGGGCTGTGCAAGTGCAGGGTTGGACCCTGTCTTTAAAATTGATAGTTTGTTCATCATGGTGTTTTTTCATTAATTCGTATTTTTTTTTAATATTGCAATAAAATATTTATCTTGATTACTGAAGTTTGGGGCACCCCCTTAAATTTTGCACCTGTGGTGAGTGATTCCCTTGCCTTGCTTAGGAAGACCTGCCCTGCACACTCCGCTCTCAGATGAGCCCCCCACCAGCCCCAGGGCTCCCCTCAGCCCCTCCCTTACGGAATTCTGCCCACAGACTCCTGGGGACCTCCATCCCCCTCCAGCTGTGCTTCTCTGTCTGCCTGCCCTCCTGGTGTATGCCTAAGGCTGTGTACCATCCCCGTCCCCCACCCCACCAAGGTCTTCATGCTTTGGAACCATAGGATTGTGAGTTCTTTGCACTGGGACAGAATCCTACCCTGGGAAGAACAGAGACTTTGCAGAAATATCATTTAGGTTTGATTTGAAGACCTGTCACTTACCAGTTGTGTGATCTTAGGCAAGTTACATAACCTCTCTGAGCCTCAGCTGCTTTGTCTGTAAAATGGGGACATTAATACTCACTTCTGGGCCGGCCCTGTGGCTTAGCGATTAAGTGCGCGCGCTCCGCTGCCAGCAGCCCGGGGTCGGATCCTGGGCGCGCACTGACGCACCGCTTCTCCGACCATGCTGAGGCCGCGTCCCACATACAGCAACTAGAAGGATGTGCAGCTATGACATACAACTATCTACTGGGGCTTTGGGGGAAAAATAAATAAATAAATGAAATTATAAAAAAAAAATACTCACTTCTCAGGGCTGCACAAGACACCCTGTGAGTCCTAACCACATTCCTGCACCAGGGCGCTGGCCCCCCGCAGGGCAGAGGCCTGGAGCCCTGAGCAATGGCTCTGAAGCTGGCAGCCCAGCTGTAGATCCGGGCTTGGCACTCTCTTGGCTGGGTGACCCAGACGGAGAATCCTGACCTTCCTGAGCCTCCATCGCCCCACCTGGATCACCTGCCTCCCGGTCTGCGGGCCGAACGGGAGCTCCTAAAGCGAGTCCCTGGCAAAGCGGAAGGGACCCTGCTTTGGGAGTAGGTGGTATTCCTGCGGTGCTTAATAACGTCGAGCATCAGGGAAAAGGGGGTCAGTTGCTGGAAACGGGAGGGCTTCCGCGGGGCGCACAGCAGGCGTGGCGTTTCAGGAACTCGCGAGGCCCGGGCCCCCCTCCCTCCCTCCAGGGTCCGGGCCCGGGGCGGGCGCGCGGGCGGCGGGCAAGACGCTACCTGCGCGCGTGCCGGGCATTCCTGGCGCCGCCGCCCGCCCGCCCGGGCGCGCCATGGGCCTGATGCCGGCCGCGCGGGCCTCCTCCGGCTGCCGCGCCTGCCCGCGGCCCTGCCGCCTGCCCGCCTGCTGCGCGCCCGCAGCCCCAGGTAGGGCGGGCTGGGGGCTCCGGGGAACGGCCTCTCCGGCCGAGAGCGCCCTCGAACCCGGGCCCGGGCGGAGGGCAGGGGGAGCCGGGGGAGTGTCGGAGTGCCAGCCAGACCGTTCGCCGGGCTGGGGGAGCGGGGCGCGCGCGTGTGCGGGGAGAGCCAGACGCCGGGTTGCCTCCTGCAATCTCCTGCCCCCAGGGTGGGCGGCCCGCGTGCAGAGATGAGGAAACAGTCTGGCAGGGACGCGGGGCCTTGCAAAGGATCACCCCACCACCGCCGCTGCTGAGGGGACCAAGGGGGATGCGAGCACCGGGCTGTCGACCCCAAGCCAAGTGCTTGCCCCACGCTT
This sequence comes from Diceros bicornis minor, assembly GCF_020826845.1. Classification (NCBI taxonomy): domain Eukaryota; kingdom Metazoa; phylum Chordata; class Mammalia; order Perissodactyla; family Rhinocerotidae; genus Diceros; species Diceros bicornis. The sequence goes on along the minus strand of NC_080745.1, from coordinate 12,280,048 downwards.
GACTCCCCGGGCCTCAGGAGGGCCGCCGTGCACGGGCTTGGGGCTGGCCACCACCGGGAGAGCAGGGATCCTCTCTGCCCTGGGGCCCAGCTCGCCCTGGGCACGACCCCCCACCCCTGCCGCCCACGACGGTGGTTGTCTCTCTCTGTGTTTCTCTCTCCTGTGCCGACTTCAGCCTGTTGGTTGAGGGCGGCTCAGGCTGTCCAGTACCTAAAGCAGGACCCAGCACAAGCACGGAGTGCTGGAAGGGTGGGTTTACAACCGTGGGGTGGACGCATGGAGGATGGCGGGTGCCCCAGGGAGGGGAGCTGGAGCAGGAAGGGATTACCCAAAGTCTGTGAATCCCTGGAGTGAATTTAATTATTATTTTCCTCACTGGGTTTCTCCTGATTGTGGTCCCTCTCTCCCACAACTGGACCGAGTCCTTGTGTGGCCAGAGCAGGCCGGAAGTCGCCACTCAGGGAGCAGCCCCAGAGGGAGTCCCAGCTGCCTCCCTTTCCTGCTGGGGCCCTGGGAGCTGCAGAGCCCACCCCCCTGGCTGGCCCCCTGGGTCAGGAGGAGGCCACATCTATTAAGCACCTGTGTCCGTGTGCCTGGTGTGCTGGGTTCGCCCAGGGCTGCTCACAGCCCGTGAAGTGGCAGGGACCCAGGCTCAGAGAGGTTGAGGACTGTGCCCAAGGTCACCCAGGGCAGGGATCTGAGCCAGCTGACCACTTGGCATGACTTCCTGCTCCTGCAGGGGATTCTGGGGAGAGGGGAGTGAGGGCCGGGCTTTGCCAGGGAGCAGCTGGCAGGGGAGCAGGCGGGCCCAGCTCTGAGCCCGTCAGCAGGTTCATCCAGAGGAAAGCAGCCTCTGCCAGTTTCCTCTCTGGTGGCAGAGCCGGTACTTTGTGAAGAGCGTGGGCTGGGACCTCGAGGAACCACACACTGGCTGGGTTTCCAGGCATCTGACAAACCTACTGGAACTGGTTCTTGGCAAGGCTCCCCCTCTGAGTCGTGCCAGGAGGGCTGAGGGAGTTCAGCGTGGATGTTCCAGGCCCTGCCAGGCTCTGCAGAAGAGACTGGAGCAAGAGGAGTGATGGGCAAGGGCCCCTGGGGAGGGAGGCCTGGCCCTGTAGCCTGAGTGTCGGGGGATCCAGCAGGAGGACCACTGGGGAGGAGGAAGCCCTGCGAGGCTGAGCTGGAAAGAGGGGCTCTTCGCCGTGTCTCCCCTCAGGAGGTGGTGAGGGCAGCCTGCACCTGCAGCCTGCACAAGATCTCATGCAAGGCTCCACACAGCCGTGCTGGGCATGTGGGGTCAGTCCTGGGGCCTGGTGTACCTGGGGGCAGGGCCTCGGGGCAGCCTCTCGAGACAAGTGTGATCATCCCTATTTTGTAGGTGGAGAAACTGAGGCCCAGGAAAGGGAGCCACTCCTCCCCTCAAGGGCTTAGCCAGGATGTACACCAGACCAGTGCACATGCAGGCTGAGAACCTTTGTCTTGATGGCTTTCGGCCTTGACCGTCATCTGTGGCCTGTGTCCTGACCCCCACCCCCGGCCCAGCCCTCTCACCCGGCTCAGCACTTGGAGGGCCTCTGGGGGAGTCTGGTCATTTCCCAAAGCCCCTGAGCGACACCTGGGGTCAGTGCTCGCCATGGCCCAGGGCAGGGTGCTGCTGTGCTCCGCCTCTTCAGCCATGCTCTCTCATGCCCACCCTCCAACCCCCGGGGTCCTCTCAGACCCCCACCCAAGGCTGCTGTGGGGCATCTGCTCACACACCCCTCCCCTGCCCGCCTGCACCTCCTGCTGACTTTTAGCCTCCAGTTCCGATGCCACCTCCTCCAGAAGTCACCTCTGTCTAGAAGCGCCCATGGCCCTGCGGACTTCCCTTTCCTGATTCTCACAGCCCTGTTTAGGGGGCGCCGTGAGGAAGGCTTCCTGGAGGAGGCAGAGGTTCTGCTGAGGTTGGGAGGGGACCGTCAGAGATGTGGGTGCTGTGGTGACAGTGGGGCTGGCCCTAAAGCAGCTGCCCTCTGCCTGGCCCCAGTGCTACACCCGAGATGCCAGGGGAGGGAGGTGGACAGGGCCTTGGCTGGCTGCCAGCTTTGGATTTTAACCCCGGCAGGGAAGGGGCAGTGGGGGGTTTTCAGCCCAGTGGGCCAGGGCAGGATTTACACATTCATAGCCCTCGGGGCAGCCCTGAAGCTGGCTAACACCTGGAACAGGGTGAGGCACAAATGCCAGAGTGATAGAAGAGGGGATGGACACAGGGATGGATAGATGGACAACAAATATCCTAGGGACAAGAGATGGGAGAGCAGGAAGGGCTGGACCAAGAGGAGCCTGGGTGGAACTACCCAAGCCTTGTGGCTCTCTAGAGAGAAGTTGAGAATTCTTTTCCTGTCCCTTCCCTGACTGTGGCCTTCAGTCAGCCGTGCGCCGAGGGTGCATTAACTCCGATAGGAGACTGTCCTGGACCGAGTGTTCGCCCTCCTTCTCTCAGTGCTTCTCGACCTCTGCTGAGTCCAGCATTGGCTCGGGACTGGGGAGGGAGGTGGCTCCTCGTGAGAAACGAGGCAGGGTCAAGTGTCTTCACACCATCAGCAATAGAGGGCCAGGAGAGAGAGAGCGCGCCTCTGGTCATGCTAAAGGGAAGATCTGGGGCAGCTCGTGGAGGAGGGGACATCTGAGCTGTTCCCAGGGCTAATAAGAAATTTGCACAGACCGATGAGGAAAGAGTCCTCCAGGTGGAGGACTGCCCGTGCACAGGCCTGGTGGCATAAAAGCAGATGTATTCAGGATGCTCAGGTGGTGGGTAAAGCCAAAGGGAAAGGGCCATTTGTGTGATCGGGGGAGGAGGCAGGCCCTGAGGGCACAAAGCTCCTCAAGCCCCTCCTCTCTTGGGCACTTCCCCCTCTGTGGCCTCTGCCTGCTTATTTGAGGTCCTAGCCGATGCCTCTGCTCATGACAGACATGGTTTTTCATTTCTACCCTCTGTTGGCCAAGACGCCTTCCCTGCTTCATCCTGACCCCAGTGCCCTTGGGGGAAGTCTGTGCCGTGGTGCTTGAAGCAAAAGAGGTAAATACCTGGCAAGGCCACATGAGTGAAGTGGGCTGGGTGTGATGCAACAGGGAGTGGTGGGGACTGTGGAGAATTAGCAGGTGCGTGGGCAAAAGGGCACAGATGCCACTGAACTCTGCCAACATTGCCTTTTGGAAATTTGGGCCTGGTGCTCCCAGATCTGTGGATTTTCAAGAGAAGCTGGGAATCCAGATTTTATATGAAATCTCTTGATTTTATTTTATTTTATTTTATTTATTTATTGTGAGGAAGATCAGCCCTGAGCTAACATCCATTGCCAATCCCCCTCTTTTTGCTGAGGAAGATTGGCCCTGGGCTAACATCTGTGTCCATCTTCCTCTACTTTATATGGGATGCCACCACAGCATGGCATGATGAGTGGTGCGTCAGTACGCGCCCGGGATCTGAACCTGCGACCCCAGGCTGCCGAAGCAGAGCACATGCACTTAACCGCTATGCCACCAGGCCGGCCCCCAAATCTCTTGATTTTAAATAACTAATTTAAAAGTGTTTCCAACATCATACTAGCTAAACAAGAGCATCCTGGACCCATGTGGCCCAGAGCTGAGCATAAGTGATTGAGTGCTGGGTGAGGTTGGAGGGAACAGTGGCTCCTGGGACCAGCACAGGCCACTCTCAGGCTAGGCAGAGAGGCCAGGACACTGATAGTGGTGGGCCCTGGGGACCCCTTGGACAGGCTTCTTCTCAGAGCTGCCTCAGGCAGCCACCGTGCTGATCTTGGAGCAGCGTCACCCCTATGCTCAAGGCTGTCGACTGGCCTGTCAGCCCTACCCCTGTGGGCGGGGACCACTGGGCTCCCCCACCAAGTCCCGGAAGGTGAGCAGTTTTTCCCTTGTCGGTACCACAGCCTCTGCTCTCCTCTGCCTGATGCCCCAATGCCCACATCTTCCGGAACTGCTGGTGACGGGAGACAGGAGGAAACAGGAAGCAAGGCTAGTGGGGGGAGAGCATTACACAGGAGCAGAGTGTGGCCTAGAACATTCTCTGGACCTGGAGCCAGACAGCCTGGGTTTGAACCTTGACCCTGCCACATGCTGGTGAACTTGGGCATGCTCTTAAACCCCTCTGCCTCTCATTTGTTCATCCTAAAAGTGGGGATGAGGATGGCAATGATGATGACAATAATAATAATGTCCCTAACTTATCAAGCTGCGTGAGGATTAAATGTGTTAATGTACGTAAGGCGCTTAGAACAGCACCTGGCAACACAGGTGCCATGTGGGAGCTATTTCAGCACACTTTCCATGTATACACACACACACACACGTGTGCACCCACATATGCATACACAAGTACACATGTACGTGCATGCGTGCACACACATAAGCCCACACGCAAGTGCACACACACGAGTCCACACGCATCCGTATGCACACACGCTTCTCCCTAAAGCGTTGGTGGCCTCATTGGGTGCACCCCCTGTGGGCGTGTTCTCTAGAAGGGAGAAGTCCTCATCCCCCAGGTTCTGTGTCCTTTGTCTTCGGGTCGAGCAGGGTGAGAAGGAACCCTCACTGAGTCCTGCTCTGTGCCAGCCTCTGTATTAGGGCCTGAGGTAGCTTATTTCAAAAGAGCTGTTGTGCCTGGGGAGCTAAGGGACTCCCGGAGTCCCGCCACCGCTGAGTGGCAGGGGAGGGATTGGCCCTCCACCTGGCTGAGTCACCGTCCGGTTCTCGGGAAGCCACGTGGCCGGGCTGCGTCCGCGGGGACCGCAAACTGACTGGACAGACTGGAGCTCTGACGTCGTGCCCCTGGTGCGCCAGGAGCCACAGCCCCGTTGTCCCCATCGTGCTCCCGGAGTTCTCAGTCAGCCACTCCTCTGCCTCCTTCCTCTCTCCCTCTTCCTCATCCCTCATTTGCTTTCTTGTCCTTTGTGAAATGTTTTGGATCTTTTGCTTCCTGATTTTTTTTGCAAATGGTATTGACATGTAGCATACAAAAAAGTGTACAAATCACAAGTGTACAGTTCAGTGAATTTTCTCAAAGTGAACACAGCTGGGGAAGCAATCCCAGCACCCCAGAGGCCTGCAGGCCCTTCCGGTCACGGGTCCGCCAACGCAACGTGCCCTGACCTGGTTTTGCACTTCACGTAAATGGAGTCACGCAGTGTGTTCTCTGGGTCTGGCTTCTGCTCACGATTATGGGGTTTTTTATGTTTTTTTTTTTTTTGAATTTTTAAAAATTACAATAGACCTAACATAAAATTTAACATCTTAACTATTTTTAAGCGTACAGTTCGGTGGCATTAAGTACATTCATAATGCGCAGCCTTCCAACCATCTACCTCCAGAACTCTGTCCGTCTTGTGAAACTGAAACTCTGTGCCCACTGACACTAACTCTCCATTCCCCCGTCCTCTGGCCCCTGGCAACCACCACTCTGCTTCCTACCTCTATGATTTTGACCAGGAGTAGTCAAAACTTAAGTACCTCATGTAAGTGGAATCATTTGGTATTTGTCTTTTTGCGACTGGCTTATTTCACTGGGCATAGTGTCCTCAAGGTTCATCCATACTGTAGCATGTCTCAGAATTTCCTTCCTTTTTAAGACTGGATAATATTCCATTGTATGGATATGCCACATTTTGTGTATCCAATCATCCATCGATGGTGGGTAGCTTCCGCATTTTGACTATAGTGGATAGTGCTGCTATGAACACGAGGGTACTGATGCCTCTCCGACACCCTGCTTTCAGTTCCTTTGGCTGTATACACAGAAGTGGAATTGCTGGGTCATATGGTAATTCTGTTTTATTTTATTTATTTATTTTTTTTGAGGAAGATTGGCCCTGCGCTAACATCTGTTGCCAATCTTCCTCTTTTTCTTTTTTCTCCCCAAAGCCCCAGTACATAGTTGTGTATCATAGTTGTAGAGTTGTAGCTTTTCTATGTGGGACGCCACCTCAGCATGGCTTGATGAGCGGTGAGTAGGTCCGTGCCCAGGATCCAAACCTGCGAACCCTGAGCCGCCAAAGTGGAGCGCACGAACTTGACCACTACACCACTGGGCCAGCCCCTGTTTTAAACTTTTTGGGAAGTCTCCATACTGTTTTCCACAGTGGCCGCACCATTTTACATTCTGACCAACAGCGCACAAGGGTTCCAATCTCTCCGCATCCTCGCCAACGCTTGTTTATTGTTTTTTGGTAGTAGCCATCCTGATGGGTGTGAGGTGGGACCTCGTTGTGCTTTCGGCTTGCATTTCCCTGATGACTAGTGATGTTGTCGTGATTACGTTTTCACATCAGTATGTCGTCTGTCTTGTTGTGTGAGCTGTGCCTCCGCAGTTCTGCTGTCTGGTGCTCCACGGTGTGAGGAGACTTCACAGTATCCACTGTTTTACTGTCGATGGGCTTTGGGTGGTTTCCCATTAGGAGGAAGTGCAAGGAGTGCTGTTAAGAACCTTCTAGGGCACGTCTTTTGGTGGACATAGTCCTGGGTTTTTAAATGTAAGCCCCTCCAGTTTGGAGGTTAGTGTTGTGTAAATACACTGATCAATATAATGCATTGTGCATGCTCCCTGAGGGCCCTGTAAAGGCTCCTCAGGCTGCGACAAGCTCCATCGGACACGGCAGGCCGCCTGCTCATTGCACCCTCCTGCTCCCTGTCCCAGGAGCCCGGTGTCCAGCCATCTGCTCTGTGCCCCGCAGTTTCTCATTTGCTCCTTCGGGAGGAACCACCTTTGGCCCTGACCACGCCCCCTGCCCTTCGTTGTCCCAGTGCCCACCTGCCCCCACCGCTGAGCTGGGTGACTGAGGGAGTGACTGGCTCCTCTCTGTGCCCAGGGATCTTCGGGCAGCGCCTGGAGGACACAGTCCACCACGAGCGGAAGTATGGCCCCCGCCTGGCGCCCCTGCTGGTGGAGCAGTGTGTGGACTTCATCCGGGAGCGCGGGCTCACCGAGGAGGGGCTCTTCCGCATGCCAGGCCAGGCCAACCTGGTGAGGGACCTGCAGGATTCCTTCGACTGTGGGGAGAAGCCTCTGTTTGACAGGTGAGCTCCTGGGGGTGCAGATGGGGCCTCCTGCCCCTTCCTCCTGCAGGGGCTCCTGTCAGGAGTCAGCTCCAGTGGGCAGGGCAGGGCCGTGCCTGGGAAGCCTGGTGGCAGGACGGTGGGCTTCTGCCCAGACCCATCACCGCAACGAGGAGAGTCTGTCAGTTGCTTTCGTTAGATGTGGAGCCTGGGAGTGACCGCCATTCCCCAGAAGAGGTCTACCCAGGAGGGCACAGGAGTCCCTCATCTGGAGCCTTCATGAAGCTCCACTCCAATGCTCTGAGCTTGTGGTCCAGTATTTACAGTCCCAGTGAGCTTGTGGTCCATTCTGAACCTCTTTCAGCCAGGCCTCTTCCATCCTGTGTTTACGTGGCCCAGGGTTGGAGATTGCTTGAAATAATGCCCCTTCTCTGGTTCCTGGAAACTCATCTTTGACATTGGGGCTTTTCAGAGAAGGGACCAGGGCCCTGGTTGCCACTGACCCCCCTCCCTGAGTGTTCCCCTGGCTGTGGGTGACCACAGCCTCTCCTTTCTCTACCTGTCTTTCACCAAGAAGGTGCTGAGGAGCCCGAGTATGGAGTGCCGGTGGGAAATCTAAAGGAGGTGATCAGTAACCAGTGGGACCCTCAGATCCAGAACCCAGGGGAGGATTCGGGGGGCAGGTGTGCGGTTGGGTGTCGTCTGTTTGACAGGGCGACAATAGGGTGTGGGGCATGTGAGCGCACCTGGGAGAGCATGAGGAAGAAGGGGGGCAAGCCTGAGAAGCCTTCTTGAAGGATACACCCAGAGGGGATCCCAGGCAGAGCTGTAGAGGTGGCCAGAGAGGGAGCCGGGAGACAGGAGAGCACGTCCGGGACACCGGGGAGGCCGGAGTCAGCTCTGTGAGATGCAGCATCTGATGGGCTCTGGGGCGGTCAGCTGCCTCTCCTGGGGATGTTCAACAGGCGGCCAGGAGGGGAAGGAGCCAGGCCAAGGACTCCAGGAGCCGCAGCGTGGGAGAGAGGCTGTGCCGCGATGGAGACAAGGCGGAGAGAGGCACGGGTGCCCCGGCCACTCCAGGGAGCTGGGTTTGGTCCTGAGGCCTGGGAGCCTGGCAGAGTTTGAGTAGGGAGGTGGGAAATCTGATCTGTGTTTGCAGAAATCCCCCAGGGGGCAACAGGCAGTGCATCTGGATGCTGGAGAACTTCTAAAAAGTCCAGGTTCCCAGGCCTTTCCCTGCATCTTGTGGAATCAGACTCCAGGGGTGAGGAGCGGGAATCTGCATGTTGAAAAGCCCCCAGTGAGTCTGCTTAGCGACCAGGTGTGGGAGTCAGTGGCCTAGGGGCAGCCCCTCCTCCCTGGGTGGGGGCAGGTCCAGGCTCCCTCTGCCCTCCCCAGTGTCCCTCCGCTTGCTTCCCCCTGCTCTCCCTCCCCACCCCCCTCCTCCAACCCGCACACTGGCCCTAAGCCCCTGCCCCCGTCTGGAGCACCCTCACTAGACCCTGCCCTCAGTGTTTACAGGTGTTTTCTTAAATGGTCACATATCCATTTTCTGGATTAGGACCCGAGGCTGGGAGACCCCCTGTAACTCAGCCAAGATGCCCAGAGGTGGGCTTTGCCCAGCTGGAATCCTGGCCTGTTTCCTAGAGCCCCTTCCCTTCTACCTACACCCCCTCCAGAAAAGTCCCTCCCTCAGCCTGCTGCCCGCTCGGGAACCAGCTGTCCTATTTCTCCCTCCTGTCATTGTATAGCCTCGCACACAGGGGCCTCCCCCTCTACCACACTCACCCTTGCTGGCCTCCTGGCCTCAGGCCCAGGGGTCTAGGCTCCTTCCCAGGGCCCTGCTCAGCAGTGCTCCCCACACTGCCCTGGGCTCTGGGTGTTCTCCCCTCTGGAAACTCCTCCCTGGGGCATGTGACACCATCTCTCCCACTTTCCCCCAACTCCATGGTGGTCCTCTGGCTCTGCAGCAGTGTCCACCCCCTGACATGGGGGTCCCAGGGCTCCTTCCCTCACCCCCCTGCCGACAGAGGCATTTCAGGGTAGAGCTCACTCACTCCCAAGACCGCACTCTGCACCACGACGAAGTCTGGCCCCAGGTCCTGGGTCCCCTCCTCCATAAAGAGCCCCATTGGGCGTGGAAGCCTGTCACCAGAGCTGTCCCATATGTGTCCTTCCCACAACCCTGGCCCCTGGGCCTGGAGCAGCCCTCCCAGCCCTGTCCACGTGGTGGCCGAGCATCCAGGAGGGTCTCCTCTGGGCCAGACCCTGGCAACTCTGGGGACTCTCGCCACAGCCCTGTCTTCCTTCCCCCAGCACCCCTCCATTGACTGAGAGCACTCGGTAGGCATGAGGGTGCGGCTGTGAACAGGACAGACAAGGTCCTGCCTGGGGCGGATGACAAACAGGTCACCACACTTAGGGAAGCAGCGCTGGCTCCCCTCCCCCGCTCCAGCCCATAGCCCAGAGTGGGCGTGCTCCTGGCTCCCAGAAAAGGCCAAGGAGGCAGGCGGCCTGGGAGGTGGGCCTGGTGCTGGGAAGCCTTCAGAGGGTCTGGGGTGGGAAATGTGGGCCAGCTGCTGCGTGGAACATGGACTGCAGGGCAGTGAGGTGTGTAGGGGACAGGCAGGATACACGGCCGTGTTCTGGACTGGACAACGGTGGTGTTGGCGTGGGCGAGAGGGGGAAGGAAGAGATGCCAAGGAATGGAAACGTATCAGATCCACCCTGCAGATGGAGAAACTGAGGCTCCGGGGTCATCAGGGCACGGCTGGGTCACCCTGACAGTGAGGGCAGAAGCTGATTTGGAGCCCAGGGTGATCACCTTGTCTCCGGCTGTTGCCCTCCCTTTGTGCACCCGGTCCCCTCCGCCTCTCTGTGAGCCTGGTCCTGGGGGAGGGAGAGGGGTGGCTGGAGGCGCTCACAGGCTGGCGGGTACCCGTGGTGCTGTGGGGTGCGAAACGCTCTCCTTGGCTGCTGGGGGCGTGGCGCTGGATTCAGGGCAGGTGTTGTGTGTGGGAGGGGAGGGGTGAGGGGAATTCAGGAACAAGTACCAAGAAAAAACCTAGAGCAAGCTGTTAAAGGAGAAGGCTCTGCAGTGAGCGGGAGGGTGGGAGAGGATGAGAAAGTGCGTTTCCAGGGAGGGGGGAAGGAAGTGAGGCTCCATGGACCAGAGTCAGCAGGGGAGCTGGGCACGGCGGAGCAGCAGGGACCTGTGGGGCAGGGGGCTGTGAACTGCGGCTGCCCCACGAGGCGGGGGCTGGGCCTCCCAGGCCCAGGAGCGCTGCATCCTGTGGGCAATGAGGAGGTGCCAGGCTGGGGCCTCAGGCAGGGATGCAGTTGATGGGGTCTGCAGAGTGGAAGGGCCTCTCTGCGTCCACTTGCGAGGACAGAAATGCTTCCACCTCCCCCACTGGGGGAAACATCATGGCTGGCCCTTGTCCACACTTCTTTGCTTTCGCTGCCCAAGTCCTTCCAAAGAGCAAGGGTGCTGGTCCTCCTTGCTTCCCGTCCCTCCCGCCGTCCTCCTGGGGCTCTGGTTTGTGCAGAGTCCACCACTGAACCCACGGGGCTCCAGTCGGGAGAGGCCATTGAGCTCAAGCCCACTGGGGCTTTAAACCCCCAGGCAGTGGAGGGCGTGGGCAGAGGGGTGGCCCCGGAGAAGGCAGTGGAGGGCGTGGGCAGCAGCCTGCCTGGCTGGAGAGGGAGGTGGGGGCAGTGACAGGGGCTGCTCTGTTGGCAGGCCAAGAGCCACCAGGCCCAAGGCAGGGAGGGGCTGCGATTATGTGGGTTTGAGGTGCCTCTGGGCATACGGAACCCCAGAATCTCAAATGCCAGGGCCAGAGGGACCCCAGGGCTTATCTCAGTGATACCAGCCTTGGACAGCCAGGGCCGGGTGGCACCTTAATGGCACAGCCACATTCTCCTGGCCCCAGGCCTTCTTTCCTGAGAGCCTCCCATGATGGAAATGCAGGTCCAGGTTTAAATCCGTGGCCCTAGAAAAGCAGAGGAAACACCGGGGCTCAGGCCTGGCCTGGAAGGCAAGCTTGGAGGAGGCGCCAGGACTGCAGTCCGGGACCTGAACCCAGAGCCTGCACAGGCCTGGGGCCTCTGCCCTCCCCTGCAGCCTGGGCAGCTCCGAGCTGGGAGCAGGAGACTGAGGACTGGGAGTGGACCCACGGGGTCCACGGGGTGCTGGGGCACTGGAAATGGGGTGATAAGCATGGAAGCTCAGGTGTCAGTAGTGTGACTAGGAGCCCAGAGGCCAGGGTAAGGGCGTAACCTCTGACCTGCCTTGCCCCGGGGGGGTGTGGCAAGTTCAGGCTGCACCGCTGGCTCCCCCACTGCGCCCCAGGGGTGGGAGTAGCTCCCACATCACCCTGCAGAAGACCCTGGGGCGGCCACTAGGCCCGCAGAAGGGGACCTTGCACTCCCACCGGTTCCCTGGCCGCTGTCACAGGCGCCTCGCTGTGTGAGCCGGACGGGTCATGTGTGCTTCCTCCCCCAGAGCAGCCTCTCTGGGGGAGCTGTCGCGCCCGGCAGGGCCCGGTGGCTGCTGCAGCAGTGGCATGAACATTAGCCCCATGAGTCCCACACTGTTTGTGAGGGAGACACTGCCGTCCCGGGGCCTGACCCAGACATGAGGCACAGCGGTTCTGAGCAGGAGCCGGGCTGATGGGCCGCCCCTGAGCTGGCACTCTGGTGCAGCCCACTCCAGCGCCCTGCGCACTGCTCCTGGAAGCAACCTGGGCCTGTCCTTGCCCAGGGGCAGTGGGTGCAGATGCAGCCCTCCTCTCTGCCTGCCCTTGCACGTGCGGGGTGCACACACACGCACACGTGGCAAGGGTGAGAGCAGAGGCTGCCGCTGGGGCGGGCGGGGCGACGTGCTGGTCACTCCTGCAGTTCCCTGGCACCAGGCCTCACGGGTGTCTCCCCGCCGGCAGCACAACGGACGTGCACACGGTGGCCTCCCTGCTGAAGCTCTACCTGCGGGAGCTCCCTGAGCCCGTGGTCCCCTTCGCCAGGTACGAGGACTTCCTCAGCTGCGCCCAGCTGCTCACCAAGGACGAGGGGGAGGTTAGTGGATCTGGGGACCCAGCCTGGGAGGAGGGCCTGTTAGGTGGTTGCAGGGGATGGGTGTGGAGTCAGGGCACAAACTCTGACATTTCATGACTTTTCATGGCACATAGGTCCTGGCCTGCAGCCTACTCTGTATGTGTGTTGTGGGGGCGGGGGGCCTGGAGCATCCTGCTTATGTGGGGGAGGAGCTAGAGCATTCTGCTCTGTGTGTGGCGGAGTGAGTCCTGGAGCATCCTGCTCTGCTATGCGGACAGGCCTTCTGCTCTGGGAGGTTGGGGGCATCTTGCTGTGTATGAGGGCCTGGAGCATCCCCTCTCTGTGGAGGGCCCTCCTGTGTGCAGGTCTCCATCTCAGGGCCGGCAGGGACCTCCTAAAGCAGGCTCTGTCCAGTCACTGCCCAAGTGCAGGGTGCCCAGTCCCGGGCCACCACACAGTAGGTCCTCCTCCACCTCCTGCTCCCACACCCACTTCAGGCTACCCAGGCCGCTATGGGGTTCAGAAACAACCAGACCTTTCACCTATTTACATCCTGCCTCCTCCCGAAAGAATTTGAGACCATTCCCAGGACAGAGGGCCCCTGCCTCCTCACCCCGCAGGTGCCTGCCTGCAGCCCTGGGCTGGCTCCCAGCTGCGGAAGGACTGTTTGCCCTCCCTGTGGCTGTGTGGGAGATGAGGGTCTTTATCTGGCAAATATTTGTGTCTCGATAAGTGAGCTGAGCGCTGGCCCTGACATTCCTCTGTGGCCCTGCAGAGGCACATCCCTCACACCAGCTCCCCAAAAGTGAATCTGCTTCCCCCGAAGGCTGCCAGCCTGGCCTGGCCACTCCTTGGAGGGAGATGGATGTGATGGTACCCTCTGGTCACCTGGGGCCAGGCCATCTGGGTCATGGCTGGAGGTCTGGCCTCTGGTTCCTTTTACCTACCCAGCCCACCTCCCTCCTCCTCTCTCCCACCCCTCCCTCAGTAAGGAAAGGGCCCCCACCTCTTTGCTGGTCTTTGAAATGTTGTTTTTCTCTTTCAATCCCAAGGGGACTCTCGAGTTGGCTAAACAAGTGAGCAGCCTTCCCCTGGCCAATTACAACCTGCTCAGATATATCTGCAAGTAAGTGGCTGGGGGCGTGCTGGGTCAGTCTCCCACCCCGTACTCCCCCCGAGTGCCAGTCGAGCCAGTGGGGACTGTAAGAGAACACAGTCCCTGTGCTCACACAGCTTCCTGTCCCCGTGGGAGCAGGCAATGTTAAAGAGTCCTATGTGGATCATTCCTGAAGGAAAGGGACACACCTTCTGTCCCTTCTGCCTCCTCTGGGTGCCTCTCACCGTCCCGTCCCCCAGGGCTCTGCCTCCCGATCACGACCGAAGCCCGGGCACTGGGAAAGGGCATGTAGGGCAGCCTCACCCAGCCCTGTGCCTGGGGGGTCTGGGCCTTCCCCGGCATCTGTCCCCACTGCGCACAGGAGGCATGTGTCCTTCTTCCACACTGATGACGGGCCTGTGTCCACTGGCCTCTGCTCCTGCTGGCCTTCTTGGACCCCAGGGGGAAGCTCCCGCCTCTTCTGAGCCTGACAGGGGCAGCCAGCTGTGCCCGGCAGCTGTGGAATCATGGGGGCATGGCTGGGCAGGGGGCCAGGAGCTCCCAGCAGATCTGGCATCAGGATTTCCTTCTCCTGCCACTGCCTCTTTGTTACGTTGCAGGTTTCTGGATGAAGTTCAGTCCCACTCAAATGTCAACAAGATGAGCGTCCAGAACCTGGCAACTGTTTTTGGACCTAATATACTCCGGCCACAGAGAGAAGACCCAGTGACGATCATGGAAGGTAACGGTGGAGGCTCCGCGGCGGGGCTGGGTGCTGCTGGGGTCTGGGCTCACGGTGGTCTTGGGCAGGTCCTCAGAACCATCATGCCAGGCTGGCGGGATGGGTGGTTCCGTCCCTGGGGACACGGCAGAAGCCTCTCTAAATCCCCCCCAACCATGGAGTCCAGCTATAAAGGGAAAAGGACCTTTGCCCCGTGGATGGTAACAGGACATCACTGAGTGCAGTTAGAATGACGGGAGAGGCCGGAGGGATGGAAGGCCAGCGTCCTGGCCCTGAATACACACAGATGTTTTTGCTTTACTCAAGTAATTTTCTATTGAGTAGCTGTCACAGGCTTCTGGATGCCAGAGCTTTGCAAACCATAGGGAATTTTTGTTCTATAGTAAATAATAATAATAAAATGATAAAAATAGCAGCTGCTTTCAATATACCAGGGCCTCTACTAAGTGCTTACTTGTATCCTCTCATTGTGCTCTTCACAAGTCACCCTTGCTGTGGTTACTGCCCCCATTTTACAGATGAGGAAACAGGCCAGGAGAGGCGAGGTGACTTTCGGTCAGCCAGACTTACCGAAAGGCACAGGTGCAGGCTGGCATGGAAACGAGAGCCCACTCTCGGGGCCCCATAGAAGACTGCCCCGGAGGGGTCAGTGTGAGTCCTGCTGCTCACAGACGGGAGCCCACAGCCTGTGCTGGCTGAGGAGGGCAGAGGCTGAGCAGGACTCACACGGTCGCAAAGCCAGCTGGAGCCGCTGCCCTGGCACTGGGAGAGCTGAGGGCAGAGTTGCCATTCCTTCCTGAGCGTGACCTGGGGGAGGTGTGGGGAGTCTGGGGGTGGGCTGTGGAGCTGTTCTCTTCCCCCCGAGCCGAGAGGGTGGCCCTTGGGGCTGGCTCTCTTGCTCGGGTCCCCTCTTTGGGCTGCCTGGCTGGGTCTCCCGCCCAGGGCCCCAGGCTCCCGCCTGCCAGGTTCCATGAACGCCTGGAGGGAACGCTCGCCCCTCTACTTCACGAGTTCCTGCTTCCCCCAGTTTTCTAGTCTAAGGATTCCTCACTTTATTCTTCCCAGGGTTCTTAGTTACCTCTAGCAGGAGGGCCCAACCAAGCACTCCACCTTCCTTATCACCCGGGAGCCTCCCCAGTCTGCTCTGTGTTTGGTTGAGGGTGACAGCAGGGAACGAGGGGATACCATGATCCCTCCGCACCGCCCCCCTCTGCCACCGACTCCCGCCCCCAGCCTCAGGAACCGAGTCCCCCACAGACGCCACAGGCTGCACCTCAGGGGCTGTGGCTGGAGAAGGGGGATTGTGTGTGTGTGGAGTTGTGCATGTTGGGGGTGCTGTGTGCATTTGTGTGTGTGTGCGTGTACCTGCGTGCACCTGTAAGACATCTCTATTCCCTGTCCCAGAGCCGTGTGCCACCCAGAGTGTGACAGTGGGACACACCATCATCGGCAGCACAGGGGAGTGACATGGGGCAGCGAGAGGACTCTGATGTCCAGGTCCTGGTTTCCAGCCCCAGCCTGCCACTCGCTCACCCCACAGCCTTAACCATCGTGCCGGCTCTCTCCCCACCCAGCTGGATGGAGTGGGCTCCGAGGAACAGTGCCTCCTCTGGGCTCCAGGCCCCACGTCTGCCCGAGGAGGGGGATTCTTGGGCAGGATCCTTCTGTCCGTGCCTAGATTTGGAGGGTGTGGTGGCCGTCCTTCGGGGCAGCTGATGGCAAGCTCTTGTTGCATCCTCTCTTGAGGGGCAGCCTGGTTCTCGGCTGCAGGCAGGGCCAGGCACCCTAGGTCCAAGCTGCAGCACCCGCCGACTGGTCTGGAGAGCCCGGACTGGGAGACATTGACAGCCAGGCCTTTCTCCTTCCATCTTCTTGGCAGGCACTTCCCTGGTCCAGCACCTGATGACCATCCTGATCCGCAAACACAGCCAGCTCTTCACTGCGAGGGCCACAGAAGGGCCAGCCACCCCACGTGGGGGCCCACCGTGCATGGTGGGATGGGGCTCCGAGGAGGTCACGAAGGACAGCCAGGCAGAGCCCAGCCGCCCCAGTGCCCCTGGCCTGCCCTCACATAGGACTTCATCTCTGGACGGGGCCACCGTGGCGGCGCTTTCTAGAACCTCTCCCAAGGGCCTGGGTAGCCCTGCTGCCACCAGCCCTGGGAAGAGGGTGCAGACTCTCCCCCACTGGAAGTCTTCCTTCTGGCAGCCGGGGTCCCGGTCAGGGAGCCTGAAGGTGGGCAGCTCGTCCCTGGAGGTGCCTGTCACCTCCTCCAGCGGGAACTGGCTCGTGAATGGGCTGTCCTCCCTGCGCGGCCACCGCCAGGCCTCATCGGGAGACCGGCTCAAGGACTCGGGCTCCGCGCAGAGACTCTCCACTTACGACAACGTGCCCCCGCCCAGCCTCTGTCCCAGCACTCCCAGCGTGGCCAGCACAGCATGGTCTGGGGCCTCCTCCTGTGAGGCCTCCGCCAGGGGCTCGCTCAGCAGCTGCACAGCCTGCCGGGCCAGCGACTCGTCCGCCTGTAGCTCCCTGCACACTGAGGGGGCCCTCGAGCCCTCCCCCCTCCCCAGCAGCAGCGAGGACCAGAGATGCCTGGACCTGGGCCACGGCCTGGACGAGGTGGGCACCTGCATCAGCAGCAGCGAGCCCAGCGACCCAGGCAGCCCCACCCAGGACCGTGTGCGCCGCTCCGAGGCTCTCCAGGGCCTGGTCACGGAGCTGCGGGCGGAGCTGTGCCGGCAGAGGACTGAGTACGAGACGAGTGTGAAAAGGTAAAGGGCTGCAGCCGCGGGGCCAGTGCGAGGCAGGCCCCCCTCCTGCCGGGCAGAGCCCTAGTGGCCAGTTGCTCACTGGGCACTGCCCCGATAGTCAGCCTCTGGCCTCATGGCCCCTGGCTCTGAAAGAAAGCCTCCTGGAGGCAGAGCTCAGAGCAGCAGCCCCTAGAAGCTGCCTTTCTGCAAGAATGCCTCCAGGACAGGGTTGGGAATGGAGGGGTGGGGTCCTGTGTCTGGGAAAGCTTAGGAGTTGTGGGGCCTGGCATGCAGTCGGAGCTCCATAAATGCCCGCTGAACGGGTGAGTGAGCCAGAATCTCAGCCTGAGCTGCTCAGAGTGCCTTTGATAGAGGGGCTCAGAGGGGGCGTCCCTGTGTGGCCCTCAGTCAGGGAGGGGACAGACCCCCTAAGATGTGTGCATGGGCTTGAGGAAGTGCCCACATGCAGTGAAGGCCCCAGGCCAGCCTGGCTGGCTGACCGTGGTCGGGCCTGCCATGGAAGGAGGACTCTTTCCAGCATCAGATTTTGCTTGCCCCTGAGAGGAAGGTGGCCCGCCCTGCCCTAGTCACAGGAGGAGGCCGTGTGCATATTCTGAGCCTTGTGGTCTTGCTCATAGATGAGCCCTAGTTCAGTCCTCCCAGCCTCCCTGTGAGGACGGTGTTTTCCAGCTCTGGGCGCCTGAGTTCTCCGATTAGTCCCCAGGAGAGCCTGCACTGGACAGTGCACAGTGCTCCCGTCAGCATCTCAGGCCCCGTAGCCCTCTCTCCCCAGGCCCTGGGCCAGCTGTCTGACCTGCGAACCCAGGCCCCATCCACTGGCAGAGGCTGGCGGCAGGTTCTGAGGGCCTCCTCTTCCCATCAGAGACAGTGCAGGTGGAGGGGACTCCTCCTCCTAATTCTGAGCCTGGGATTTCCACAGGGAGCTGGATTGGCAGCGTTTGGCCCTTCTGTTCTGCTGGCAGCCATCTCCTGGGCACCCAGGAGTGTCAGGTGTGTGCAGGTGCTGTGTCCTCAGTGGGGAGAGGACAGAGAAGGGCTTTGGGGGCAGAGGCCCTGCCGTGAGGGAAGTCAGGGAGGGTCACAGCAGGCGGTGACTGAGCCGGGCCTTGACTAATAGGATGGAGCTGAGGGAGGAGGAGAAAGGACATGGCAAGAGTAGAACCCCGGGGTATAGAACTGTGAGGAAACCCCACAGATGTGAGCATGGGTTGGAATTGACCAGGCAAAGGTAAACAGAGGAGGCACCCCACAGAGACACGGAGGAAGATGATTACTGCTGAAGAGGAGCTCGCAGACTATAGAATATACGGGAAGGATTACCCCTGGAGAGGAGGTCAGAATCAACTTCTCACCTCCTTGGCTGTTTGTGGAGCCAACTTGAGCTTCTAGTTCTCTCACCTTCTCAGACACTTGGTTTCTCAGGGGAAAATGCAGTATTGTTCTGTGGTGAGCTCTGGGTTGGACTGCCCTACTGTGTGTTGGCTGAGTGTCCCAGGCAGGCTCTCTGGCCCCAGTGTGTGTTGGCTGAGTGTTGGTCTGGGCCTGGGTGACCTCACCCGTTTGTCATGAGGGTGAAGTGACAGGGTGAACGGGAGTGCTCAGCACGGAGCTTGCGCACCCTGAGTGCTGGGGAAGCCTTCACTGCTCACACTGCCTCCTGCTGGGTGGGTTGGAGGGAAGATAAGGCTCCCGGAGGCAAAGGGACAGCAGCGGCGGCCCTGTGGTGCCCCTACTAGCAGAGCAGAGCCGTCCAGGCTGTGGTCCTGGTTGGAGGGGTGGTCGAGAGTGAGGAAGGTCTCTGAGCACAGGACGGAACGGCCCCGTCGAGCAGCCTTTGGGGACTATGTCTGCACATGTGGACTCGGCACTGGGTCTGGCCTGGGGGATGCAGGGGAGACGGGCTTTGCGCCCTGCTTCCTAGATGCTCACCCCTCCCCTGCACCCTGATGCCTGTATTCCCGAAAGAGAATACGCTGAGTGTCTGCGACGTGCCACGCACTGTGCTGGGTGCTGGGGACACAGCGATGACCAAAACTGATCAAAATCTCTGCCCTCATTCGTATTTGGTGAGGGTGGGAGGGGACAGAGAGATGATAAACGAGAGATATTTGAAAATATATGGTATGTTAGAAGGGAAGATAGAGGAGGAGAACAATAACAGAGGTGGGAAGGGGAGCAAGGGGGCAGAGGGGTGGAAGGCACTGCCGGGAGGAAGGGAGAGCTCCGAGTGGGAGTCTGTGTTGCAGGCAGAGGGAAGAGCCAGGTGCAGAAGCCAAAAGCCCCGGGGCCAGAGAGGCAGGCGTGGGGTTGGGGGCGGGGCAGAGGGTGAGAAGGGGGCGGGGCAGGGCCTTTGAGCAGAGTGTGGCTCTGGACTTTGCTCGCAGCGAGATGAGAAGTGGCTGCAGGGCCTTGAGTACTCTGACCACTGTGCTCGGCGCACCCGGCTGCTGCGCTGTGGAGAGCGCGAGCAGTTAGGCCACGAGGGTCCGGGCCACACTTGCAAGTGGCCTGGACCTAAGGGGCAGCAGTCAAGGTGGGGAGAAGCAGCCAGATTCTGAACATATTTGGGAGAGTTTTGCTAGTTGATCAGACGTGAGAGTGAGAAAAAGGACTGACTTAGGGACAACATTTTTGTTCTGGCTGAGCAGCTGGAGAAAGGTGTTCCCTGCGGGGGAGACTGGGGTCACAGGAGGAGTGCTTTGGGGAGGGAGGGTCAGGAGCTCAGCTGGAAAGTTGCTGCGTGGAGTCGAGGGAGATGCAGGTTGAAGGGTCGTCAGCATGTAGATGGTGCTTCGAGTCTGAACGCTGGACAGGGTGGCTCAAGGAGTAGCAGAGAGAGGAAGAGGGGAGGCCCAGGCCTGAGCTCAAGAGCACCAGGGGGCAAGGAGAAACCAGCAAAGAGGGGCCCAGGACTGGAGGAGAGGCAGTGAGGGGGTTCGTGGGGGCCCCGCTGCCACTCACCTTAGGGGGGTCTTCTTGCCCCGGCCAATGTGCCCTGTGCTCCCCAGAGGGAGGGCTGGGGTGGAGGGGGTTCTTTCACTTCTCCGTGCTGTGTGCTCAGCGGTTGAGGGTGGAGGTCGGCCTGGTCCTGGAGGGGGCGGGGAACTGAATTCGCTCCACATGCACCGTGTACCGGGCGTTGTGCTGGGCACACGTGGTCTTCTTTGCCCGTTATAGCTATCGTGCTGGGGGGAAGGTTGTCCCCTGCAGTTTTCAGAAGAGGACCCCAGGGATCAGTGCAGTTGTGTCCTGCCCACAGTCACTGTCTCATGAGTAACCAGGCTGGGGCTCAAACTCCAGTGAGTGGGTTCCCAGGGGCCGGGCTTAGCGCGTCCCTCAGGCCGTACAGGAGTTGGTCGTCTGGTCAGAAAGACCCATGTGCCGACCTTTGTGCAGCGCGGGTCAGCCTCCACAGAAGCACGTGGTGTGGCTCTGTGGTAGGAACAGTAATGTGGCCTGCTGGGGACGATCAAGAGAAGCTTCACTGAGGGTGAGACATTTGAGCTGGGGTGTGAAGGACGAGGAGGAATGGAAGTGACAACCCAAACGGGGTTTCCTGCCAGTCACTGTTTCTGCCTGGAGCATGGGGAGGCCTGGGGGTTAGGGGGTTCAGCAGGAGGGAGGCCAGAGCTCAAGGGGCCTAGTAGACGAGCAAAGGCGAGGGAACAGTTTCCTGCTCCCCTCTCTGTGCGGGAACCGGTCCTGCTCTCTGCCAGCCGGCAGTCCATCCCTCAGCGGACGGTTGGCTGGGCCGAAGGGTGAGTGGTCTCTGTGTTTTAGTGAGGACTCAGGGAGGCCCCAGCCTCGAGGGCTCAAGGGTCAGATCCTCACAGCGGCATTTCTGGATCCCCGGTGAGGGGAGGTCCTCCGGGTCTGAGGCCCATGGGCTCCCAGGTGAAGTCCTAGGGTCTTGTGTGGAGCAGATGAGGTTGGGGGCCTCGCTCAGAGCCAGGTCTGAGCCCCCCAGGGCCGGGCCCGACCAGCCCCTCTCCCCCATTGTGAATGCACGCAGACACGAGCCTGCCCCAGATGGAGCTCGCAGGGCACACCCAGTGAGCCAGAGTCTAAAACAGTGTTTTTCTTCTTGATTTTTAAGACTCGAAGAAGGTAGTGCTGACCTGAGGAAACGAATGTCACGGCTAGAAGAAGAACTAGACCAGGAAAAGAAAAAGTACACCATGCTGGAAATCAAGCTGAGGAACTCGGAGCGGGCGCGGGAAGACGCGGAGAAGAGGAACCAGCTGCTGCAGAAGGAAATGGAGGAGTTCTTCTCCACCCTGGGAAGCCTGACAGTTGGGGCAAAAGGCGCCAGAGCCCCCAAGTAGAGGGGTAGGAATAGCTCCCTTCTGCCGTGTTGCTCGCCCGCTCCCAGCAGACACGGCCGCCGGCCTCGTGAGGAGCCCAGAGCCCCTGCAGCCTGGACCTGGGCCTCGGTGGTGCCGGGAGCCCCAGAGCCAGCTGGAGAGAGAAGTCCTGACACCTGGGGTCCTGCTGGGAGCCTGGGCCCCACACCGGATCTGGATGTCCCTCTGACTGTGCAGGCCTTGGCGGGTGTCAGAGGGGACAGTCCCATGGCCACCAAAACAGACGGCACCCAGGATCCGAGTAGCCCAGCAGGAGCGTTTTGCATTCTTCATTAAATTTGCTCTGAAAGCATGATGCCTGGGTGCCTGCCTCCTCCTTTATGGTCATGCAAAATGGGGGTCACCAAGTGACCCCTACTGTTTCTGTCAGGGCTGGGAGTCCCCAAGGTGTCCCATGGGTGAAATGGCAGGGGGCCTTCAGAAGCAGGGTATGAAGCTCCCTGAGGAACACCCGGCGTTGTCACGGTCACTGGAGATGGATATCGCAAATCTGTGTGCTTGCTGCGCCATCAGCCCTGTGCTCCAGGCAGGACGATTTTCCTCTCTCCTTCCTCCTCCTCTGGGCCCCCGGGGCCTCTGCAGCTGATGTCTGTCCTGGAATTCCGCTCGGGCCTCCCACCATAACCTGCTTGCTTGGCTTGGCCCCAGCTCTGCCCCAGGGCTGGGGCCTGTGAGTCAGCGCCCAGCAGGGGTGCTGCACTGAATGCTGCTGCACTGCGTGTCTGAAGAGGTGATAGGGAGTGCCCATTCTCCGTCCTCCAGGTGCACTCCTCAGGCTACGCCCTGTCCCTTCCAGACTCCCCTCGAGCTGCTGTTCATCCCTCTCCCTTCCAGGCTCATTCCCCTTCCTCCTCCAATTCATCCTCAAACTTCAAGACTCCGTTAAGGGCAACTCCCTCAAGAAAGCCTTTACCTGGCCCCCACCACACACAGCCCAGGGCCGGGTGAGAGATCCTCGGGATGGGCCTTAGGGGGCACCAAAGAAGCCGCGTCTGAGCCGAGGGTCCTGGCCTCTGGGGCACAGGCAATGCCCGCACCAGTGTCCCTTCGCTTGCTCCTGCTCAGTGTCCTTCTACCCTGAGCAGCAACCTGCAATAGGTTTTTGGAGAGTGGGGGTCATCAAAGTGCCCCAGTTTCTGACCACTATCTCTGGAGAAGTCACCCAGGCCCAACCACCCATCTGCCCAGAGTCAGAGATGATAAACTATTGTGCCAGCGCTGTGAGTGCCAGGGTCTCGGTACACCCAGGAAGTGCTGGCCACACACCATGAGGCACAAGCCCACAGGCCCAAGCTGGCTGGGTCACTCCCGCAGTGGGAAGGCAGGCTGACCACTGGCTGTCCTCTGGGATGCTGACGGCCTCAACAACCAGGAGGCCGGGTACCTGCCGAGGGCCCTCAGCAGCATCAGCAATCAAAAGTTGTGTTGGGGAGCCTGAGGAGGGGGGTCAGTGGAGAGCAACCCCTGCATCTGCTCTCAGGGCCCCTGCCATCACAGCAGGCAGTCTGGGCGACCAGCTTTCCCAGAAGGTGCCCTCCTCTCTATTGCCCTCCTCTCTATTCAAGGAGAAAGAGAAAAGAATATGAAGTGACCGAATCCTCACAACCACCGGGTAGGATAGGAATTGGCCCCACACTCCCCACTTAGAGGAGAAACAGGCTCGGAGAACATAGGTGGACACACCAGGTCCTGAGCTCCCTCCCCACAGTCCTGGAATTCTGCCGACTTTGACCTGGAGAGAAAATGCCACCAGGCTATCAAAGGAGCAGCAAAGACCAAAGGGGTTTCACGTGATGGAGTCTGTCCTCTCTCAGCCGGTAATATTGGTGAAGGCTCAGCTTCCCGCGAAGTCTTTGGCCAAAACCAGATCCTGAGCCTCATCTGCCACCTGCTGGCAAAACTAAGATCTGCAAGTGCGATTTTTCCCTGAAAATTACTTGGCAATATTCAGTGCGAGTTCTGTCCTCCAATTTCCATGTAAGCAGCACTGTCCATTCTGTCTGTAAAACATCCTGACTGCTGCCTGTGGAGCAGCTGAGCACCGAGGCCAGCACCCCGTCCCCATGCATTTCGGGTCTCCCCAGTTGAGTCACATTCACGGAACCTGTAACCAAACCTGAGGATTCAAGTTGTACCTTTATTATAATGACATCATTTAATATTAAGTAAACCAATGAATTATGAATATGAAAAGATAGGGAATGAATTTTTCAAAAACGTAACTGAATGCTTTAGAAAGACTCAGTAAAGGCAAGTGGCTAAAAAAATTTGTCAAATTATGGATGAATCAACCATGCAATAATGGAAAATGGGTAAAAAATCTAGGATTCTGCTCTCAGATTACTCCATAAGTGTTTTAAAATTGGTATTTGACTTAAAAAAAAAACTGGAAATTGTAAGTCTCTCAGTGAAAAACAAAAAAAGGAGTTGACTTATTTTAAAAGACTGACAAATGTCCATTTTTTGAGAGGTTAGACTACAATTTTAAGAATATTTGTGTGTATGGGCAAGACAGAGACAGAGAGATTCCTGTTTTACCCAGCTGTTGAACAGTGGACCGGGCACGAACCGTGTTCATGCCTCACTGTAAAAGGGCTTCAGAGTGGAGTCCACGCAGCCATGTGCCCTGGCCTCTGGGTACTAAATGGAGTCGGTAACAATAACAACACGTTTCACTGACTCCCCCTCCTTTTGGTGCAGGGCCCCAGCCCTGCACCATTAGGAGAGTCCCCCTAATATCCTACGTTGTTTTGTCACAAAGAGACAGTGTCTCGCATATACACGCTCACAGCTACAGAGATGTGACACCCCCCACCATGCTGCTGCCTCTCTCTACGCTTGGATCCACCAAGAACCACCACCTTCGCCAGAAGTCTCTGCCCTTCCTACTGAGCACATCACTACTTCCATGTCCCACCAAGCCCTGCGGCAGCTGAACCTGTGAGGTGTCAGAATTGTGTTGTGGTCTGTGGGGAAGCAGGGAGGTAAAGCCAGGGGAAGCCTTTTGGCGCAGAGCAGAGCGTGGGCTAGTTCTGCCACAGCTGTCGGGCCTTGGAGAAGTTAAGCTCTGTGGGTCCTGGTTCCCTCATTTCTAGAACGAGGATTGTTCACAGAGTGGCGGTTGTGCCAAAGGGTCTGAGCACCCTGCATGTGTATCTCATGTCGTCCTCAGGGTGCAAGGGACGTTCTGCACTTTACAGCCCAGGACTTGGAAGCACAGGGAAGTTAAGGACCTGGTCACAAACACAAGTCAGTGGAGGCGTCAGGCTTCCATCCCAGGGAGTCAGTTTCAGAGCCTGTATTCTCAACTACTAGTCCGCATTGAAAAGACGCTGGCTTGATACTTTTAAAACATCACCCCAGTCCTGCTTTAATGGAGGTTGTGCACAGGGTGCAAAATGAGTGCTTTATACAAAAGAGAACTTGAAATCAGCAGAGGGCAGGGGCCAGGGAAGGCTCTCCGACAGATGTGACACCTGAACTCAGTTTCGTGTGCTGATGTGTGTAGCTACAGCAAAAGGGGTGTGAGAGAGAGAGAGAGAGGAGATGGAGGCCAGAGCGGCCAGCAAGGCCCCACTCATGAAGGGTGGGATATGCTACTAACCTTCATGCTTTAGGACAGGCTCTCCCCACCGCGCATTATATCCACTGTCCAGATTGACAGCTCTCCATTCATGTGATGATAGAGGAAACGAGAGCACAGGACACGGCTTGTACAGAACCCACATTCTAGTGGAGTAAAAAAGACCATAAAGCAGTGTTAAAACAAGACAACAGGCCCAAAATGGAGTTGCTTATGCTAAGCCCCATGTCACCAAACCGAGGCTTAATTACAGTTTCTGCTCTCCCAGAAATGGAATCTTAAACCAATCAGTCAGGAATCTCCTAATCAGCACTAGTGAGGTGCAGGCATACTTCACAGATACTGCATTTGGTTCCAGACCATGGCAATAAAGTGAATATTGCAAAAAGCAAATCACACAAAATTTTTGGTTTCCCAGTGCATATAAAAGTTATGTTTACACTATATTGTAGACTATTAAGCATGCAATTGCATTATGTCTAAAAAAGCAATGTATATACATTAATTAAATGCTTAATTGCTAAAAAATGCTAACCATCATCTGAGCCTTCAGCGAGTTGTAACCTTTTTGCTGGTGGAGGGTCTTGCCTCGATGTTGATGGCTGCTGACTGACACGGTGGTGATGGGTGCTGACATGGCTGCAGGTTTGGGGGCTATGGCAATTTTTTAAAATAAGACAACAGTGGAGTTTGCAGCATCAATGGACTCTTCCTTTCATGAACGATTTCTCTGTAGCATGTGATGCTGTCTAATAGCATTTTACCCACAATAGAACTTCCTTCAAAATTGGAGTCAATCCTCTCAAACCCTGCTGCTGTTTTATCAACTAAGTTTATATAATATTCTAAATCTTCTATTGCCATTTCAACAATCTTCACAGCATCTTCACCAGGAGTAGATTCCATCTCAAGAAACCACTTTCTTTGCTCATCTGTAAGAAGCAATTCCTCATTCGTTAAAGTTTTATCATGAGATTGCAGCAATTCAGTCACATCTTCAGGCTCCACTTCTAATTCTAGTTCTCTTGCTCTTTCCACCACATCTGCAATTTTTTCCTCCACAGAAGTCTTGAACCCTTCCAAGTCATCTATAAGGGATGGAATCAACTTCTTCCACACTCCTGTTAATGTTGATATTTTGACCTCTCCCCATAAATCACGAATATTCTTAATGGCATCTAGAATGATGAATCCTTTCCAGAAGGTTTTCAATTTACTTTGACCAGATCCATCAAAAGAATCACTATCTATGGCAGCTATAGCCTTATGAGATGTATTTCTTAAATAATAAGACTTGAAAGTCGAGATTACTCCTTGATCCATGGGCTGCAAAATGGATGTGTTAGCAGGCATGAAAACAACGTTAATCTCATTGTACATCTCCATCAGACCTCTTGAGTGACCAGGTGTATTGTCAACGAGCAGTAATATTTTGAAAGGAATCTTTTTTCTGAGCAGTAGGTCTCAAGAGTGGGCTTAAAATACAAATTAAAATGTTGTAAATAGATGTGCTGTCATCCAGACTTTGTTGTTCCATTTACAGAGCACAGGCAGAGTAGATTTAGCATAATTCTTAAGCACCTAGGATTTTTGGAATGGTAAATGAGCATTGGCTTCAACTGAAAGTCACCAGCTGCATTAGCCCCTAACACGAGAGTCAGCCTGTCCTTTGAAACTTTGAAGCCAGGCATTGACTTCTCTCTAGCTATGAAAGTCCTAGATGGCGTCTTTTTCCAGTAAAGGCTGTTTCCTCTACCTTGAAAATCTGTTCTTTAGTGTAGCCAGCTTCATTAATTATCTTAGCTAGATCTTCTGGAGAACTTGCTGCAGCTTCTACATCAGCACTTGCTGCTTCACTTTGTACTTTTGTGTTATGGAGATGGCTTCTTTCCTTAAACCTCACGAACCAACCTCTGCTAGCTTCCAGCTTTTCTTCTGCAGCTTCCTCACCTCTCTCAGCCTTCACAGAATTGAAGAGAGTTAGGGCCTTGCTCTGGATTTGGCTTTGGCTTAAGGGAATGTTGTGCCTGGTTTGATCTTCTCTTCAGACCACTAAAGCTTTTTCCACATCAGCAGTAAGTCTGTTTTGCTTTCTTATCATTCGTGCGTTCACTGGAGCAGCACTTTTCATTTCCTTCAAGGACTTTTCCTTTGCATCCACAACTTGGCTAACTGGCGCAAGAGGCCTAGTTTTTGGCCTATCTTGGCTTTTGACATGCCTCCCTCACTAAGCTTAATCATTTCTAGCTTTTGATTTAATTTTTTTTTTTTAATTTATTTTTTTCCCCCAAAGCCCCAGCAGACAGCCGTATGTCATAGCTGCACATCCTTCTAGTTGCTGCATGTGGGACGCGGCCTCAGCATGGCCGGAGAAGCGGTGCGTCGGTGCGCGCGCCCGGGATCCGAACCTGGGCCACCAGCAGCGGAGCGCACGCACCTAACCGCTAAGCCACGGGGTGGCCCTAGCTTTTGATTTAAAGTGAGAGACAGGTGACTCTTCCTTTCACCTGAACACTTAGAGGCCATTGTAGGGTTATTAATTGGCCTAATTTCACTGTTGTTGTGTCTCAGGGAATAAGGAGGCCCGAAGAGTGGGAGAGAGACTGGGGAATGTCTGGTTGCCGGAGCAGTCAGAACACACACCACGTTTATCGATTAAGTTGGCCATCTTACATGGGCGCGGTTCGTAGCACCCCAAAACAATAACATAGTAACATCGAAGATCACTGATCACAGAGCACCATAACAAATATAATAATAATGATACCATTTGAAATATTGCAAGAATTACCAAAATGTGACACTAAGTGAGCCAATGCTGTTGGAAAAATGGTGCCGATAAACTTGCTCAATGCAGGGTTGCCACAAACTTTCAATTTCTAAAAAACACAGTATCTGCAACACGCAATAAAGTGCAGTGCAGTAAAACGAGGGATGCCTGTCATCTGCCTGGGAGACCCCTGCCATGCCCTAAAGGAAAGTACCCTTGCGATAACCAACCTGCTTCCGGCCTAGTATAGCTTCCTTGTTCTGCTCCCTCCTGCCTATAAGTTTTCACTTTGTACAGCTCCTCGGAACTCCTTTCTATCTGTGACATTGGATGCTGCCCAATTCATGAATTGTTGAATAAAGCCAATAAGATTTTTAAAATTTACTCACTTGTGGGGACCGGCCCCGTGGCGTAGCGGTTAAGTGCATGCGCTCCGTTGCTGGGGGCCCGGGTTCGGATCCCAGGCGCGCACCGACGCACTGCTTGGCAAGCCATGCCGTGGTGGCGTCCCATATAAAGTAGAGGCAGATGGGCATGGATGTTAGCCCAGGGCCAGCCTTCCTCAGCAAAAAGAGGAGGATTGGCATGGATGTTAGCTCAGGGCCGATCTTCCTCACCAAAAAAAAAAAAATTTAGTTGTGTTTTTTAACAGAAGTAAACATAAACAAGATACATTCAGATTGTAACAAGTGCTCTGAAAAAGGTGATCCCAGGGAGCGTATTTTAGACGAGTTGGTCAGGAAGTCCTGAGGAGGTGACATTTAAACTGAGACTGGAGGACAGGATGGGACAGCCATGCAACCAGACAGCTGCAGGCAGAAAGGGAAGAGCTACGGACATATGTGAGTGCCAGTGCCGCATGGGCGTGCTGGGAGAGGGACAGGGCTTGAGCCAGGCAGGGGCCGGGCACTGTAGGGCCCTGTCACGTGAGGTAGAGAGTTAGTTTTATTCTAAGGGAGACAGGAAAGCATTTGAGGACTTGAATCAACGGACATGAATTGGCTTGCATTTCAACAAGACTCCTTTGGCCACTGGTGGAGGGTGGATGAACTGGACGAACTGCGCGGGGGTGGGAGAAGGACGGCGGCGACGACAAAGTGGCTGTAGGGAAACTAGTCAGGGCTACCCCTGTGGTCCACGCCAAGTGTAGTAGAGTGACAGGCCAGAAGCCAGACAGGACTAGGCTGAAAACTTACGAGAGGCAGAGAAAGAAAGACATTGTGCCCAGATCAATCTTTCCCGAAGTCTCGATGTGAATGGGAGCAGAGAAAATAGGATGATAAGGTGAACGGGGGCAAGGGAAGAGCTTTTTATAAAGATGGGAATTACTAGAAAATGTTCGTGTGCTGTTAAGAATGATCCAGTAGAGAGGGAGAGACTGGTGATGAAGAAAAGAGAGCAATAATGAGGAGAGGGGAAGTCCGAAAAAAGACAAGGAAAAGTGGAAGGGTTGGCTCCAGAGGGATGAGGTGGGAAGACAGCACACGGGGACACAGTTGTGGATAGGTTTATGGAAATGCATACCAACTTTGAGAAGTCCTGAAAAATTATGAACATGCTTACCTTTAAGGAGCCCCCAACTTTATTTGAACACAAACCCATTTATCCACATAAAACTTCTCAGGCAACAGAGCAGTGGGTACCAAGTGAAGACTGGAGCCAGGCCTCCCAGATCCGATCCCGGCCCCACTGCGTGTTGGTCATGTAGCCCTGAGCAAGTTACTCAGCTTCTCTGTGCCTCAGGCGGATGACATGAGGGGAGAGTAACAGTTCTTACCTCATCAAGTTGTCGGAGAGGCTCTGTGAGCTCATCCAGTAAAGCACTTAGTGTCTGGCACAGAGTGAGCTCTCAATGAATGCTCTTACTTATTCAACGTAGAACTAGTGTTCTGTGCAACGAACTTGGGGAACTGTTCCTAGGTATTGAGTCTTTGAAGCGTGGGGGCATGGGAATCACTTTGTCTGCACCATATGCCCCTCCTGCACGTCCTCCTCCCTTTCCAGCCTCCATTAGCGGGTCTCCCGGGGTCTACCTGGTCCTCTTCTCTCTTAGTAACAAGTGGAGCTTGGCCTACCTCATTCTTTGCTGTACCTTGCCCCCATTCGTCACTGCTCCCAGAGTTGGGTATTTAACTCTTTAAGGTAGCTGATAACGGATGGAGGCGGCATATTAGAATCATCTTGGGAAGCTTGTAAGAAAACCACCCCCCACATGCTTCTAATTCTGTGTCAGAATCACCTTCTCCCTCTCTTTCTAAGAAAACAGAGCCATGGAGAGTTTGGACAACTTGCTGTATAGGTGGGGCAACTTGTGTGAAGCCAGGATCCTACTCTAGGTCTCTGGTACCAGAGCTCATGCTCATAGGACTACGATCATTTCACAGTGCTATATGCAGTTCCCTTATCCCACATTTGGAAGGCAGTGAATACTGCATTTTAGAGGATAGTAACGGTGTAGAGGACAGGTCCTAGTCGTTAGCTCACCCAGCCCAACATTTATTGACTGTCTCCTTTCCAGGCATTGTTAACGAGGAGTAAGACAGGTTCTTCCATCCGAGGGGTTCCGGAGTGAAGCATCAGTAGAAGATAAGCACACAAGATGCGCTCACGGAACATGAAAAGGCATACAACACGCGTCTGTGTTACACAAAGTGGGGAGTGAGTGAACAAATGAACCAAGGGAGTAAGCAAGCATGTAGTGGGTATATGAAAGAAAAAGGCACTGGAGAGGTTTAGCAGGGGAGGAATTATTTGAGCTGGGCCTGAAGCAATGAGGACTTAAAATAGGCAAATACAGGAATAAACAACCAAAACACGTGCACAAAGATGTAAAGTACGTGCCATGGAGGAGGTTTGGCTAGAACGGGCTGAATGGGGGGAATGATATATGAAATAGAACCAAAACAAAATATTTAACTGTTCTAATTCTCAAAAAAAGTTCAATACTGGTTTTGAGGCATTTCTCTCAAATGAAGAATTATTCTTACCAACTACATGAAGATTGGAACTACTGGGAATGGAGAAGATCACTTGGGGGTTGGGGTGTACAGAAGTTCTCAGATGTGAGACCACACATAATTCCTCCCTTTCTCTTCAACATTTCTCCCTATCTTAAACCATTTCTATTCTTTTCCAAGGCTCAAGTCAGCAATTACATTTGCTTTACATCGATTATTTTTATAAAAGTACATGAAATCAATCAAGCAGCCCTGTGAGACTATCTCCCATCCCCATGTGACAGATGAAGCAGCTCCAGGCTCAGCAAAGTTGAGACTTGTCCAAGATGACCCAAACTCTCCATCTTTTTTTTTTTTTGAGAAAGATCAGCCATGAGCTAACATCCGATGCCAATCCTTTTTTTTTTTTTTTTTTTTTTTGGCTGAGGAAGACCAGCCCTGAACTAACATCTATGCCCATCTTCCTTTACTTTATATGGGACGCCGCCACAGCATGGCTTGACAAGTGGTGCGTCAGTGTGCACCCGGGATCCGAACCTGCGAACCCTAGGCCGCCGAAGTGGAGCTGGCGCACTTAACTGCTTGGGCCACCGGGTCGGCCCCCCAAACTCTCCATCTGGAGCTCAGGCTAACCTGCAGCCACAGGATCCAGTAGATCCCACCCTCTCCGGGACCTTGTCTTGCCAAGGCACTTGTGCTTTTAGTTTCTCCCTTTTAACCTGTTCTGACCTCGTCTCCCCCTTTTTTCTCCCAAGACATTGTCATGTTTTTTTATATTTCCTGTCAACTTTTCGAAAGTACTTTTCACTACTGCTTCACCACTCATTCAATCCTTAGCTGTCAGAACTATGCCCTCACCTGTCCAGGTAATTCTAAGTCTTACATATGTTACATCCAACAGGAATTCCCTATCTTTTTCCTGTCCACAAAATGACACTAAGGAAAATGGTGCAAGGGCCATACAAGCAGATGATGTAGACCGCCTGAGGGAGGAGACCACAACACTGGAGAGGGCTACAGGCAGTTAGGGAGCAATTATGCCTTTCCTCCCAGCCCTGAAACATTAAGTGACAAGCTGATGCCATACCTGACGTGTTCTGTCACAGACTCATCAAACCGGAACGTGCAAACTGGAAAATACATTGGATGTATTTTACCTGCACAACTTCTTGTGTGCTGCCCAATAATTACGGCTTAAAACCCTCCCTCAGCCCCAAATGGCAACTTGGCAACTTCACCTACGTAATGGCAAGTTCGCCTATGTAACGGCAACTTGAGTCCTCTCTTCCATTCTCACCATGCAAAAATGACCTCAGTTCTCTCAACTGAGTATCTTTGGCTTCCCAAAGTCACCAATCTCCACACCTCCAGTCTAACCAGACTTGCTCCCACTGTCAGTGACCCTCCTAAATCAAAGGTCTGGTCATATTACTCCTCTTCTTCACAAACTATGAGGTCCTACTGTCTTTAAAAAGAAGACAATTCTGGCACGTTTCAATTCTGATCCTCTACTTTTCA
The DNA here is from genome assembly GCF_020826845.1 of Diceros bicornis minor. Lineage (NCBI taxonomy): Eukaryota > Metazoa > Chordata > Mammalia > Perissodactyla > Rhinocerotidae > Diceros > Diceros bicornis. Next base: position 12,248,139 of record NC_080745.1, on the reverse strand, counting down.
GTGGTCTCCCATCATATTCTCTTTATATACCCACACCCATGCCAGGCCATTCCTCATTCCTTGCCCATGAATACACTTTTGAACCTCCTTGCCTTTCCCTTACCCTGGGAACACTCTTCCTCTCCAAAGCTGCTTATACCAAGGCTCAAAAAATGCCTCCTCTGCAAAACCCTCCTCACTTCCCATCAGTCCCTCCTGTGTCCCATCAGCATGGTCCTTGCTCTTCTACACAACACTTACTTCAATCAGGCTGACTAGACTCTGAGTGTCATCCATTTTTGTATCTCTCCTCACTCCCAGCTTTCAACACAGCATCTTAGACATATATACATTCATTAATTGATGAAATTGAATGAAATACATTAGACAAATGCCTAACATTTACAAGGCATATTTGAAGTATCTTTCAGTTTCTTTTTTTGTGTGTGAGGAAGATCAGCCCCGAGCTAACATCTGCCAATCCTTTTTTTTTTGCTGAGGAAGACTGGCCCTGAGCTAACATCCATGCCCATCTTCCTCTACTTTATATGGGACGCCGCCACAGCATGGCCTGACAAGCGGTGCGTCGGTGCATGCCCGGAATCCGAACCGGCGAACCCCGGGCCGCTGCAGCGGAGCGCACGTACTTAACCGCTTGCGCCACCGGGCCGGCCCCAGTATCTTTCAGTTTCAATTGAAGTCCAAAGACATATTGTTGTATTAGGTAAAAAAGCTAAAAAAATTTTTTTAAACCACAAAATCAGTACAAATAAATTTTCATTTACATAAAGTCATAAAGGACCTTTTAAGGAACAATACTGAAATAAGTGCAATATCTAGATTAACAAGAACGAATTACTCCATTTTATTTGGTATCACTGGGGTATTACGACTGGGTGGAAATTAAATTAACTCAACACTCTGATGTCTGCTCTTGCCACTCAGTCTCTCCCTGGAGGCCTCTCCAATACTAAGGTGGAGCAAAATGCAGCAGGTCGGCAACCACGTGGGCTGATGGAGCAGCAGTGGTCAGGTGAAGACCCGCCCCAGTCCTGTCCTTTCCTAGAGCAGGCAAGTGTGAGTGCAGGCCAGGGTGGGCACAGCATGGATATCAGGGTATCTGGAGCAAGAGCCGAGCAAAATGGAGGAGTGTCATCATACAGAGGCTGGACACATGTAGCGAGTGACCCTGACACCACCAGAAGAGCCTGCCCACTAAAAGCATGTGGGCTTTTGCCCACATGCATGGCAAAAGCCAGGAACATGCTCAAAGCCGAAATCCCCACTTTGTTTTGAAACAGATCCTTTTTAAGTACTTCTTTTTGCCAAGTGGCCGTGACAGCTGCTCTCTCATATGGTTACCAAGCACTAGGTAACGGGCACTGAAGCAAATTCCCTTTTTTAGATAAAGTTTCTGCAGTGATTTCAAACACCAGACAAGCAAGACTAGATAAACCAGAAAACCAGGGCAATAGTTTAGGCTCTTCACAATTTGTATAAAACCCAAACCTAAGAATCCTGCCCTAGTTCTGCCCCTTTTCTCCCAATCCACATGAAATCTTAAAAATGCCTGGAAAATTTTTTCATCACAAATTTATATTTTGTTTTCAATAAAAAACTCAATTTCATACCACTTTTTTTTATTTAAAATATTATAACCAATGAACATACTAGATAACATTGTTTACATTCCAGTGGTGCATGTTTAATGACGAGGGCATGAATGATTTAAAACCACAATAATTATCTCAGCATTCCCTACAAAGTGCCCCATTTTGTTTTGTCTAGAGAGAGGGAATGGAACACAGGGAAGGGAGAGGGATGAAGAAGGAACGGCGTCAGACAGGGAGAAAAGCACATGTCAATTCTCATACTTAGGTTTTCGGGTTTTAAAACCTGTGGAACAGGATAAACTGTAATGAGAAAATAGATGTCACAGTCCAGGTAGACAGCTAGTTCAGTTTAACTTCATCATTCGGCTAAAAGATTAAGAGCTTCTCAAAAATATACCAAATATCGGGCCTACAAAAGTAATTTATTTCTTCGTAAAATTTACTAAGATTTATTCCTTTTGTAAAATGTAAATAATGGACTGATATCATGAGCAGGTTTCTACTTACAAAAACAGACAATAATAATGTCCAACGAGCACATCTAGCACAATTTTCCAAGATATACAGTGAAAGATTTTACATGTGAGTCTCTCTTACTGATGCAAGGTATTTATTTTACATACTTACTGGTATTGTGTCGACAGTGGCTATAAAGTATTTAACATACATTTATAATTCACACTCAGTAAAGATCTAACAGTAAGGGCAACAGCTTACTTGGGAAAGCATAGAAAATTAGTGTGAGGTAGTTCAATAAAAACCTAGTTTAATTTGTAAGTTACTGTGAGAATAGAACATTGTGCAAAACTAATCCACAGGTAATATTTCTCAAAAGTTTCAGTAACGAAGAGAATCTAAACCAGAAATGGCCAGAAACTGTTACTCTTACTAGACTCTCCTTAAGAGCACTTAACTAAGAGCAGTTAGTTTGAAATTAGTTAGGACTTTTGTTTTCCTTAAGAGTTTTCTAATCACACCCCAAACTACACATTTCCGCTTTGATGCCCTTTACCTCTTCATCTTTCTTGCTATTAAGGATAAATTAGTTTCCTCTGACTCAGGAAAAACCTGAGAGAGATCAGTAGAAACACAATGCATACTAAAATGTAAAGGATACGGAGGCAACATTTAGGAGGGCTGCTAATGACAGAACGGTGGTGTTTGGTTTTTCTACCGGTAAGAGAAGTTTACTGGGGTCATGGGGCTTCATGCATTCACTCTACAGCTAATGAGTGACTAATGGACAACACTCACAAACAAACTACAACAGTACTTTTGAAAACAGACTATGCTTTTACCTCAAAATGTTGTGCAGGCTTGTGCCTAGGCAACACTGAGTAGTTAAGTCTTCATATGTGTAGCACATACTGGCCGATAGTGTAAACCAAGTCTTATCTGTAACCCCGAAACAGCTTCATTGCCTGCTGCTGATTTCACTATCAGACAGTGATGTCCTCTTCACCTTCATCTTTTTAGACAACACAGCAGGACTGGCATGGAAGAGAATAACAAAAAGGCTTTCCCGTAGGAAAGTTGGCTGCTTTACATACTATTACGCTTCTCTGTCTTGTTAAGGGGGCGGTGTGGTAGCCTTCTCATTTAAGAGGCTGGCATTTCTCTTAGGAAGTCTGGTGTGAATGCACTGTGCCTTTACCAACTTGGAAGAGTGCATGCTAGGAACAATCAGCAGCTGAGGGTGTGCAACAAAATGAGAACTGTTCAGCAAACAGTATGAAAGAGTTGAGATGCTCTACTTATGTATATTAGAATTAAGCAATCCCAACAACACAATCATTTTACAAATGGTCAGTACACATTATAGGGTAACACAATAGTAACTAGGAAGAAATATGTATAAAGAATTAGTGTCTCTTTCCTAATCTATAAAGTTGAATAATAAATTTTGGTCAAAGTAATCTTCTAACAGTAAAACAATGGGCATATTAAGTATATAAAGTTGAAAAATCAAAGTTATAAGATAAGCAAGGTGGCTTTACATAAGTACTGCTTGACAGAAATCTTACTTGTAATTTGTTTAAAAAAAACACAAACGTTTAAGATGTTTTAAAGGTACAAAAAACTTCTAGTAAATAAAAAGAACCAGTACATCTTTAGCTTAACAGATTTAAGAGAAGAGGGAAAGCTGTACTTAGATACTGCATTTTAAAAGCCTAGGGCACGCAACGTTTAACAGACAGACTTTGTTTTCAGAACATAATCTGTTAAGTATTTTAGTCTACATTAATAAGAGTTCGTTTTATCTGAATCAACTGAAACATGCTGGTTGGCAAGTGGGAGCTGGCATTTACAACAAATGATACAGTAAGAACATCTGTTTTCCTTGCTTAACTAAAATCTGTATCAATAGAGATGGCTTATCAGCAATCAAACATAAAATACGGGAATCTTCTGAAAGCACGTCAGTTGTTAAAGTGCAATAGTGAAATGAAATAATCTATCCTAGAGAAAATAAAGTTAACTAACTGTCAAACTAATATAAACTAAGAACACACTCACGCTCAAATTTCTGGTGAAATCATAAATCCAATCTTGTTTTTTACAACTCGAGAGGCGTTACAGTCTCAAAACAATAATTTGCCTAATAAAATTAATGCATCATGTTGTATGAGTAGAAAAGGGATTGATAAAAAGGCTGACAACTTCAAAAGAGGCTAGAAATCATGACTTTAAACCATTAAAAACAAACTTGCTATTTCAAAGCATATAAAAAGGTTAATGTGTTTTAATCCTAAATATTGCACATTAACAATGACCTAAAATACCTTAATCAAAAGGAATTTTGCATTAAATATACGAAGAACATGCCAAGCAAACTTTCAGACACTGCATGTTGAGCTGCACCAGCAGTTCTTGCTCCTGTTGGTCACTGATTCCAATGGGCTCTCTGCCTAGAACCTTGTCGCTTATTATTTAAGCATGCATTTCCCAGTTCATTACATGAAATCCCTCTTGTTCCAAAAATAACAAAAGGTGCCTGGGGCATAACAGACAATGTATTTCAGAGATAATGAGACTTCAATGACATTTTACTTAAGAAAGATTCAGTTATAGAGGAATAATTCTGCAGATATAAAATGTAAACAGTTAACATACACTTGTCAGGAGCAGCACCATTCTTACACTACTCAACATCCACATTGTGTGTTTTATCGAAAATCAGATATAAAAACCAAAGACTCAGACTAAATAACCACCACTTATGCCTGCTCTGCTCAATGTGAAGAAACAGTCCTTAGAAAATGATATCCTATATATGGCTGTGTGCTACTATTTTCAGATGAACGGTATATTGCTCGTTTGATACACTGCCTACAGAAATCGAAGTAGGCTTTGAAACCTCCCGACAGCTAGTATAAATATGATTATGCTACAGGTAGAATCAAATGGCCAGAAACACCTTGAGAACTGGTGCTCAACTGACTGACACTCTAATAGGAAACCGGGAAGGTCCAAGGGCTGGAGGCTGCCGGAAAGGGAAAGACGAGACTCGAGACCACTGCTGGGACCTACAGCCTGAGTAGATTAACTCAGTGTATACAAAAACAGGCTCATAGCTATAGAAGTGAACCATCTGTTTATTTGCATTGAAATATATTACTCATGAAGAATCCTCTTGACTTTATGTGATTGTAAGCTTTGAGCATGCCACAAATTTGCAGAAAATACCATATTCTTTTTACTTTACTATTGTTGGCGAGGAGGGACATAAGGGGGTGGTGGTAGACACCCAGCATCTTCAAAGACATGCTCTGAGTTATTCTGCCATTTAGATGATGGGGCTTTGCCAAAATTCACGTAGGATTACCTACCAATTGTTATAACTAAATTAGGATTGGCAAGTAGCAAATATTGGAGGTTTTTGAACACGTTCATCATTTACAGTAGTTATTCCTGAATATAACTGGCTACAGGTTATTTTCCCTCACTCCTCTGGGGTTATTTCATTGATAAGCACATAACCCTGAAGGATAGCATCATGAACAAAACATCTGAAATAAAGTCTAATAAAAAAACTATAAAAATCTTAAATAATTCATGATATAGGCAAGTCACCACATAATCGTTGCTTTGATAAACAAAATCTTACAAATTCAGTAAAAAAAAGTCAGCAGCATAAGATAAAGCAAATATGCAAAAATTTTAAACCATGATAAAATAATTAGGTTTACATTATACAGTTAATTACAGCAAAAATACAATACAGTTTTGTTGCTGTTTTAAAACACAACTTAAGTTTTAAATTACATCACTTGAAATTAAAAAAAAATAAACTACTTTACTGGAAAATGAATTCTACATTTTTGAAAAATCACTCAAAAATAAAACCACTGAATTGTTTTCAAAGTAGTTCTATCAATGACTAAACGACTCCCCATCCCTCCCACCCCCCCAAGGCCCAAGTAGTCATCTACAGCAGCCCAGAGGTCCAGCAGATGCTTCCAGACTGCTGTCTGTATCCGAGGCCAAAGTCGGATCTGTTGACATTGAAGACACATCATTGACAGACGATGATGATGATGGATGCTGAGAGCCATTGATCACTGCTGCACCTGTGCTATGAGAAACAATACAGCAAATCAGTTGCAGACCGAGCTACTTGTACTGTACTGACTGCCTCCAGTGGTCAATAATTTTTCTCTTGGCTTTAAAAGGCTCACTAATAATAATCACAAGTGATACTCAACATAACACTAATTTACAAACACTTTTCATTGCAAGTTATAAGAAGAGAATTCTGAAAATGTCTGGAAACCTAGAGTCCTCCTGTTTCCACGAATTTGTTTTTCAGTTCAAGACAAGAATTGTTAAGTTCAAGCCACATTTAGAAATGGTCCTACAGCAAAATTCATGAATTGGCTTCAGGTTGTGTGTGAATAATACTGATAATACATGCAAAACTGTCTGGATTGCATTTTGCTGGAGAGAGGATCTCAAAAGGGATGTATGATTCAAAAAGTTAAAAACTACTGCCCTAATAAAAAATGATTTATAATATCTTCTCAATGTAAAGTACAAAAAATACTTCTGGTACACCTTGTTTTAAAGCAAAAGCCGAGACAAAGACTAAAATCATTTTAAACTGTCCCAGTTTACATGGGGTTACATGACTTGCCAGGGTCACTCAAGTACCCTAGTTATTAGGTAAACACAGGCCTTGTTATTTCTACTCTAATAAATACTTGGTAAATGCAAATATGGATTTATTAAACAGATAAAGTAAGGGAAGAGACTGTATCCTTTACCAAAAGTACAGCCTAATAAGCATTTCCTGAATTTTAAAAACTAATAGGAATACTTAACCTACAGAGAAATCCTGTCAAGGGGGTTGGGCCATGAAGGGGGAGGGAATGACAGAGGGGAGTGGGGAGTATGTTAAAGGTGATTCATGCACTAGGTAAGTACTACTTAATCACTAAATAAGGGTCATTCCAAATATGAGTATGTTAAATAATGCAAGTTACACAAAAGTTCTTAAGGACACATTTATGGAATAAGAGCAATGGTTTCCAAACTGAGAAATAAGAATTTCTGGGGTGAGTTTCAGGCACCCATTAATGCTAAAACTAAGCAGGTTGAAAACCACTGCTCCAGAACCCAGCATCTCAGCATTTGAAATTATCCCTCCATTCTGTCTAATGATGAGGAATAAAAACACTTAAATATAAAAGGTCCTCTGAGAGCTTGTCTTCAAATGCAACAAGGAAATAGGGGAGTAGGAATAGGGAAATCTTTAGGACACTGGGAGACAGGAAAGAAACCACAAGAGACAGAGCAGGTGATGGGAGGTGAAATGGGAAAGGAATGCAGACTGAGTACTTCAGGCCTGACAGATGAGAGAAAAAGGAGAAATGTGATAAACCTTCTAGACTCAAGAAAGGTGCATTAGGTTTCCAGACAGAGTGAAATGAACATAATTATACTTTTTTAAGTTCAACCATACGACACTAGAGAATGCGCCTGTTTTGATGAAGAGTGTACCATACCCTGGCTAGCTTCAAAGACATGTACTGAAACATTCATATCATAAAAGTGATACTGGCTCAACACAAAGTTAGCGTAAGGGAAGCCATCTTATAAAAGAAAGCCATGGTGGAACTATGAAACCCTGACTCACCAGCCCCCTTGAATCTTTGCTTTAGTTTGCCTAGATAAGTAAGGGTCTGTCTCCAGGGGATCTGAGGGCTCTACAGATTTTATGGCCCCTCCCAGCTTTGATAAGATGATAACTTTGTTCTTTTGAGTTCCTTAGGAATGTGATGACCCCTGGGCAGACAGTCTATCCTGATAGCCATCATCAATGAAAACTGAAAGATCTGGTGTGGCAACTCCCAGTCTGTAACACCAGAGAGTCAACATTCCTAACCCCCTCCCCTATAACCCACCAGCCTATATAACTGCTGTAAGATTTTGTGCCCCCTTAAGATGGTTTTTTCAGACGTTAGTCGGCCATCGTCCCCCTTGCTAGCAAGCAGTAATAAAAAAGTCCTTTCTCTCCTACCTCCTTGCCTCTTGACTTACTGGCATGTCTTGCGGCAAGCAGATGACCCCCACCTTGGGTGGTAACAATTGGGTTCCACCACATATACCTTTTCATGCCTCTATTTTTTTATCCAAATTTCATTTTATCCAAATTTATTAATCTGATAAAAATTAACTTTTAAATGCATCATAATTAGTTAATTTTTTAATCTGAAAACAAAATACCTAAGAAAAACACTTGTTTTTTCCTGCACTTTAAAGCAATATAGTAAATTCTCAAATGTCTGAATGGCAATGATACAAAAAATCTTTAATTTCAGGTATATGGGTCATTTCCCTAACAGGTGAGTCTCTACACACTCAAAGGCATGCAAAGACATTTTAATGTCAGCCAAACCAAAATAAAGATAGGAAGTCAATCCAGTGGGAAAAATAATATATTTCATTTTTTAAAATCAAGTCAAAATGGTATTGTGATTATCTGATATTTTGATTGTCAAAGACTGTTCCTTTTGTTTTTGCATATGATCAAGAACTGAATATTTCTATAAAAGCTTAATTTACTAATACTCCTCTTTGCAAGCTATAACTGAGAACCCAGAAAATGTCTACAAAACCTGCAGTCCTATCCTTTCCACTGAATTATTTTCTAACCATAGTCAAATGTTGTTTAGGATCCAAATTTTTCACTTATAAATTAAGAACAAATCCAACTGCTCTATCTATTTCACTAGATTATTAAGTTTACTCAAAGATTTGACACTTAGGATGTGCTACTCACTAGGACAGTATGCTAAATTATAAAACTCTCCCAAATAACGGACTTTTCAAATCCCACTTGAGCTTCTATAATGAACAATTCAGTTACAATCACTACTGTATATCAATACAAAGCTCAATAATTAACTCAGTTAATAAAGCATTTATAATATAGCTTTTGTTACAACTAAACTATAGGTAAAAGCTGTTGAAATCAATTTATATTTTCAAGAGAATCTACATTATAATTTGGAAGACTGCATTCCTGATCAAAAATATAATTAAAAAAATGTTTACAACTCTGAAATACCCAAAAAAGTTATAGGAAGCTACAGTCATATATTATAAACAAATATACGACTATAGTACAACAAAATGGGCATCTGAACCTATGGTGAAAAATCTTATCCAGGGGGCTAGCAGCCCTGTGGCCTAGTGGTTAAGTTCGGTGAGCAGGGTTTGGTTCCCCGGCGTCAGAGCTACACTACTCATCGGCAGCCATGCTGTGGCAGCAACCCACATACAAAATAGAACAAGACTGGCACAGATGTAAACTCAGGGCCAATCTTCCTCAAGCAAAAAAAAAATAAATCTTATCCATAAACAAGATGCTAGATATATCCAATTTTTTCCTTAGAATGTGGAAGAGTTCTAAAGGAATAATTAAAATGGCACAGTTTTACTCAAATTCAAGACCTATCTGCTGAAATACTACTCAGCCTTCAAGGCTCAGCTCTTATTTCATCTCTTCCATAAAACTGTCTTAACCTCTGTGGCCAGAAGTCTCTGCTGCCAGCCAGAGGCCTATATGGGATGTTGGAAAAACCACGTCCTCTGATGTTACTAATAAACATGGCTTCAACTATTAGCTTTGCTACATAATAGATTTGTAATCTTATGTCATTTAATTTTTCTGAACTTTAGTTTCCTCATCTGTAAAATATGCATAATAATACCTTCCTCGAGGTCTTGGGGGCTGAGTGAAATAAAGTACATAAACCACTGGTGCCTGTCATGTAGTATGTACTTAACATGTACACGTTACCTGTCATTCAGCTTTTCCCCTCAATTCTTGATGCTTTTACAAGCAGTAAAATTAAATATAAGATGAGCTTATGACATAAGAAAATGTTTAACTCCTGCAAACCAGTTTTCTTCTTAGAGACAGAAGACTTTCTAATGGCAGTTTTAATGTTACTGCCTTAGTTCAACAAATCAAAAATACCAAAATGAGAAAGATGGTAATCTTGTATCACATGTACAAAATTTTGCAGTGAAACTTTAGTTTATTTATTCAAAGTAAGGACTGTTAAAATCATAGAAAGGTAAGTATATTAAATCGTGAGAAATTTCTTTAAAGACAATGCCAACAAAACAAGGTTTTAAATTTCTCTTCTTCAATGGAATGTCAGTATCATAGGAAAAGATGTGCATTTTGTGAAGTCAGTTACCACTATATTAGTATGATGTATTGGTACAATAGTGTACCAGTGCTTTCAAACTTAACTACCCAAATTGTACTCCTTATACTCATTAAACTTTGAATAATAATAGTATCAAATATGGAAAGAACTGCAGGTTTCAGGCCACTGAAGATTACAACACAAGAAGGCAACTGTAATCTTAACCAAGCTTATATTGTAACCAACCTAAAGGAGAGGGCTGCCCCCGTATAACTCCATTCTTGGTTCTCTCCTCCAAGTCCATAACTTCCTTGTATATCAATTCTGAAATAGAGGTGAACAAAAACAAACTTTTCACATTCTGAGAGTCAATCTCAAGATATACAGATGCTTTAAGTAAAACATTTTTACACACATTAAGTACTTCAAATAGTGTCCTTACAACGGCAGAGGGTCCTTAAGTGTCAGCCTAAGATTCAGAGGTATTAATAATAATTCCTTGATCCTCAACCACGAAGTATATTGAATGAAACAAAGTCTCTGCTGTGACTAATGTTCCTCAAGTAGGACTAAGGATAGAGCTGGGGTTAGAAGCTTTACCATTTTTACTTCACCAGCGCTTTGTACTATACCCTATCATACCACATATCATGCTGTACTACAAATGCTTTTTTGTGTCTCAGTGAGGGCATGAGTCACATTTATCTTATTACCTTCTATTTCCTAAGCCCTAACATAGTACCTGGTACACTGCAGGCGCTTACCAACATAGCTGTTAAAAGATTTAAATGTAAGACTGTGTGGAAGCTTCTTTAATCAGAATGGAATATAAATACATTTTTATTAAAGGTAGCAACACTTCAACTCCTTATGAGTTGAAGCATGACATGCTATCACTGTCAAGATTTCTGCATGGAATCTTGTTCTTTTACGAGGCTTCTGGACAGTGGGTGGACTGCTGTGAGGACTGTTCCAGCTGAAGAGACACCCTGGATGCTGCTCTGCTGGTGTATGTGCTTCCTGACCTGTATTCTTCTAAGTGATCCTAATGCCAAGTGTGATGCGCCTTGTGAGTCTGAATGTCTACTTAAGAAGAACCTTCCAGTGGAGGCTACATCGTCATTATTCATCATCTTCTTTGGGTCATGGAATTCTTTGAGAATTGCATAAAAGCAACGAACCCTCTTCTGAGAAAAAATGTTCAAGCAAAAATCTTGCACAGAATTTGAAGGAGTCTGTAATTCTTTAAATTTCTGATGAAGAATCTCGGATTACAGGGTAAGACAACATTGATGATGGCAATAAGATAAAACAAGTGGATGTGCTGGAATACACAGGAGCTAGAGACACCTAAGTTTGCTTGCTATGGTAACCTTCTTGGACTTGGAAGGAGAGAAATAGGACGTCTTGATAGAGGAAAAGAATGGGAGATGCTTTTCTTCAAAGAAACGAAAAGGAATGAAAAGCGTTCCAGATAGGAGGATTAAAAAGAGAGAGAAAACAGCACCCCTTTGTGAAAAGGGATTAAGGCAGAAGAACCGAAGTTAATTAGTACTAACTAGGCAAAGCAATCTGCAGTTAATGGCTTTGGCAATGGATTTTTCTTTCTGTTATGATAAAACTCTTAAGCAGATCTTGAAAAAGGCAGCTTGTGGGTAATTACTGAACTGCACTTGGGGCTAGGACAAAAAGATACAGAATAAAGGTAAACATGTTTAGAGTAACCAAAAATCCCAGATATATCCTTATACAAACAAAAATATTGTTTCACTGATTTTAAGATGCACTTTTTTCACAGTGTAATACCTCTGAAATTGGGTTGCATCTTATAATCAGTGGTGCAGTGCAACTGGCAGTGTTTTCTCGTAGTAGTACAATGGTGTGTTTTACAATTGGTGGCCTATAAGATTCCATGAAATACCATAAATGTCTATTGTAAGTGTAACAATATATAAAAATATCAGGTTAGATATTTTAATACATACTCTGGTCGACAGTTATATCCTTGTATGTTACTTATTACATATACTGATGCACTAGGTTCTCCCCAATCCTATCATTCCAGTGGGCTCTACAGAGTCTAACTATGTCTTTCAAAGTCAATTCAGAGAAAACAAATCTCAGGTTATTCCTAAAAAGAAAGAATCAAATTCATTCCTCCCAATTAAATTTACAGATGGATTACCTATTCAGGTTTATACCTTCCCCGTCCCCTTTACCTTCCAAGTATTTAGGCACTTAGCTCTTAATAACATCTTCTGTCTCCATTTTAAGATCAGGTGAAAAAGGGGATCAAGTGACTTGCCCAAAGTCACATAGCTACAAAAGTGGTCAAAACACTACATGATAACACCACAAATGGAGGTAAACAGGATCTAAAAATTACCTGGCCCAAATGTCCCAGAGAATCTTTTAAAGAAAGAAACATTTTAATATTTCTGTGACTATCAAAGCATTATTAATGTTCAATCACATTCACAAGATAAAATAAAACTACTATATTAGATTGGCAAAGATTAAAAATTAACTCTGCTGGTGAGGGTGGGGGTAAAACAGACGTTCCTACACAATGCAGAGGGAAATGTAAACTGCTACAATTTCTCTGGAGAGTAATTTGGAAATAATTAAAAAACATCCTTTGGCCCAGCAAATCTTCTTGTAGGACTTTTCTTACAGGCATATTCTCACATGTGCACAAGCACACTGCAGAGATGCTTGTAACAATAGCAGACTGGACACAACTTAAATGCTCTTCAATAGGGAGTTGGATACAGATATTGTGACACAGCCATACAGCAGAATACTAACCAGCTATTAAACAAAATGAGCCAGATATGTGGAACAAGAGA